>NC_064631.1:682310003-682615685 GCF_023864275.1 Schistocerca cancellata
AAGGGAAAACATCATGGTTGATTCAAGTATTCAGACAGATAACGAAATAAAGACTGAAGAAGTAGTAAAAGTGACTGATTTAGGAAACCTGACCGACCCTAAAACTCTGGTGCATATGAGTGTTAATTCAACACTTAACCCAGAAGCAGCAAGCTTCGTCATCAACAAAGAAGAAATATGCCCACAACAAATAGTCATGGTTGATCTGTGCATACAGACGGACCCAGAAGAAGAGACGGAAGACAGCCCACAACCGGAAGAGAGCAATGGCATTGCTCCAGTTCAAAAGGGAACTCTCCAAATTGTTCTACAAGACAACAAAATTACAAGTACTAATCAGCTGGAAGTAGTTCCGAAAGCACCAGATCTGGATCCTAGAAGGATCTACCCGAACTTGGAGCTTGCCATGCAGCTTTCACGCTTGGAGCAACCGGCTGTCCTCACTACGGCACTCAGGCACGTCGTACGCATAGGTCACAAATATGGCAGAAGGGTCACCTTCACGACAATGGAGGCTGTGGATAGGATTCAGTTAAAGTCAATGAATCTTCCCACCGATTTCGGAGCTCTGCGTGACCTTCTCAGAAGGGTTTTTGAGAGAAGAGGTGAAGTTTTTAATATGCAAGAGATTTATGTGCAATCTGTCCTTGCAAATGGCCGAATTGCGTCAGACTATAGTAAACCATGGCCTGATTGCAATTTTCACACCTATTTTCCATGACATCTGAAATCACTATAGGACAGATAAACACTCACAATAGTCGGCTGGTCATGCAGGAGCTGCGGAAGGTGGTGGAGGAGAGGAGACTGGATGTAATCTGTCTGCAGGAGCCATACTCCCGGGCGGGACAGATCTCCTTCATGTCTACCACTTGGCAGGTAATCTCCACAGGAGAGGAGCCAAAGGCAGTCACAATAGTCACAAACAAGACCCTAAGAGCCACAAGTCTAGCACAGTTGTCAAACAGCCACTGCAATGTGGTTGAACTACAAACACCGGTTGGACTAATACATCTCGTAAACATGTATTTCCAATACGGAGGAAATTTCGAAGAATTCTCTGACCACCTCGCGAGAAGTATCACGGCGCTGCGTGGGCGCAGGGTTATTGTCACGGCTGACATTAATGCCAAGTCCCCCATGTGGTACAGCGGCACAAGGGACACCAATGGTGAGAAGGCTGAGGAACTAATCATGGCTTCCCAACTTGTAGTGGCAAATAAACCAGGTAATCCCCCAACCTACAGAGGAGGCGGAGGGCAGGGGACAAATATTGATGTCACCCTGGTAACTGCCAATGCCATTAGTATCATTGAGGACTGGAAAGTCATCGAAAATGCCACTACAAGCGATCATAACCTGATTACCTTCTGCCTCAGAGAAGAAGGGTGCCGCTGGGACCTCGGATGGGAGATTCAACTTAACTATAATAGAACTGATTGGGACTGCCTGGCTCGGGAGTGTGACATTCCGCCATTGCCGGAAGGTGACCTGGATGTGGATAGATATGCCGAAGAACTGGTAGGGTCTATAGTTAGCGCGGTCAAGGCCGCTGTGCCAACCAGGAGGAGAGCCGTGGCGGCTTCCCCATCGCCATGGTCTGCCGATCTTGAGAGTATGCGTCAGTCTGTGAGACGGGCGAGAAGGTACTACCAGCGAAGTGCCGTCTGGCAGGAAAAACAATTCTGGTTGCAGCAGTATAGGGAGGAAAAGGAAAAATTTCAGAAAGAATTAAAGGAGGTAAGAATAAAAAGTTGGGAAAAATACGTTTTGAGCCAGTTAGCCACTGACCCCTGGGGAATACCATACAAATTGGTTAGAGAGAAAATCAGGTCCCCTGCGGTCCTCTCGACGGTGAGAGACGGAGGCAGAATGACAGAGTCGTGGCAGGAAACTGCTGAAGTTCTCCTGCGCACTCTGCTGCCGGATGACGAAGAAACTGAGGAGGATGAACTCCAACAACAAATCCGCAGAGAGGATCTACATGAATACATAAATAACACTATGGTGTACCCCTTCTCAGAGGAAGAAGTGGCAGCACAAATTAAATTACTGAAAAAGGGCAAAGCACCAGGGCCAGACGGCATAGTCGCGGAGGTGGTGCAGTTTCTCGCCCCCCAGCTAGTAACACCCCTCACTGGATTGTTCAATGAATGCCTGAGAACCGGGAGTTTTCCTAAAATATGGAAAAGGGCAAATGTCATAATCATACAAAAAGGGAAGGATAAGGACCCCACAGAACCGAAATCCTATAGGCCAATCTGCCTCTTAGATAACTTAGGGAAATTATTGGAGAAGTTACTAGCTGACAGACTGACAGCGCACAGGATACTGTGCGGGATGAGCGACAGGCAGTTCGGCTTCAGGCCGGGGCGATCTGCGTCTGACGCAATTGCCCTGGCGGCTGAGGTCTGTGGCTCAACCCCGCACAAGTATGTGGTAGGCATCATGGTGGACATCAGTGGCGCCTTCGACAACCTGTGGTGGCCCTCGCTCCTCTCTCGCTTGCGAGAGAAGGAGTGTCCAGGGCCCCTCTATGGCTGTCTGAGGAGCTATTGCATGGACAGGGAGGTATGGCTATCATCGCCTAGCGGAAGAACGAGTAAAACCATCACGAAAGGGTGTCCCCAGGGATCAGTTCTGGGGCCACTCTTTTGGGATATTAACATAGAACCCCTCTTAGAGAAACTACAACAAAGTGAGGACGTGCTAGACGTGATAGCTTACGCTGACGACCTCCTCCTGCTGGTAGGCGGCCGAAGCCGAGAGGAACTTGAGCCCAAGGTAGAACAAACAATGACAGTACTTCAGAGATGGTGCCAAGAATCCAAAATGAAAGTCGCACCACACAAATCAACGTATCTATTAATGAAAGGTAGTCTTGTTAGGAATCCAACAGTTAGAATTGAGGGAACACCAGTTCTTCGGCGACGAGAGGCCAGATACCTAGGAATCATACTAGATGAAAAATGGAGCTACAACACCCATATAGAAAACATAACACAACGTGCATTAGAGGTCCTAAATAATCTCATAAATATAGGCCACAGGAGGTTTCATCTACCTCCTACCTTAATCAAACTCTATCATAACAGCATTTTAACGTCCTTAGTAGGATACGCTAGTGGGGTGTGGGCACACAGGCTCACGAGGGTAGTGCCTGCAGTGACTGTGAGAAGAGTGCAGCGAAACATGCTGTTGCGCTCTGTTGGGGCATATAGAACAACACCTGGGGGGGCTTTGTTAGTAATAATAGGATTATGTCCTTTAGATATAAAAATTAGGGAGCAGGGAGCGTGGTACTGGGTCTCCAAAGGAAAATTAGATAAAACCAGGGAAATCATGGGGGTACAGGTGGGGGACAAGTACTCAATAAAGAGAAGGGGGGAAGAGCTTTGGCAACAGCAATGGGAAAGTGAGGAAACGGGAAGGAGGGTTTTCCAATTACTACCTAATATCAAAGAACGGCTACAAATGAGCTACTTTGAGCCGAGTAGAGGTCTGCTGCACTTTCTAACAGGTCACGGGCCATACCCGACATATTTATGTCGATTTGGTAAACAGGCAACACCAGCATGTGACTGTGGTGCTCCGGATGGAACACCCGAACACGTCATCTATGACTGTACGTTGTATGACGACATGGGGCTAGAACTAAGAAATCAATTACCAAATAGAGACACATATACATTACTACGACGTCCTGAGACTTTCAATGTCCTCAACAATTTGGCAAATGAAATCTCTAAAAAGATTCTGAGGGACTTCATTAGGAACCAATAAGACAAACAACAACCCGATAAAGACTCAGGTGCACCTGCAGTTGCCGCCGAGCGCGGAACTGGCCAGTTGATACACAACTGGAATCCGCCGCGTTATCGGATCAGGAGAGCAGGAGCACCTTTCCCGGACTTGACGTACGCACTAGATTCTATAGGAACTAGATATACCAGAATAATGTAGAATTAGAACACCAATAACAATTAACTTAGGTAGGGACTGCAGCGAAATCAAAGTATTGGCCAGCCCAGTGCCAGGGGCACGCTCGCTGGGGTTAGCTCAGTCAGCAGGCCTCACAGTAGGTTTATAAACATCATCTGGCACACATGTAACGCTGCAGAAGTAGCTAGTCATAGAATAACCAAGTAGTCACGTAGTTAGATTAACCCTGTCCGTAGCTAGTGCCATTTAATCAACAATAAAATTAATAATAATAAGCTGCATGTTTTCAAATTTTATCATAACAGGACCCACTAATTTTGTAAGGTGGTGGGTTAATATGTATCAAACAATGTCCGCTGTTTTTTTATGAGTCATTGTATCAAACTTGTTTTCAATTGAGTATAATGTTGTAACTGTTGTTGTATCAATAAAGAGTTTTTTTTTTAAAAAAAAAAAAAAAGCCACACGTAACAGTTGTGATGTCAGTCAGCAGTCAAGGGTTACACGTGAACATCGGCCTGGATGAAGCTGTAATTTGACCACTTTCAGTACGTTACTTGTATCGTTCATAGAGACACAAAGTCTTGTACCGAATTAGTAATGGAATCCAGAAATGAGTTGTTTTACCACCAAATTAGGACTGTCCTATGCGACAAGAAAATTCTTTTAAGAGACAAGAAAACCATTAAGGAGGCAGTTTTTTTCCTGTAACTTTTGACGCCCTTGAAATCTGTTTTCTTCACCAGTACAAACAAGAGTAAACTACAGACTGCAGAAGTACACTGCTTGAGGCCTGTGCGAAAAAACAAAAGGCTCGCGAAGACTGTATGAAATTATAAGATTCGAAATATTTTTGACACGTAGCAAGGATGGACCAAATAAGGAAAGCGAGAAACTAAAGGCATTTGTAGGCAGAAGACCTAGACTTCGAACCAGGAAACAGTGGATCAATCAAGTGAAAGAGGAAGCGAAACGCAGAGGATTGTGATGATACCAAGAGAGGGCAGAAGTGTACCTGGACACACAAAGATGGACACTACTAATGCTTGACAGATTATGACTATGGTCACAATGGTGGTGAAATCCTTACAGTCGAAGCTCGAACTTGGTTTAGCAAGGATATGGAAGGAAATCTACTATTGCCAAAAAATGCTCTTCTACATCCATGTGACTTGATTTATTTGGTTCAAGGAAATTCTTAATACTGTGTTGCTTGTAGCACTCCCACGGACTATTTATAAATATGGTTCTCGGCCGAGACGTTGGATGTTTTGTGTTCGCCGCACCTGAAGATGTCGTTCAGCTGCGCCGATGAAATATTGTGGAAATTTCGCAGTGACATCCAACGTCTCGCCCAGAACCATATTTACAAATTCTTAATACTGCTTGTCAGATGAGAATATCAACACCGTATCTCCCGAATGATTCAACTGAAGTTACAGTTATGGACCTTCGCTCACTTACTGTATTAAACTGAACTTCGTCCGAACAGGCCTTGGAAGGCCCAACGTTTCCGACCGGCCGCCGTATCGTCCTCAGACCACAAGCGTCACTGGATACGGTGTAACTATTCGTGAGGTATCGTGGGCAAGTTGCAACAATACCACATCACACAATCATGTTAACATTATCTAACACAAACATGCGATCGGACAGTTAGTGATGCCGGTAGCCCAACAACCACGTGGTTGGCCCCCCACGGACGAAAGATACATAAAGCAAGGAAGATTTATGAGAAGGCAAAGCTCTAAATATTTAGAAAGGTGAAAACTTATGCAGGCACAGCTGAAGGCAAACAGACATTCATACAGTTCATACAGAAGCGAGTGCTCACTTCTTATCGACACCTTTGTGTGGCGCTCTTCCGGCGGATCCAAGTCTGCTACAGAAATTTGCTAAAAGAAAAATCTGCCAAAGTTTTGCATTCCTGGCTGCGACAAGGCAAAGCAATCTTCCAGATTTGAAAAGCGAGACCAAAAGCTAACAGCTCTCCCCTCGCCAAGTAACAGCGCGCCACGCGGTCAGTCTAACTCACCCTTCTTCGACTGGAGCACAGCTGTGCACGCTTCCCGTACCGGCGGCAGACTGCCCCCTTTTTCCTCTCCAGCCTCCTCCACGCTCCGCGTGGACCGGAAAACCCAAAGAAGCCATTTCCGCCACCAACCTAACGCAGGTGGATTTCTCACAAGTAGCGAAAACCTCTTTGCCGACTTGACCACTACGAGAGTTGGCTATTCTGTACAACTGCTGCTGAATCTGTACGACTATGGCAGACTTTCTGCAGCAGACTACGCCACCGTCTAGCAACGTGACACACAACCACATTCATTCAATCACACCACTATGATAATTATGGGAAAAGAGAAACAAGGAAGGAAAGAGAAATACTAGTGAAAATGGGCTACCGGTATGGAGGGACAAGTGGTCAGAGCACCGCTCTCCCAGCCGTATGTCAGTTTACTACTTACTTTATTATCGCTGAAAAATTTAGGAAAGCATAGAAAAAAATGGTTCAAATGGCTCTGAGCACTATGGGTTTCAACTGCTGTGGTCATAAGTTCCCTAGAACTTAGAACTACTTAAACCTAACTATCCTAAGGACAGCACACAACACCCAGCCATCACGAGGCAGAGAAAATCCCTGACCCCGCCGGGAATCGAACCCGGGAACCCGGGCGTGGGAAGCGAGAACGCTACCGCACGACCACGAGATGCGGGCGGAAAGCATAGAAAGCGAGAGTGTGTGAACGATTCAAGATTATTACAAACCGGTTAGAGGACCGAGCGAGGTGGCGCAGTGGTTAGCACACTGGCCTCGCATTCGGGAGGACGACCGTTCAATCCCGCGTCCGGCCATCCTGATTTAGGTTTTCCGTGATTTCCCTAAATCACTCCAGGCAAATGGCGGGATGGTTCCTCTGAAAGGGCACGTCCGACTTCCTTCTCTGTCCTTCCCTGATCCGACGAGACCGATGACCTCGCAGTTCGGTCTCTTCCCACAAACAACCCAACCCAACCCAGCCCCGGTTAGAGGCGCCATGTCACGAATCGTGCGGCCCCTCCCGCTGGAGGTTCGAGTCCTCCCTCGGGCTTGGATGTGTGTGTCGTTCTTAGAGTTAACTTTGTTTAAGTAGTGTGTAAGTCTAGGGACCGATGGCCTCAGCAGTTTGGTCCCTCAGGAGTTCACACACATTTGAACATTTGAACATTATTATAAACTGGTTTACTTCACTCTCAAAATTAGCTTACAAATGTAACAATAAAAACTGCCTCTTAGCATCAAATGAATTACACATTAATTTTTGTACATTTGTAGTAATATACGCGACGTATCTCAGCATGATCCGCTGTATCCAAATATTCCGCTATCCAGGAACCCGGGATTTGTTGCAAGTTGCCTATCCCGAGAAGTGTATGTTGCTGAAGAATCACCGATAAAGCCTTGAAAACTACAGAAAACAGAGTTAGTTTACGGCAGTAAAGCCTCGATTATTTAAAGAATCGCACTCTCGTATAGAAAACAGCTTCAAACGTCTGATTATTTTACATATGAGTTAACGTATGTTAGATATTTAAGCTGAAAGGGTCCTGTAGCCACCTTTCATTAGTCCAGTAGTCCATTTTCACTTCCATTTCTCTTTCTTTTCCTTATTTCTCTTTTCTCATAACTCTCATAGTGGTGTGATTGAATGAATGTGGTTGTGTGTCACGTTGCTAGACGGTGGCGTAGTCTGCTGCAGAAAGTCTGCGATAGTCATACAGAGTCAGCAGCAGTTGTACAGAATAGCCAACTCTCGTAGTGGTCAAGTAGGCAAAGAGGTTTGCTCTACTTGTGAGAAATCCATCTGCGTTAGGTTGGTGGCGGAAATGGCATCTTTGCGTTTTCCGGGCCACGAGGAGCGTGGAAGAGGCTGGAGAAGAAAAAGGGAGGCAGTCTGCCGCCGGTACGGGCAGCGTCCACGGCTATGCTCCAGTCGAAGAAGGGTGAGTTAGACTGACCGCGTGGCGCGTTGTTACGTAGCGAGAGGAGAGCTGTTAGTTTTTGGTCTCGCTTTTCAACTCTAAAAGATTGCTTTGCCTTGTCGCAGCATGGAATGCAAAACTTTGGCAGATTTTTCTTTTAGAAAATTTCTATAACAGACTTGGTTCCGCCGCAAGAGCGCCACACACAGGTGTCGATAAGAAGTGAGCACTCGCTCCTGTATGAATGTCTGTCTGCCTTCAGCTGTGCCTGTATTACCTTTTATTTTCCTAAATATTAATAGCTTTGTCTTCTCGTAAATTTTCCTTGCTTTATGTATCTTTCGTCTGTGGGGAGCCAACCACGTCGTTGAACATTTGAGTTTGTTGGGCTACCGTCATCACTAACTGTCCGGTCTCATGTTTGTTTTAAAGAATGCTAACTGTTCGTGATTGTGTGATGTGATATTGTTGCAACTTGGCCACGATACCTAGAAATTGCGTTCCACGAACCACGTGGGCACGCGGGTGTACTGCGAAACGTGTACCATTTCACGAGTTATTGCGATCAGTTATCAGGCAACAGCAGTTGTATGAATGATTCACACACATGATTTTAGGTGTAGATTATAACGGTGAATGAATCAATGCTTTTCTTTAATGTTTTAGGAGTTAATGTTATCAGTAATTGTGTATATGCCTCACATCCATATCTTAGGAATAAATGATTTTATCTACAATTTTCTCTTGTGTCCCGAGGTTACGTTTTTGCACCTAAGCCACTCACCTCGTAGCTTTCCCGTTAGCAGATCCAACGCGTTTCCTTACGCACATGTCCAGTGATTAGTTTCCCCTTTTATTTTAAAACAAATGCTTTAGATTAAGTCTTATTTTCAGGTGTGTTGCTGGGAGATGATCTTATGCAGTGTTCATGAATTTTCTATTTTATTTTAAATGGTTCATTCTCGTGAACAGTGCACGGGAAATACTATTAATTACATCGCATCCCCTATGAGCGATATCACGACGTATGCATTTTATGAGTTTTTGGTTTGTGATCAAATTAATTTATTTTCCGACTCGGCCAAACCTTTGATTAATTGTATGGTTAGAGTCGGTGGCGACCCTAATCTTAACGTAATAACCAGTAGAAACAGGTTAGTTACAAAATTTAAGCATGTAAGCAAGAGAAAAAGTTTAAGAGAGATTTGAAATTATCCTTAAGTTTGCTGGAAGCCGCTAAGTGCTCTAATTATGAAACACTGGATGAATATAATTTGGTAACTTGCGATACATTTTAAGCAAAAAGTAGTTTCTCAGGCATCTCAATGTTTGTAACGTCATACCTCCTAAACTATGTATCGTACAATGATATAATTTTGTAGGTTACGTACGATCAGTGGTAAATGTGGATACCATCTGCAAAATTTATTGTGAATAGAATTTGTTGTAAAGAAGTAATAAATTCAGACATTATTCCTGATGTTGAAGACTGACTGCATAACAGTGAAAATGTAAGCGAAGAACTTTTTTCCGTTCATCGTATTGTGGGGGTCGCCATGGAGAAAACGTCTGAAATTTGTTGAAAGTTGTTAAGCGCTCTCATTCTCAGATACTGGATGAATGAAGCCTAGCTGTTTGCGCACCGCCCGTTATGCTGCCTGAAGACAAACGCACAGTTTCTCGCTATAATTCTTGTCTCATTGTGTGGTGTGCGTGCTGTAAGACCTTCAGTACACACACCATCAGATTATTTGACTTGTCGCTCTAACGAAGTAGGCGAGTGTCAGCAATATGTCTTGTGGTCTTATCGTGGCGTGTTTATCTTCTGCCGTTAGGTCAGACGATAGAAATGCCACTTCCACGCTTAGGGTAGCAGATTGACGGTGACCAACTTTAAACAGAACTTGATTAATTTTCAGACACATTTATTAAAATAATAACAAGCATAAAAATTAGTTAACTTGGTTCTGGATGCTATTTACAATTGACAATCCGAAGTTCCTTTGGTATTGGTACGTTAATCTTATTCTCACATATATCTCTGATACTTGACAAAAGTGTCTATACATTTATCTTCATGGCTATGTACAGGAATATGGTAATCTTATTAGGCGCAGACTGAAACTTGACTATAGACTGGTACAGACAAATTTAGAACTTGTACAGACTGGTAGAGACTAATGCAGACAGACTAATCGGAGGTCAGTACACTTGTTATAATACCTGGCGCGTTCATGTATCACTGCGCGAGTGTGATCCGTGAGGAGAAAAGGTTCTACGTAAGCAGTAATCTCATTGGCTGCGTTACATATTAATATGCGGATCGGCGGAAGCAGAATTTGGTCCGTCTCTATGGCAGCGCCATCTCGTAGTGCGATGACAGATGGGCGCTCCGCCTGCACTGTTGTGCTTAGTGGGAAAGTTGTGTACGCGCTGACTACGCGGAACTATGTACACAACACATTGTGTTAAACGTAACATTATACCTTTTATGAGTAGACAGAGGCAGCATTTTAAATTTTTCAATTCGGTCAATAATTATCCAATTGATAGTGGGAGCTACCTGCTATCAACACTCGTGTGGCGTTAAAGGGTACTGGAACTGAGGTGATAAATGTTTTGTCAAGTGAGAGTTTAAGAAAAATGGTTCAAATGGCTCTGAGCACTATGCGACTTAACTTCTGAGATCATCAGTCGCCTAGAACTTAGAACTAATTAAACCTAACTAACCTAAGGACATCACACACATCCATGCCCGAGGCAGGATTCGAACCTGCGACCGTAGCGGTCGCTTGGCTCCAGACTGTAGCGCCTAGAAACGCACGGCCACTCCGGCCGGCGAGAGTTTAAGACTATACGTCCAAACCTTCAAAGTTCGCCCCAAAACATTTTACATTCGAGTGGGATTAAGTAATTTTCCAATGCCGAACAGGGGTTTCATTGATCATTTTCTTCTGAGATGGATCCCTCCAGGATAATTTAGAAGTCTGACTGAACTTCCAAACATTTGTAGTTGATCTAAATTTATGCACTTCATCGCAAATCGTATTTCAAACTAACAGCTGCTCTTTAGGTCAATGTGGTACTTTCAAAATCGACAAGATGGTAGTAGTTCCGAAATCCAAAATAGAAAGGTAGCCAAATATCCTACTTTCAGGACGGAAACTAAGACTGAATTTGTGTGACGTCAGTCAAAAGTAGTTGTACAAAACAGTATTGTCCACCTACACGGGTGTAAGTACACTTCAGGATTTCTGAGGTACGCACGTACGGACGGGGGCCATGTACAGTGGTGTGATACGAATCAGTGCAGATGCAGAAATGTCGTTTCCACAGTAAGTCTTTCGATTTGGCCAACTTAACACAACTGAAGCACTTTATTTTCGACTCAACAGAAAGCAGTTAAAAAAGGGTCGACATTGCCTGTAAACAGAATTTCCCTCACAAAGGAGTGCACGTTAGAAACCAGTTCGCAAATTAGAAAAACTATTTGTTGCTTTATTCTTAATCGTCTTAAAAACATTTACGTTCTTAATATTCCAGTTTTGCTTTCGCACACGGGTTTACCAACATTTCATTTGAAAATTGATTAAAGACCTTGACAGATCTTGGGAATTTTGCTCCATTTTGATACGCGAGGCGAAGCTTTCCAGTATATTACCCGAGTGGAATGTAATGAATTATTCTAGCGTTGCGAAAATGCTTCTGGCTCCTGCGCTCGGACTTTGTTAATACTGGAGCCTCCTTCCGTGGTTGGAAATACTACTTGCTTCTGAGGATGCTATAACGCGAAGAGGTAGGTTGTGTGGATTAGTAAAGTAATACATTATTCCTATTCACCTCCAAATATTTCGTTGATTGCATTCTTTTGCTGGAAATTTTTAACAAGCGAATAGTGAAAGATTGATCTGATAACAGTTATGGGAACAGACGCCGGCGGTTGGTATGGACTACTTGGTGTTTCTAGGATTTGCAGCAAAACAGCTTGTAGTGCCTGGAAAAAACCGCAGACACCGCTCCGCCATTTTCTAAAACTTTATTGGTGTGGCTATTGAGTTTGTGTCAAAAGTGGATTTCATTTGTTTCTGAGTGCTGTAGGATGTAATCCTCAGTATCTGTTTATGCTTTTAAAGGTAAGAAGTAATATTATGATACTATTAAAATTTAAGTAGTCTAATGCAGATTGTGGCTCAGTACTGAAATTCCACTCACTCTAGCCGGTTTCTCTTTATGCAATGTTTTTATAAGCAATGTCAGTCGCAGAATATGGGCCATACCAAAGTCGGATAATATGGGCAATATAAGTTTAAAAAAGGGGGTGGCGTACAATGCCTACGTTGAAGAATGAAGAACTGAAGACATAGTGTGCCAGAGAGGATCGAGCATTGGTGGCCGAAGACTTTCGGTACACTGCCAACGGCGTTTTCAAAGAGGGCGGAAGAGCGGAGAGATGCAGAGGTTAGCACAGGAGAGGAATTCGTGGCGGGCCGCATCAAACTGGTCAGAAGACTGATGACAAAAAATATATAAAAAAATAAATAAATAAAATAAAATAAAATAAAATAAAAAAGATGGTCGAGTAGGATGGTCCGAGATTTCAGTGAAAGAAGTAGTTTCTAGTGTTTTTAAGGTGAGAAAGGGCTGCTACTGATCGTTTTAACATTATTAGAATTACGTTACAAAGGAGGTTAAAATCAATGTAGTGAATCATCATATATTTAAGACAGTTCAGATGGGCTTTTTTCAACTCAACGTTTGAAGAAAATTACGAAGGAATGCTTGTAGCATGAGAGGTTTAGATTCCAGCTTAATTGTCGGTAGCTAAGAATGAGTTTCAAACGTTGATTTACGATTTGTCAGAAAACTTAAAACTGCCTCACAACTTTAGCAGTAAAAAGTATTTGGAGGTAAAGATTTCCGTCGAAACATTATGAGGAAGTGCTAATAACTGTCTCACAGAAAACCACGTCCACAAATTTAATGCGTTGTGTTGGATTCAATCGACCACAAGTTGAAAGGATTTTAACAGTTTTCTTATCTTGTACTGTTCATATGCAAAGAGATTAATTTGTTTGTGGGCTGCAAAAACACGGTTTTGGGTTTTCATATGTCAATGGGGAGAAATGGGACCCTCAGAGGGTCAAAAACAAATTTGGAAATTTGTGGTAAGGTCTTATGGGACCAAACTAGTCATCGTTCCCTAAGCCTATACACTACTTAATCTAACTTAAAATAACTTACGCTATGGACTACACACACACCTATGTCCGAGGGGGACTCGAACCTCCGCTCCGATGGGGGGGTAGCCGCACGGACCGTGACAAGACGCCCTTGGCTGCTCGGCTACCCCGCGCGACTCACAGGGGCACTTTGTTGTCCGTCTGTCTGTCTGTCTGTCCGACTACTAATACGCTGTTTCTCGGGAACGGTTAGACGTATCAACTTGAAATTTTTGTCACATGCCAAGGTCTACGTAAAAAATTTAAGCATCTGAGACAAGACCACTTACGTCACGCACTTTGACCCTCCCAAACTCACTCATCAAAACCTGTAGTATCCGTTGACCTAGAATCATACCGAGAGAGGTGGCGCAGTAGTCAGCAAAATGGGCTCGCATTCGGGAGAACAGTGGTTCAAACTCGCGTCCGGCATCCTTAATTTAGGTATTCCGTAATTTCCCTAAATCCAATCAGGCAAATGCCCTTAGAAGGGCACGGCCGAATTCCTTCCCCATCCTTCCCTAATCGAATCGGGCCGATGACCTCGCTGTTTCGTCCCCTCCGCCAAACACACTACTGGCCATTAAAATTGCTACACCAAGAAGAAATGCAGATGATAAACGGGTATTCATTGGACTAATATATTATACTAGAACTGATATGTGATTTCATTTTCACGCAATTTTGGTGCGTAGATCCTGAAAAATCAGTACACAGAACAACCACCTCTGGCCATAATAACGGCCTTGATACGCCTGGGCATTGAGTCAAACAGACCTTGGATGGCGTGTACAGCTACAGCTGCCCATGCAGCTTTAACACGATACCACAGTTCATCAGGAGTACTAACTGGCGTATTGTGACGAGCCAGTTGCTCGGCCATCATTGACCAGACGTTTTCAATTGGTGAGAGATCTGGAGAATGTGCTGGCCAGGGCAGCAGTCGAACTTTTTCTGTATCCAGAAAGGCCCGTACAGGACCTGCAATATGTGGTCTTGCATTATCCTGCTGCAATGTAGGGTTTCGCAGGGATCGAATGAAGGGTAGAGCCACGGGTCGTAATACATCTGAAACGTAAAGTCCACTGTTCAAAGTGCCTTCAATGTGAACAACAGATGACCAAGACGTGTAACCAATGGCATCACATACCAGCACACCGGGTGACACGAGTACACGCTTCCAATGTGCGTTCACCGCGATGTCGCCAAACACGGATGCAACCATCATGATGCTGTAAACAGAACCTGGATTCATCCGAAAAAATTACGTTTTGCAATTCGTGCACCCAGGTTTGTAGTTGAGTACACCATCGCAGGCGCTCCTGTCTGTGATGCAGCGTCAAGGGTAACCGCAGCCATGGTCTCCGAGCTGATAGTCCATGCTGCTGCAAACGTCGTCCAACTGTTCGTGGTGATGGTTGGTGTCTTGCAAACGTCCCCATTTGTTGACTCAGGAATCGAGACGTGGCTGCACGATCCGTTACAGCCTGTCATCTCGACTGCTAGTGATACGAGGCCGTTGGGATCCAGCACGGCGTTCCGTATTACCCTTCTGAACCCACCGATTCCATATTCACCTAACAGTCATTGGATCTCGACCAACGCGAGCAGCAATGTCGCGATACGAGAAACCGCAATCGCGGTAGGCTACAATCGGATCTTTATCAGAGTCGGAAACGTGATGGTACGCATTTCTCCTCCTTACACGAGGCATCACAACAACGTTTCACCAGACAACGCCGGTCCACTGCTATTTGTATATGAGAAATCGGTTGGAAACTTTCTTCATGTCACCACGTTGTAGGTGTCGGCACCGGCGCCAACCTTGTGTGAATGCTCTGAAAAGCTAATCGTTTGCATATCACAGCATCTTCTTAGTGTCGGTTAAATTTTGCGTCTGTAGCTCGTCATCTTCGTGGTGTAGCAATTTTAATGGCCAGTTGTATAAACCAACTAACCGACCTGGAATCATGAAATGTGGCAAGAAGCAAGGTCTCATAGTAAAAGTAGGGGAGAAAATCTGAAGACTGTTAATTTGTAATTGTATCACACGATTTCTTTTTACCCGACTGCCTGTTGGTCCGTCTGTTAAAACCCCTTCTTTCTCAGCAGCGGATATAAATAATGAGTTGAAATTTATCTTAGACACTAGAGTTTATGGTCCCTCCGTAGTGTAAAAAAATTCAGCTACTGCATTAGTTCAATCAAAAGATACTGCCCTTTATGTTACATATTTTGTGATCATGGCAGTATCGATATCGATAACCGGAAAAACCGTCGAAATTCTCGATTTGCAGGATGGTTGAACTGTCAAGTTCGTGTGGAATGCTCTGAGTGCCATTCCTACTCGCTCTTATCCAGATATTTTGAAATAAAAAACTAGATTTTTTTTTAATTTTATGACCCTTGCCCCCCTATACTTTTCTTAACATTTCGAGTTGTAAGTATCTGAAAATCTCTTCTTGTTGTGAGTCGGTTTGGTTAGAAATGTTTTCTCCAGTATGTTCAAGTACAGATTTCTTGCATTTATACCTTATTTGAAAAGCGCAAAAAAGTTGTATACCAATTTTGGCTTAAGGGCCCATACTAGCTGCCGTTCTCCTAATGGCGGATCAAAAAGTGTACGATTTATTACCCAAGTTATTATTCGCTTCAGACCAGTTTAACTACGTTTAGCCATGTCACATACACCACAATAAAACATTAATCGCTTTACACTGGAGCTCTGAGACCATAAGATCGCGGTGCGAATAATTAGCCGGAATACATTACGCACGTCTCACGCGAGCGCGGCTGTTCGATAAGCGCTGTTCCAGTGTTCGGACTCCTTACCAAGTAGGAACGACGACAGGCATAGAATGACTTCTGAGACGCGCTGCTAGAAACGTAAGAGGTCGGTATAGCTCATACGAAAATATAACAGAAGCTGAAATGGGAGTGGTTGGAAGAAAGACGACATAGTTCTCGCGAAACCCTGTCGGAAAACTGTAGTGCCATCATCGTATGCCTCAAGTCGTGTTCATGCGATTAATGCAAGAGAGATTACGACACCTGCAGAGGTGTGTAGGCAATAATTTTTCCATCGCTCAACGCAGGAATGGAGTAGGTCAGAAAATCGATAATATTGGTACGATTTTCCATCCTCCATCTACTGCGCAGCATATTGCAGAGTACGTGTGTGGATGCAGACAACAGTATGAATGATAAGAGAGAATTCAAATGGTTCAAATGGCTCTGAGCACTATGGGACTTAACATCTGAGGTCATCAGTCCCCTAGAACTTAGAACTACGTAAACCTATATAACCTAAGGACATCACATACGTCCATGCCCGAGGCAGGATTCGAACCTGCGACCGTAGCGGTCGCGCGGTTCCAGACTGTAGCGCCTATAACCTCTCGGCCACAACGGTCGGCGCATCTCGTGGTCGTGCGGTAGCGTTCTCGCTTCCCACGCCCGGGTTCCCGGGTTCGATTCCCGGCGGGGTCAGGGATTTTCTCTGCCTCGTGATGGCTGGGTGTTGTGTGCTGTCCTTAGGTTAGTTAGGTTTAAGTAGTTCTAAGTTCTAGGGGACTTATGACCACAGCAGTTGAGTCCCATAGTGCTCAGAGCCATTTGAACCATTTGAGCCTCAACGGTCGGCGATAAGAGAGAATTATTGTTACGTTGTGATTAATTTTGACTCGACGAATCTGGTTGGCATTGACCGTTAATGTGATACAGCTCGAAGGAATTTATGGAGGGCCGGCCGGTGTGGCCGAGCGGTTCTAGGCGCTTCAGTCTGGAACCGCGCGACCGCTGCGGTCGCAGGTTCGAATCCTGCCTCGGGCATGGAAGTGTGTGATGTCCTTAGGTTAGTTAGGTTTAAGTAGTTCTATGTTCTAGGGGATTGATGACCTCAGAAGTTAAGTCTCAGAGTGCTCAGAGCCATTTGAACCATTTTAACTCTATGGAGGAAACACTGTTAACAGAGTTAGGCGTCTCTTGAAAACAAAAAAAAAACAAAAAAAATTGTGTTAAGAGTCCTTCCGACGTTCCTCGTACGTTAGGGCTCTTTTGGGGTACGTAAGGGACGATCTAGGTCTTTGCAAGACAGGTGTCCTCCGTACCCCTTGTCATTGCGGCATGACAGATCGGTCGGACTGTCGAAATGTTGAAAACGGTTGTGTGGAATTTAAGCAAATAGACTACTGTGAGCCGGCCGCAGTGGTCTCGCGGTTCTAGGCGCGCGGTCCGGAACCGTGCGACTGCTACGGTCGCAGGTTCGAATCCTGCCTCGGGCATGGATGTGAGTGATGTCCTTAGGTTAGTTAGTTTTAAGGAGTTCTAAGTTCTAGGGGACTGATGACCACAGCTGTTAAGTCCCATAGTGCTCAGAGCCATTTGAACCAAGCCATTGACTACTGTGAAACATTTGCTTGCTGCTAGCCAACATATGGAATACAACAGGACGAATATTTTATCCTCCACTTACACATCCCTTGTATCTACATCAATACTCCACAAAGGTCGTTACGGAGTGTAGCGGAGAGTATTGGTGTACCGGTCTCACTTCTGTTCCAGTAGCGAATGGTCCACGTGAAGAAAGGTAGCTGGTTAGCTACTGTGTGATGTGGAATGTCTCTAATTTTGCCTTCGTGGTATTTCGATAGGTATACATATGAGAAAGCAATATATTGGTAGCAACGTAAGGTCTCGAAAATTTAACAGTAAACCACACCGTAATGCAGAACGCGTCTCTTGTAGCATCTGCTAACCGCCGATCCTCTGAAGGTCTTCCCGCATTTCGCTACAATTTTCTATCGCTGCCATTTCTCTGTGCACATCAACTTCGTACGCGAAAAGTCACACTGAATTTGCTATGCTGTCTGCTGGGTACCTTATATACACTACTGGCCATTTAAATTGCTACACTACGAAGATGACGTGCTACAGACGCAAAATTTAACCGACACTAAGAAGATGCTGTGATATGCAAATGATTAGCTTTTCAGAGCATTCACACAAGGTTGGCGCCGGTGGCGACACCTACAACGTGCTGACATGAGGAAAGTTTCCAACCGATTTCTCATATAGAAATAGCAGTGGACCGGCGTTGTCTGGGGGAACATTGTTGTGATGCCTCGTGTAAGGAGGATAAATGCATACCATCACGTTTCCGACTCTGATGAAGATCCGATTGTAGCCTATCGCGATTGCGGTTTCTCGTATCGCGACATTGCTGCTCGCGTTGGTCGAGATCCAATGACTGATAGGAGAATATGGAATCGGTCTGTTCAGGAGGGTAATACGGAACGCCGTGCTGGGTCCCAACGGCCTCGTATCACTAGTAGTCGAGATGACAGGCATCTTATCGGCATGACTGTAAAGGATCATGCAGCCACGTCTCGATCCCTGAGTCAACAGATGGGGGCGTTTGCAAGACAACAACCATCTCCATGAACAGTTCTACGACGTTTGCAACAGCATGGACTATCAGCTCGGAGACCACGGCTGCGGTTACCCTCGACGCTGCATCACAGGAGCGCCTGCGATGGTGTGCTCAACGACGAACCAGGGTGCACGAATGCCAAAACGTCTTTTTTTCGGACGACCCAGGTTCTGTATACAGCATCATGATGGTCGCATCCGTGTTTGGCGACATCGCGGTGAACGCACATTGGAAGCGTGTATTCGTCATCGCCATACTGGCGTATCATCCGCCGTGATGGTATGGGGTGCCATTGGTTAAACGTCTCGGTCACCTGTTATTCGCACTGACGGCGCTTTGAACAGTGAACGTTACATTTCAGATGTGTTACAACCCGTGGCTCTACCGTCCATTCGATCCCTGCGAAACCCTACATTTCAGCACGATAATGCACGACCGCATTTTGCAGGTCCTGTACGGGCCTTCCTGGATACAGAAAATGTTTGACTGCTGCCCTGGCCAGCACGTTCTGCAGATATCTCACCAATTGAAAACGTCTGGTCAATGGTGGCCGAGCAACTGGCTCGTCATAATACGCCAGTCACTACTCTTGATGAACTGTGGTATCGTGTTGAAGGTGCATGGGCAGCTGTACCTGTACACGCCATCCAAGGTCTGTTTGACTCAATGCTTAGACGTATCAAGACCGTTATTACGGCCAGAGGTGGTTGTTCTGGGTACTGATTTCTCATTATCTATGCACCCAAATTGCGTGAAAATGTAATCACATGTCAGTTCTATTATAATATATTTGTCCAATGAATACCCGTTTATCATCGGCATTTCTTCCTGGTGGCAGTTTTAATGGCCAGTAGTGTACATTGTGAAACGTAATGATCCTATAACACGCCTTTGGATAGCCCCGAACTTACTTTTACGCCTAAAGATTTCTCTTGTTTGAAAGTGACAACCTGTGTTCTAAGGCACAACTCAATCACCGTTCAGTGTGACAGCCATACCGGCCACATGGTACCGCTCTATTGGTCGACATGGGAGCCAACGTCTTGCTGCATCAAATGATTCAAATGGCTCTGGGACTTAACATCTGAAGTCATCAGTCCCCTAAACCTAACTAACCTAAGGACATCACACACATCCATGCCCGAGGCAGGGTCCAACCTGCGACCGTAGCAGCAGCGCCTAGAACCACTCGGCCACAACGGCCGGCTCCCCATCAACCACGTACTCCTCCTCGGACCCAACAGATGGAAGTCGGAAGGCGCGAGATTCGAGCTGTACGATAAATGAGGAGGTACAACAGTCCAGTGAAGTTTTGTCAGGTACTAAAGAGTGCGTACACTTGTGTGAGGCCTTGCGTTATCATGGAGAAGAATGAATTCGTTTATATTTTTGTGCCGACGAACATGCTGATGTCGTTTCTTCAATTTCCTGAGGATAGCACAGCTGTGTGCGACCTTGCGGCACATATTAGATCGTACGGGCTTGCGCAATCTTCTTACGTTCGTGACAAACGCCCTGCCCAACGACTTACAGTGCTTTTGCTCACTGCCAGTTCTCCGTAGACATTCTGCAAGCGTCTATGAACATCTGTGATGGCGGGGCCTTCGCCAAAATAAACTCAATGAGAACTCTCCACTTGCAACATACGTCCGTTACAGACGCCATCTTGAAGGTATGTACAGAGCCACTGGAACTTTTTGATACTTTAGGGTCTGAAGCGGGAATATTCCGCGATGTCTCAAAACAAATTCAGCATTTTTTTAATAAGTAAAGCCGAGAGAAAAATACGTTGCGTTACTTACTGAATGCCTCTCGGATGTGCTGTGTTCCGTTTGCTAAAGGCTCTTCAACCTAGTCATTTAGCTGGTCTTATATTCCGAACGTTCGTATTTTTTTCCTTAGGTGCCAGTGCTGAATTGTACAGAGTGCCTTCCGGAAACTGAGGATCACGTTGTCATCCTGGACGTTGGTGCTATTGGGTCAATGTTGCAAGGGAAACCTTCGAAATTAGATTAGTGTGTCATCTTATAAACAGGAAATAACGTGTTTTTCTTTAACCCAGCACAGAATCCAGCCAAACTACCTCAGGATAAAGGTGAACACAATTCTTTAATTTATCTGCTAGTAGCTACTACAGCACAGTTGGCTGGTAGTTACCTTTGGTAGGCAGTGACGCTAGAGTTGATTACTCGTAGTCCTATCTTTCTCTGTGGCCTCGTACATGGTTTGCACGTGCGCAGCACCGTCCACGGTGGATTTATGTTGGGGAACGCTAACAGCTTATGTGTCATCCCTGGTTATATTTTAAATGTCGTGCAAGAGCGCCAAATAGTTCTTTTTACAAACCATAAAATTTTCCGACAGTGTATAATTTCAAAAACAGAAATTTTTCGATGTGTACTGTCTACATTATACACACACAAAGTGAACCAAAATTCGTGGACTTGGACTCCGCAGGTCAGTTCCTTGCATACTTTGTTCTAGTTGTCTTTAGTCCGAAGACTGGCTTGGTGCTTCATGCAGATGTCCATGCTGCTCTATCCTGTGCAAGCCTCTTCATTTCCCATTAACTACTGCAACCTGCATTCTTCCGAATCTGCTTACTGTATTCATTTGTTGGTCTTCCTCTATGATTTTTACCTCCCACACTCCCCTTCAGTACAAAATCGGTGATCCCTTGATGCCTTAGAATGTGTAATACCAATCGATCCCTTCTTCCAGTCACGTTGTGCCGTAAATTTCATTTGTCCCCATTTCTATTCACTACCTCATCATTAGTTACGTTAACTCCCCATCTAATTTCCAGCCTTCTTCTGTAACACCACATTTCAGAAGCTTCTATTCTCTTCTTGTCTAAACAGTTTATCGTTCATGTTTCACTTCCATAAAGGACTAAACTACGTAATCCTTAATTCTACATTCGAAGTTAACAAATTTCTCTTCTTCAGAAAAGCTTTCCTTGCCATTGTATCCTTTCTACTTCGTCCCTCATCAGTTATTTCTTTGCACAAATAACAAACTTCATCTGCTACTTTAAGTGTCACGTTACCTAATCTAACTTCTCAGCTTCACTCGATTTAATTCGACTACATTCCATTAACCTTGTTTTGATTTTGTTTATGTTCATCTTATGTACTCTTTTCAAGACACTGTCCATTCCGTTCGTCTGCTCTTCCAATTATTTAGCTGACTCTGACAGAATTACAACGTCACCGGCAAACCTCAAGGTTTTTATTTCTACTCTCTGGATTTTAATTCTTACTCCAAATTTTTCTTTGGTTTCGTTTGCTGCTTGCTCAATGTACAGATTCAGTAACATCGGGGATAGGCTACAACCCTGTCTCACTCCCTTCTCAACCGCTGATTCACTTTCATGGTCCTCGACTCATAACTGCAGTCTGGTTTCTGTACAAGTTGTAAACAGCCTTTCGCTTCCTGTATTTTATCTGTGCTACGTTCAGAATTTCAGAGAGAGTATTCCAGTCAGCACTGTCAAAAGTTTTCTCTAAGTTTACAAATACTATAAACATTTGTTTGCCTTTCCTTAACCTGTCTTCTAAGATAAGTCGTAGAGTCAGTATTACCTCGCGTGTTCCTATATTTCTCCGGAACACAAACTGATATTCCATGAGTTGTCTTATTAAGCTGATAGTTCGGTAATTTTCACATCTGTCAACACCTGCTTTCTTTGGGATTGGAATTATTATATTCTTCTTGAAGTCTGAGGGTATTTCGCCTGTCTCATACATCTTGCTCACCAGGTGGTAGAGTTTTGTCAGGACTGGCTCTCCCATGGCTGTCAGTAGTTCTAATGGAATGTTGTCAACGCCTGGGGCCTTGTTTCGACTCAGGTCTTTCAGTGCTCTGTCGATCTCTTCACGCAGTATCATATCTCCCATTTCATCTTCATCTACATTCTTTTCCATTTCCATAATATTGTTCTCAAGTACATCTCCCTTGTATAGATCCTCTATATACTCCTTCCACCTTTCTGCTTTCCCTTCTTTGCTTAGAACTGGGTTTCCATCTGAGCTCTTGATATTCATACAGGTGGTTCTCTTTTCTCCAAAGGTCTCTTTAATTTTCCTGTTGGCAGTATCTATCTTACCCCCAGTGAAATAAGCTTCTACATCCTTACATTTGTCCTCTAGCCATCCCTGCTTAGTCATTTTGCACTTCCTGTCGATCTCATTTTTGAGACGTTTGTATTCCTTTTTGCCTGCTTCATTTACTGCATTTTTATATTTTCTCCTTTAATCAATTAAGTTCAATATTTCTTCTGTTACCCAAGAATTTCTACTAGCCTTCGTCTTTTTACCTACTTAATCCTCTGCTGCCTTCGCTATTTTATTCCTCAAAGCTACCCATTCTTCTTCTACCGTATTTCTTTCCCCCATTCCTATCAATTGTTCCCTTATGCTCTCCCTGAAACTCTGTACAACCTCTGGTTCTTTCAGTTTATCCAGTTCCCATCTCCTTAAATTCCCACCTTTTTGCAGTTTCTTCAGTTTTAATCTACAGTTCATAACCATTAGATTGTGGCGAGAGTCCACATCTGCGAATGGAAATGTGTTACAATTTAAAACCTGGTTCCTAAATCTCTGTCTTACCATTATATAATCTATCTGATACCTTCTAGTATCTCCAGGCTTCTTCCATGTATACAGCCTTCCTTCATGATTCTTGAACCAAGTGTGAGCTATGATTAAGTTATGCGCTGTGCAAAATTCTACCAGGCGGCTTCCTCTTTCATTTCTTAACCCCAATCCATATTCATCCACTACGTTCCCTTCTCTTCCTTTCCCTACTATCGAATACCAGTCACTCATGACTATTAAATTTTCGTCTCCCTTCACTATCTGAGTAATTTCTTTTATCTCATCATACATTTCATCAAGTTGTGTTAGGCGTTGCAAAATGTGATTTTTTCAATTTAAATTGTCATCAACATGGACCCCGAAGAATTTTGAAGTTTCCACCCTATTTATTATTTCCTCACCATGTTTACACTTTTGGTGTAGTACCTCTAGATGTACAGAACTGGATATGTTGTGTCTTTTTAAACATCTGTTTCTGTATGTATGTCTTGACTGATTACAATACTAGTGCCGCCTGCAAAAAGACCTAATTTTGCTTGTTGTGTATTAGACGGAAGATCGTTTGCATACATGAGGAACAATAGCGAACCTAAGATTGAGCCTTCCTGATCCCCATACGTGATTTCTCCTCAGTCGGAATCACATTCCTGGACTAGATTGATTGGATAACTAAGTACAACTTTCTGCATTATTTTGGTTAGATATGACATTGTCCATTTTTGGCTATACTATCAATCCCATAAAACTTTAATTTATGTAGGAGAATACTGTGGTTCAGACAGCCAAACGCATTAAACAGGTCACAGAAAAATATTAGCCAGCGCTATTTCATTATTTAATGTTTGTAAAATTTTGCAGGGTGACAACGTAAATGACATTCTCAGTAGTGCAATTCTTCTGAAACCCAAACTGTGATTTTATGACATAAAGTTGTTGCTAAGGTGAGGTACTATTCTAGGGTGTATACCTTGCTAAAGATTTTCTATGTCAGCAGTGAAACGGGTTGGTAGTTATTGATATCTGTCCCTTCACCTTTCTTAAGAAAGTTTTTAAGAACGGCTCATTTCTGTCTCTTTGGAAAAATTCCTTGAGTTTGTGATGCATTACATATTTCACATAAGAGTGGGCTTATTATTTGGGAACAAATATTTAGTACGCTATTGAAAATAGAACCAGAACCAGATGGCCGGACGAGGTGGCCGAGTGGTTCTAGGCGCTACAGTCTGGAACCGCGCGACCGATACGGTCGCATGTTCGAATCCTGCCTCGGGCATGGGTGTGTGTGATGTCCTTAGGTTAGTTAGGCTTAAGTAGTTCTAAGTCTAGAGGACTGATGACCTCAGATGTTAAGTCACATAGTGCTCAGAGCCATTTGAACCATTTTGAACCAGGTGAGCTATTGTTTTTGAGAGAATGTATAAGTTCTTTTTTAATTTCAGAAGGAGGTGTTAGCGATACATTCACATGGTTGAATTTTATGAGAGTTACATTTTCCACATATTGCTGTGATTGTTTTCGTGAACTGTTTGTCCCTATACTTTCTGCTATATTTAAGAAATTATTATTGAATATATTTGTTGCCTGTTGCTCATCATGTACAGCCCTTTGTTTCAGTTCAGTAATAATGTTGTCCTGCTCTGTAGCTCGTTCTCATGTCTCTCGTCTCTAATTTTATCTGTATTACTAGAACGTCACTTTCACTGGTGGCAGGTACTGATTTTTGCAGTATACGCCTTGTCTGTCTGTAGGGCGGCTGCTAGCTGTTGAGTAGAGTGTTTTATGTTACTAATTTATTACCTCAGCTTGGGACATGAACAAATTTATTTTCTAAACACTTGAAGGATTTCTTGCGCTTTCCTTGGAAAATTAGACATGGTCTTCTGTCCGTTCAAAAATCCCAGCGTTCGTAGCACGTACAGAACAAAGTGCGACCATCAGTTTTGAGGAACACGTACTCGGTACATCGTAGCGGTCTGAAGCAGATAGAGGAGGAGGAGTGTGCGGCTGGGGCGTAACTCAGCCGATTCAATCGTACCGCCTGTGGCAGTCCGGCGCAGCGCGGTCTGCGCTTTTCGGCTTTATCGCGGCCGCGGTGGAGGTAGTCAGTTTTACGAGCGTTATATCTGCGTCGTGAATCAGGCGAAAAAAACCGGGCCTTTGGCAGCAGTTGCGGGTGGGCGATTGCAGGAGCGATAGCGGCCGGGGCCAGGCAGCGGTGGCGGCGCGAGCCAGCCGACGGCGTCGTCCCCTTTAACGCAGCCGGGAACACTTGGCGCGTCAATCAATGCCCCACAAAGCCGGCGCCGCAGATAACAAACCGAGCCACACAGCCACGCCGCCGCCACGCCGCCGCCCGCGTCTCCCAGACACAGGGAAATTCCGGAACACTGCCAGACTCTCTCACTCGACACTTTCTACTGAAAGTCTTGGCTCTGGAATAACAAGTAGCTCTCTCCTTTCTCCTGCTTCCAGCGCTCCTTCCCCCCCCCCCCCCCCCCCCCCCCGTCTCTCTCTCACAGTCTGGAACCGCACGACCGCTACGGTCGCAGGTTCGAATCCTGCCTCGGACATGGATGTGTGTGATGTCCTTAGGTTAGTTAGGTTTAAGTAGTTCTAAGTTCTAGGGAACTTATGACCACAGCAGTTGAGTCCCATAGTGCTCAGAGCCATTTGAAGCATTTTTTTCTCTCTCTCACCGTGACACACACACAGACACAGACACACACGCGCACTCACACACACACACACACACACACACACACACACATACACACACACACACACGCAGCTCCTGCCACCCTACTACGGTTAGTTGAATCTTTGTAGTAAAAGTTATACAGGCCGATTTTTCCACCGTGTAGAAACTCTAGCGACTGATCTACATCTACATCTACATACATACTCTGCAATCCACCATGGCGGAGGGTAAAAAATGGTTCAAATGGCTCTGAGCACCATGGGACTTAACATCTGTGGTCATCAGTCCCCTAGAACTTAGAACTACTTAAACCTAACTAACCTAAGGACATCACACATATCCATGCCCGAGGCAGGATTCGAACCTGCGACCGTAGCTGTCGCGCGGTTCCGGACTGAGCGCCTAGAACCGCTAGACCATCGCGGCCGGCATGGCGGAGGGTACCTCGTACCACAACTAGCATTTTCTCTCCCTGTTGTACTCCCAAACAGAACGAGGGAAAAACGACTGCCTATATGCCTCTGTACGAGCCTTAATCTCTCTTATCTTATCTTTGTGGTCTTTCCGCGAAATGTAAGTTGGCGGCAGTAAAATTGTACTACAGTCAGTCTCAAATGCTGGTTCTCTAAATTTCCTCAGTAGCGATTCACGAAAAGAACGCCTCCTTTGCTCTAGAGACTCCCCCCCCCCCCCCCCCCGGAGTTAATGAACTGAAGCATTCCCGTAACACTCGCGTGATGATCAAACCTACCAGTAACAAATCTAGCCGCCCGCCTCTGAATTGCTTCTATGTCCTCCCTCAATCCGACCTGATAGGGATCCCAAATACTCAAGAATAGGTCGTGTTAGTGTTTTATAAGCGTTCTCCTTTACAGATGAACCACACCATCCCAAAATTCTACCAATGAACCGAAGACGACTATCCGCCTTCCCCACAACTGCCATTACACGCTTGTCCAACTTCATATCGCTCTGCAATGTTACGCCCAAATATTTAATCGACGTGACTGTGTCAAGCGCTACACTACTAATGGAGTAAACAAACATCACTGGATTCTTTTTCCTATTCATCTGCATTAATTTACATTCATCTATATTTAGAGTTAGCTACCATTCTTTACACCAATCACAAATCCTATCCAAGTCATCTTGTATCCTCCTACAGTCACTCAACGACGACACCTTCCCGTACACCACAGCATCATCAGCATACAGCCGCACATTGCTATCCACCCTATCCATCATTCATGTAGATAAAAAACAACAGCGGACCTACCACACTTCCCTGGGGCACTCCAGATGATACCCTCACCTCCGATGAACGCTCACCATCGAGGACAACGTACTGGGTTATATTACTGAAGAAGTCTTGGATTAGAGGACACGGGAAAAAAATGGTCTGATCAACTTATGTCCACAAATGCGTGGTCTGCCCTAGAGACGTTTCATTCAATCATACATTGTTACAGAGACTGCGGTTTAATGCGCACTGTAAGATGCAGCCACTGTTACATTACGTGTCGAAATATGGTTTCCATGTGCCTCAACGCATGCGTGTACGCGCCGTAACATGTTCTGTCCCACACGTTCACACTGGCCAGGCTGCATCCGAACAGTGCCAAAGGCAACATCAATACTCTGCTCTGGTGTCTCCACAACTAGAATGGGCTCTGCATACGCCATACTTTTGAACTGGCCCTATAACCAGAAACAGCACGGGTTGAGATTCAGTGAACGAGCAGACCATGCAACTGGACCCCCTCGTCCCATCCATCGACCAGAGATGCGCCTGGACGCTAACGGTGAAATGGGAAGTAACATCCTCATGTGGCAACCACAAAACCCTTCGAATCATCGACATTTCTTCCAGCAGGGGAAGCAACGTCACCCGCAAGAACTGCCGATAGTTCCGGAGTGTCAGGAGACATGGAAGGAAGACTATTCCCAAAACATGGTCGCCAGTTATCCCGGCCCACACAACCCTGCCTCGCCGATGCTGATGTTTCATTGTCACCATACTACGGGGATTCTGCATACTGCCCACAGATGACTGTTATAAAAGCTGAAGACACCACTCCGCGTAAAAGTGGCCTCATCTGTGAAAAGATCGATGATTGCACCAATATATCGATATGTACATAGGTATATAAACCTCAGTATATGTGCCTGTATTTCTATACACGATATATCGAGATTTTGTTATTGGAAAGATAATTTCGAGTGCGGGTATTTTTATTTTATGTTATATGTTTCCCACAACTTTCGGTAAGTACACTACTGGCCATTAAAATTGCTACACCACGAAGATGACGTGCTACAGACGCGAAATTTAACCGACAGGAAGAAGATGCTGTGATATTCAAATGATTAGCTTTTCAGAGCTTTCACACAAGGTTGGCGACACCTACAACGTGCTGACATGAGCAAAGTTTCCAACCGATTTTTCATACACAAAATAGCAGTTGACCAGCGTTACCTGGTGAAACGTTGTTGTGATGCCTCGTGTAAGGAGGAGAAATGCGTACCATCACGTTTCCGACTTTGATAAAGGTCCGATTGTAGCCTATTGCGATTGCGGCTTATCGTATCGCGACATTGCTGCTAGCGTTGGTCGAGATCCAATGACTGTTAGCAGAATACGGAATCGGTGGGTTCAAGAGGGTAATACGGAATGCCGTTCTGTATCCCAACGGCCACGTATCACTAGTAGTCGAGATGACAAGCATCTTATCCACATGACTGTAACGGATCGTGCAGCCACGTCTCGATGTCTCAGTCAACAGATGGGAACGTTTTCAAGACAACAACCATCTACACCAACAGTTCGACGACGTTTGCAGCAGCATGGAGTATCAGCTCTGAGACCATGGCTGCGGTTACCCTTGACGCTGCATCACAGAGAGGAGCGCCTGCGATGGTGTACTCAACGACGAACCTGGGTCCACGAATGGCAAAACGTCATTTTGTCGGATGAATCTAAGTTCTATTTACAGCATCATGATGGTCGCATCCGTGTTTAGCGACATCGCGGTGAACGCACATTGTATTCGTCATCGCCATACTGGCGTATCACCCGGCGTGATGATATTGGGTGCAGTTGGTTACACGTCTCGGTCACCTCTAGTTCGCATTGACGGCACTTTGAACAGTGGACCTTACATTTCAGATGTGTTACGACCTGTAGCTCTACCCTTCATTCGATCCCTGCCAAACCCTACATTTCAACAGCATAATGCACGACCGCATGTCCTGTAGGAGCCTTTCTGGATACATAAAATGTTCGACTACTGCCCTGGCCTGCACATTCTCAAGATCTCTCACCAATTGAAAACGTCTGGTCAATGGTAGCCGAGCAGCTGGCTCGTCACAATACGCCAGTCACTACTCTTGATGAACTGTGGTATCGTGTTGAAGCTGCATGAGCAGCTGTACCTGTACACGCCGTCCAAGCTCTGTTTGACTCAATGCCCAGGCGTATCAAGGCCGTTATTACGGCCAGAGGTGGTTGTTCTGGGTACTGATTTTTCAGCATCTATGCACCCAAATTGCGTGAAAATGTAATCACTTGTCAGTTCTAGTATAATATATTTGTCCAATGGACCCGTTTATAATCTTAATTTCTTCTTGGTGTAGCAATTTTAATGGCCAGTAGTGTAATTTTGTTCGCCCAAAAAAATAGCAAGTACGCGGTTTCATGTGCGGCTATTTCGGAACGCCGGTACTTCCCAATGAGCCTCTGAAACACCGGTGGATTCCAGTATGCAGGTGAACGCGATTGCTGGTCTGCCAAACCAGTTTGACTCCGTGCCACAACTATGCGTGACAGAATATGTCAAATGTTTAATGGCCGACTCAAAACAAATTACACCCACGCATCACTCGCTGTGTGCCTGATGCTAGAAGCAGTACCTCTGACGGTTCAGATGATGACTGTCACAGGCTCTAAGTGGCACACTAACAAAGGACACAAGTCTCACCGCTTAGGTAGAGACCTGCAGTTCTTTACTAGCGAAGCGCCAGTACAAGAGTGTCCTCTTCTCTTTCTCTCGGCTTTCCTCACCAGCATGGTAGCCTAGTACATTTACATCTTAGACTATTCCCACATTATCCCAAGACAATCACGAGCTGTAGCACGGCACTCGAAGATCGGAGACCGCCCCTTGCTCTGCATACCCAGATTTGACCAATCAGAGACTTTAAAATTAATTGGGAGAAAAGGAAAAACGATTCAGCTTCGCAGCCTCTTTCCCATGCGTTTTTGCTGTGTCTTTTGCAGTCTGGAACCGCGAGACCAATAAGCTCGCACGTTCGAATCCTTCCTCGGGCATGGATGTGTGTGATGTCCTCAGGTTAGTTAGGTTTAACTAGTTCAAAGTTCTAGGGGACTAATGACCTCATAAATTGAGTCCCATAGTGCTCAGAGCCATGTGAACCATTTTGTGTCTTTTGCTAATAGCATGACCTGGATGGAACCACAGCCCTCCATAAAAAGATCGTTATCTCCCCTGTTGCGTCCATTTCGAACTTTCCAAAGAACCGCCATAAACTCCCTAAAAGCCTCATGCCTTCCCAAATATGTTTTGTACCAGTGTCTGGACGTCTGGGCGCCACTCACCTGTCCCACGGAAATTCGCAGAAACACACAGTCGTCTCATCGGCTTCCTGCCTAACAAGGGCCCATACTCTGCTTTATTGCTGGTCATCAATGCCCTGCCCATGGCAGCGGCGGCTCCTCGGCGCTGGTCAGCATACCTGGACTCGGTCGCCCACCGACCAGCGCCATCCAGCGTGTCTGCACAGTGAGACAGAGGAGCTGGGCACTCCGCAACGTTTTCACCCACGTTTCGCAGGAAAAAAACGCTCCTCTCGGCCCTCAGCCGCCGCACACTTTTACTGCAGTTGTTTAAATCGGCACCCTCTTTCTTTGAACACAAGTAAAGCTTACCACTACTCCTTCACTAGAGCACACAAGCAAATCGTTGAAATGGCTCTTAGCACTATGAACTTACAACTACTTAAACCTAACTAACCTAAGGACTGCCCGAGGTAGGATTCGAACCTACGACCACAGCAGCAGCGCTGTTCCAGACTGAAGCACCTAGAACCACTCGGCCACTGCGGCCGGCCACACAATCAAGATCATTAACTACTCTCAACCATTTCATCATATCAATGAAGTCAGATTGTATCCATGTATAGCAACCAAGTAATAAGGATCAACATCCCTAAGAACATTGTGCAGCATAACACCGCATCAGAAGTGAGAGTGCCCTGCAATCTCTCACAGTTACTGGGAGTAGTATGTTTTTAGTTGGGTAGTTCCTCCAAGTACATGTGGCAGAGCAAGCCATTAAAATCTTTTTTCCCCCCAGGCAGCAGGTCAGGTACTGAAGTGTGGATGCGTGGACGAAATACGGTTAGTCTATACTGAGAGACATATTCCATTTAGTGGTACAGCTACGACCGTACAGGAAACATCAGGTAGCAAATTATGTAGTGTGTTAGCGAGAAGACCGTTAGATGCAGAGAAAAAAACGACTAATACGCTGAAGTATGTACATATTAACGTAACAGCGATCTCAATATCTGCATTTATAGCCCTAATACTTTGTGTGTAGTACTGTGAACATCCATAATTGTTCCCAAAGACATATAAAAAACGATCAAAGCAATTTCAACCAAACTTGGTATGCTCGTGTCTTATATGGCAGAACATATTGTGGGATGATGATACGATCTCTCTCTTCTATGGAAGGGGAGTGAAAACGGGTGATATTAGCTTCGAATCCAGTTGTTTTTATGTTGCCTGTTTAGTGTGTGACATTCGTATCGATATTTCACCTCTCATAGTGTGACTAGATGTACAAATGGGGTATCACATAAAAATAATCGATAAAAACTGACATTAGTGGAAAATCTACAATTTTTGAGATGATGCCCCCTCAGCAGCATAGTAATATGGTAATAATCAGTATTCACACAGAATCAATTTGAAATATTGCTGAGAGATAAAAAGTAAGTGAAAAATTTTATTACTTAGTAAGTTTGGCAATTTGAATATTATTATTACGTACATTCCCAAAAGAACTTAGAAATGATATTCACATATTGATGTTCCTCAGGCGTAGAGATACTTTTCATAGTTTTGTGGATCAAATTAATTTAAGTATGTCTGAAGATATGGCCAAGGAGCCTTTGTTTGAAAGATCACGCTTCCAAGCGCAGGAATATTCCTGAAAATTGGATTTTGTTGGGAGATCACGCTTCCAAGCACGGGGATATTCCTGAAAATTAAGGATAAACAGTGGTCAGAACCCGGCAGCCTAAGTTCACAGATCTGGTTAAGTAGGGCACAGAAAGGAGTTCCACTCTGGTCTGGCGACTATCGTTCTGGATACGAGTCTTTAAATAGCATCTGCGGCAAACAGACAATCTCACTTGATACCTAAACTTCAAGGAAATATCACGCGCGTCGGTTATCGGTACATTTTGCTGCCAGGTCACGTGCATCTGCCACAAAACTATAATTTTCGCCTTTTGCACAGAGAAAGACAACTGATACCCAAGACAGTTTCGGCAGCTTGAGTTTATTGGGCAGTTCAGTACAGATATTACGCACATTGTACGGTAGATAATGGGCAACTGGCCACAGCACAAGCAACAGAGATCCGGCTAAAAGAATATTTACATATTGAATTGACAGGACCGCAGTTTAAACAGGTTTGGCAAGTAGGGACTAAGGTAAAGATCCAGTGCGATATGTCACAAGACAAACCTAGACCTTTCGTACCAGAGCGACTGCGCAAACCTGTTTTTGATGATATACCTGTCGAGTTTGCTAATATGATAATTATCTGCTGATCACTCAGGAAAATAGGATTACAACTCCCAGCACGAGCAGTCATTTCGATCCTTTCGTTACTCGAAAATGGCAGGATCTACGACTAATTTAGTAATGACATCACGAATGAACGATTGCAACCAAGCCTCAAGATCAACAAAATTGCCGCTTATATTTCCCGTGTTAGGTCTGCTGGGTTTGTTCTTGTATTAGTTAGCACATTTTCAGTGGTGTTAATGTTATTCAACCGGTGTCTTTTAATGGAACGTATTTTAAAGACCATAATTTATCTGTTTATTCGAGTCTAAATACGACTCTCACTTGACTATTTTTTGTGAATGTCTGCTCGCGTACTACAGTTTATATGTCAAAATTTACTGAGCACAAAACCTGACCTTGATTTCACCAGTCCACTACGAAAAGAAATGTAATAATATCGCAGATCAGAAAGGAATATTTCAAGCAGATTCCACTCTTAGGAGATCTTAACCAAGAGCGGCGGATGATACAGACGTTATACCGCCAGGAGTAGGGCGTGCACTCTTACAACTCTCTCCCTAGGAATGTGATGGAAAATGTGCTAGAAAGAGACTGACTTAAAGTAATATCCGGTAATACGCTTTTTTTCCCGTTAGTGTTTCCTCTCCTGCACTTGCACTCAACGTCCCCAGTGATTTCTTCCATAACTTCCAATTTCTGTCTTCACCTGCAGTTTTTACCCTCTAATGTTCCTTACAGTACCATGGAAGTTATTCCGTCGTGTATTAACATATGTTCTATTGTAACGTAACAATAGAGAACTGTGTATACTGTCTCATATGTTTATAATTATATGACAATATCGATGTAAATGAAGCAGGCAAAAAGGAATAGAAACGTCTCAAAAATGAGATCGACAGGAAGTGCAAAATGGCTAAGCAGGAATGGCTAGAGCACAAATGTAAGAATATAGAGGCTTATCTCACTAGGGGTAAGATAGATACTGCCTACAGGAAAATTAAAGAGACTTTTGGAGATAAGAGAACCACTTGTATGAATATCAAGAGCTCAGATGGAAACCCAGTTCTAAGCAAAGAAGGGAAAGCAGAAAGGTGGAAGGAGTATATAAGGGATCTATACAAGGGCGATGTACTTGAGGACAATATTATGGAAATGGAAGAGGATGTAGATGAAGATGAAATGGGAGATACGATACTGCGTGAAGAGTTTGACAGAGCACTGAAAGACCTGAGTCGAAACAAGGCCCCTGGAGTAGACAACATTCCATTGGAACTACTGACGGCCTTGGGAGAGCCAGTGCTGACAAAACTCTACCATCTGGTGAGCAAGATGTATGAGACAGGCGAAATACCCTCAGACTTCAAGAAGAATATTATAATTCCAATCCCAAAGAAAGCAGGTGTTGACAGATATGAAAATTACCGAACAATCAGTTTAATAAGCCACAGCTGCAAAATACTAACACGAATTCTTTACAGACGAATGGAAAAACTAGTAGAAGCCGACCTCGGGAAAGATCAGTTTGGATTCCGTAGAAATACTGGAACACGTGAGGCAATACTGACCTTACGACTTATCTTAGAAGAAAGATTAAGGAAAGGCAAACCTACGTTTCTAGCATTTGTAGACTTAGAGAAAGCTTTTGACAATGTTGACTGGAATACTCTCTTTCAAATTCTAAAGGTGGCAGGGGTAAAATACAGGGAGCGAAAGGCTATTTACAATTTGTACAGAAACCAGATGGCAGTTGTAAGAGTCGAGGGACATGAAAGGGAAGCAGTGGTTGGGAAGGGAGTGAGACGGGGTTGTAGCCTCTCCCCAATGTTAATCAATCTGTATATTGAGCAAGCAGTAAAGGAAACAAAAGAAAAATTCAGAGTAGGTATTAAAATCCATGGAGAAGAAATAAAAACTTTGAGGTTCGCCGATGACATTGTAATTCTGTCAGAGACCGCAAAGGACTTGTAAGAGCAGTTGAACGGAATGGATGGTGTCTTGAAGGGAGGATATAAGATGAACATCAACAAAAGCAAAACGAGGATAATGGAATGTAGTCGAATTAACTCGGGTGATGTTGAGAGTATTAGATTAGGAAATGAGACACTTAAAGTAGTAAATGAGGTTTGCTATTTGGGGAGCAAAATTACTGATGATGGTCGAAGTAGAGAGGATATAAAATGTAGACTGGCAGTGGCAAGGAAAGCGTTTCTGAAGAAGAAAAATTTGTTAACATCGAGTATAGATTTAAGTGTCAGGAAGTCATTTCTGAAAGTATTTGTATGGAGTGTAGCCATGTATGGAAGTGAAACATGGACGGTAAATACACTCCTGGAAATTGAAATAAGAACACCGTGAATTCATTGTCCCAGGAAGGGGAAACTTTATTGACACATTCCTGGGGTCAGATACATCACATGATCACACTGACAGAACCACAGGCACATAGACACAGGCAACAGAGCATGCACAATGTCGGCACTAGTACAGTGTATATCCACCTTTCGCAGCAATGCAGGCTGCTATTCTCCCATGGAGACGATCGTAGAGATGCTGGATGTAGTCCTGTGGAACGGCTTGCCATGCCATTTCCACCTGGCGCCTCAGTTGGACCAGCGTTCGTGCTGGACGTGCAGACCGCGTGAGACGACGCTTCATCCCGTCCCAAACATGCTCAATGGGGGACAGATCCGGAGATCTTGCTGGCCAGGGTAGTTGACTAAAACCTTCTAGAGCACGTTGGGTGGCACGGGATACATGCGGACTTGCATTGTCCTGTTGGAACAGCAAGTTCCCTTGCCGGTCAAGGAATGGTAGAACGATGGGTTCGATGACGGTTTGGATGTACCGTGCACTATTCAGTGTCTCCTCGACGATCACCAGTGGTGTACGCCAGTGTAGGAGATCGCTCCCCACACCATGATGCCGGGTGTTGGCCCTGTGTGCCTCGGTCGTATGCAGTCCTGATTGTGGCGCTCACCTGCACGGCGCCAAACACGCATACGACCATCATTGGCACCAAGGCAGAAGCGACTCTCATCGCTGAAGACGACACGTCTCCATTCGTCCCTCCATTCACGCCTGTCGCGACACCACTGGAGGCGGGCTGCACGATGTTGGGGCGTGAGCGGAAGACGGCCTAACGGTGTGCGGGACCGTAGCCCAGCTTCATGGAGACGGTTGCGAATGGTCCTCGCCGATACCCCAGGAGCAACAGTGTCCCTAATTTGCTGGGAAGTGGCGGTGCGGTCCCCTACGGCACTGCGTAGGATCCTACGGTCTTGGCGTGCATCCGTGCGTCGCTGCGGTCCGGTCCCAGGTCGACGGGCACGTGCACCTTCCGCCGACCACTGGCGACAACATCGATGTACTGTGGAGACCTCACGCCCCACGTGTTGAGCAATTCGGCGGTACGTCCACCCGGCCTCCCGCATGCCCACTATACACCCTCGCTCAAAGTCCGTCAACTTCACATACGGTTCACGTCCACGCTGTCGCGGCATGCTACCAGTGTTAAAGACTGCGATGGAGCTCCGTATGCCACGGCAAACTGGCTGACACTGACGGCGGCGGTGCACAAATGCTGCGCAGCTAGCGCCATTCGACGGCCAACACCGTGGTTCCTGGTGTGTCCGCTGTGCCGTGCGTGTGATCATTGCTTGTACAGCCCTCTCGCAGTGTCCGGAGCAAGTATGGTGGGTCTGACACACCGGTGTCAATGTGTTCTTTTTTCCATTTCCAGGAGTGTAGTTTGGACAAGAAGAGAATAGAAGCTTTCGAAATGTGGTGCTACAGAAGAATGCTGAAGATTAGATGGGTAGATCACATAACTAATGAGGAAGTATTCAATAGGATTGGGGAGAAGAGAAGTTTGTGGCACAATTTGACCAGAAGAAGGGATCGGTTGGTAGGACATGTTATGAGGCATCAAGGGATCACCAATTTAGTATTGGAGGGCAACGTGGAGGGTAAAAATCGTAGGGGGAGACCAAGAGATGAATACACTAAGCAGATTCAGAAGGATGTAGGTTGCAGTAGGTACTGGGAGATGAAGAAGGTTGCACAGGATAGAGTAGCATGGAGAGCTGCATCAAACCAGTGCCAGGACTGAAGACCACAACAACAACAACAACATCGATTACATTCTATGGAAAAGCTCTCTGAACAATAACTATATAACTGATGTCGTGTGTATGATATCTGTTTTGTTAAGCAATGTTTTTATGGTTATTCGTCAAACCTTGGAAGCGTAAACGTAAATAACCGATCTTTGTCTGAGGGATCAGAATACTGTTTCTGGACGTAGTCTTACACCACTGAAGCAGGGATGTTACAACGCTGTTTGCCTTAGCGCCTTTTCTTGCCGTGGCGAGCAATGTTAGGGTATCACTTGTCAGTCAGTCGTGGCGATATATTAGTGAAAAAAAGTCCCAGGTAGACGTTCGTAACAAACAGTGGTGATGTATCGTGAACTGCGCTGCACAGTGTTAAACGGAGGATTCAGATGTGTTTAACTGCAGAAGTAAGTCATCTGTTTCATACAGGCTATCTCATGAGGAGTGGTCAGTATTCATGGATATGACAGACACGATCATTCGAAGCAAAAAAGGCTAGTAAAAAAATGGGCTCTAAAATGCATGCTGTAAGAGCTATGATCACTTCGTCTTCGACACTGTCAAACAAAATTTCTTCTGCTGCAGTCTCTTCTCTTTCCCTGTTTTGAGAGGAAATAGTGTGGACCAAACCAAGAAAATGTTGTCTAGTAAGCATGGCCTTTAAAATGAATTCCTTAAGAGCTATGAGCACTTATTCAGTAGAAGAGATGTCTTTCACAGTAACGAATTGGAAAAGTGCTCCTAGCTGTTACTATACCCACTTTAGAGCTCATGCTTACTCGACCTTTTTTTTTATTTTGGTCCATACTACCATTTCTTAAAATAAGGAAAGCAAAGAGCTTGCAGTAGAAGAGATTTGTTTCACAGTATCGAAGGCGAATAAGTGCTTATGGCACTTAAGGTATGCATTGGAGCCCTTGTTTATTGACTTTTTGCGTTGAATGATAATTCCTGTCACATCCCTGAATACTGACAATTCCTCCTGGGACACCTGCATAACTAACTCGGGTGCAAGATTTATGAGGCTAAAAACGTTAATGTTGCTCACGTCACAACATCAGGAAGCATGATGATTACAAAAAACTGTATTTGTGATAAGAGATATGAAGATAGTGGAAGATGTTGGCTGATTGCTGCTCACACGTCTGTGCATTATTAAAAAAAAATAAGAAAGTTGTAGTTTCCATGTATTTTTAACAATACCTTCGTTTTGTAAATGGTATCCTACTTTCAGTGTAAATTATTGTGAGTAGATCGTTACCTTTGTCCCACCTCATGTGTTATAATCAGGCATCACTCAGAAAATAATTTTGTGTGTTCTTAATACTAGTACGGCAAAAGAATATTTGTGCAACATAAATGGTAACTGAGTGGCTCTGTATCAAGTAATGTGGCTTGTTGAATTTCTGTGGTACTGCTATTCTGTTAACTCAATAAATCAACTGGTAGGACACTTCCGAAGAATGGCCGCAATGTTTATGTTTTCGTGGTTAATTGACTTTTAATGTATTGCCATATTAACTTGAAACAGTCATATATTTAAATTTGCTTGCATTACATTACGAATACATTTAGTAATTCTGGCTACAAAAAGTTCTGAAACTGTGCTTGCTTGAATAATCTTGATTTTCGCTTACGTAAATTCGTCAAGTGTCATACCAGGTTGAGCCCATGACTTCTTAGTCGAGATCCAAAATTATTTTTCATTTTCCCTTCAGGGCTGGCGATCACTTTCCTCGTAAGGTGAGATTGCACTGCTTCCCGCCTCAGTAGTTTAATACTGGCACTGCTATTTAGTGGATAATACAAAGTTATCTAGGAGGTACCTCAGGTGAGCAATGAAATGCTAGTGAAACAGATTCCACAATACCCTCAATAATACCCACAAGATATTCGTAATATCCCGACAGCTTTTACAGAAGCTTCGAGAGGTGTTACAATAGACATTTCCAAGATTTATATCATTTAAGTTATTCTTAAATAAGTAAGTGTTTCAGTAAAAGTAATCATCAATATCACTTGTTAGTAAAGGTTTATACTGTGCTGAAGTCTTTGCACTTTAAAATAAATGTCACGTGTCACACGTTTTGTTTACATTGAGACGAAAGTTCTTGAAGAAACAAGTTGGAGGTCAAGAATCTCGCAATGAAGCGTGCTTTGGAAGACGTCTAAGGCGCCTCTTTGCTAGACTATTCGTGTACATGGTTTACCTGTCTGTAGCAAATCAAGGTTTAGCAAGTTAGCAGACACAACTTCAGACTCGGAATGTAAGAGATAAAAAATAACAAAAAATTGAATAAGTGAGGAGGCGTTGCACTTGTTATGGTCAATGTTTCTCACAAGTTAACGATTCTGCGGAGAACCTCCTCATTCATTATCGGTGCACCTAATTTTCAGTGATTCAATTCCATAGAATGCTGTGCTCCAAACGTACATTCATCGACATTTCTTTCTCAAAGTAAGGCCTACGTTTGATAGAATGCCCCTTCTGCTAGCGCTAGTCTGCTTGTTATGCCCTCCTTGCTCCATCCATCATGCGTTATTTCGCTTCGAAGGTAGCAGAATTCCGAAGATTTGTCTGTTAATCAGCATATTGGCTTCTAAATTCCGCGCCATAATCACTCCTAATATACAGGGTGATCCCGTCATGATGTTACAAACTGGGCTGCTGAGAATGCAGTCAACAGCCCGGAAGAATTTTATTGTCCATGTACCGGTACCACTGTTACTAAGATTTTAGGGTAGGCAACTATCACAGTAGATAGTATGGACCAAAACAACAATAAAATCTCGAATAAAAATGAGCTACAAAACGCATACGTTAAGAGCTATAAACTTCGATGTTGTGAAACTCATCTCTTCTACTGAATATGTCCCATAGATCTTAGGGTAAGCAGTTTAGAGCCCATATTTACTGGGCATTTTTTGCTTGTTATGATCCACACTACCTCCTCCAAAAATATGAAAACCAAAGAGCTTGCAGTAGAAAAGATGTGCTTCACAGAGTCGAAGATGAACAAGTGCTCGTAGTTAAGGTATGAATTTTAGAGCTCACGTTTAGTAGACTTTTTTTTTCGTTTATTGCCCCGTACTACCACCTCTGAAAGTATCCTACTCTACAAAAGCAAAAACGGCACCGGTACATCTCTTTTACTGTCAGAGATACATTTATACACTTCTCCGTCATCCTTGAAAGTCAGTAACATCATAACGGGATCACCCTGTATTTACGTCCATCTGATACTGCCGCTTTCATCCAGACTTCTATGTGGTGCTCGAGAGTCCCCAGTGACCCAACTTCCTCGTAACGTGTGAACCCTCGCCGCCTGCTTTTAGTACAGGATCTGCCTACGCCACAGGGCCAGCGAACGTGTGGGCCGCAGAGGGTTGGGCCACGGTGTCGCCTTTCACAGCGCGTGTTCCACGGCAGCCTCAGGTGGGGATCGCCGTGACGCGTGTGGACGGGGGGGGGGGGGGGGCGGAGAGAGGAGCCCTCACTCCGTCTCCTGGAGCCAGGAGCTGAGAGCCGAGGGGTGCCCGCCTTCCTGCCACGGGTTGCCAACCCCACGCCGCGCCAGAGTCTCGCTTTCCTCAATAACGCCGTTCTACTTTCGATTTATCCGTATTTTCAGCAGGCTGGGTACTCTGGCACTAAACAATCCTAATGAACACGCTACTCGTACAAGCGAATTTCACCAAGTCCCTCCAAACAGCAGAACGCCATCCACTGTGCATCGATTTCCGTAACCGACTACCGTCCCCAACGTCGATCTTTCACTGGCTTTTCGCCTCCATCTCTCTCCTAATCTTTACAAGATGCATAGGGACTAACTAAAACAATTTTGCTGTAGCAGAGGGGTTCGAGAAAGGTGACACATTTCGAGATACGAGAGTGCCAGAAATACAGGGTGATTCAAAAATAATACCACAACTTTAGGAATTTAAAACTCTGCAACGACAAAAGGCAGAGCTAAGCACTATCTGTCGGCGAATTAAGGGAGCTATAAAGTTTCATTTAGTTGTACATTTGTTCGCTTGAGGCGCTGTTGACTAGGCGTCAGCGTCAGTTGATGCTAAGATGGCGACCGCTCAACAGAAAGCTTTTTGTGTTATTGAGTACGGCAGAAGTGAATCGACGACAGTTGTTCAGCGTGCATTTCGAACGAAGTATGGTGTTAAACCTCCTGATAGATGGTGTATTAAACGTTGGTATAAACAGTTTACAGAGAATGGGTGTTTGTGCAAAGGGAAAAGTTCTGGACGGCCGAGAACGAGTGATGAAAATGTAGCACGCATCCAGCAAGCATTTGTTCGCAGCCCAGGAAAATCGACTCGCAGAGCTAGCAGAGAGCTGCAAATTCCACAATCAACTGTATGGAGAGTCCTACGAAAAAGGTTAGTTATAAAACCTTATCGTCTGAAATTGGTTCAAGCACTGTCTGCAGCTGATAAGATTAAAAGAATCGATTTCTGTGATTTTATCCTTGCTCAAATGGAAAATGGAAACAGATGAATCTTTCGTTTCAAAGATTGTGTTTAGTGATGAAGCAACTTTCCACACTAACGGGAAAGTCAACCGTCACAATGTCTGTACATGGGCCACTGAGAATCCGCGGGAAACAACTCAGTATGAACGTGACTCGCCTAAGGTGAATGTTTTCTGTGCCATTTCAGCCAATAAAGTTTTTGGTCCCTTTTTCTTCGAAGGTGCTACTGTAACTGGACTACAGTATCTGGAGATGTTAGAGAATTGGCTGATAGGTGGTGTATTAAACGTTGGTATAAACAGTTTACAGAGAATGGGTGTTTGTGCAAGGCAGCCCGTGACAGAGCACTTCATCACTGGCCTCCAAGAAGCCCTGATCTTACCCCCTGCGATTTTTTCTTATGGGGGTATGTTAAGGATATGGTGTTTCGGCCACCTCTCCCAGCCACGATTGATGATTTGAAACGAGAAATAACAGCAGCTATCCAAACTGTTACGCCTGATATGCTACAGAGAGTGTGGAACGAGTTGGAGTATCGGGTTGATATTGCTCAAGTGTCTGGAGGGGGCCATATTGAACATCTCTGAACTTGTTTTTGAGTGAAAAAAAAACCTTTTTAAATACTCTTTGTAATGATGTATAACAGAAGGTTATATTATGTTTCTTTCATTAAATACACATTTTTAAAGTTGTGATATTCTTTTTGAATCACCCTGTATGATTCACTGTAATCATTAAGGGGCTTCTCCATGGGAGATTGGAAAGACTTGATTCCAAATCATAGATATCATTTCTAGTGGATAGTGTAACACTTGAGATCTGAGAAGCCTGTGTACATTTCTTATGACCTCAATCAGCACACCATCTACTGTTTGTGATCCTTCTCGATAAACGAACACCTATAATCCACTGGATATATAGCGGAATCTGTGACATTGTATCGAGACAGGATACGTTACAAATACTGGAGAAATATCTAGCTTCAGCATGAGGGAGTTGCAAATAGCAGTTTCATACCACGTTCCTTAGCTGAATCACTTTCAAAATTCAGCTATTTTATCACGAGGCTGCATCCTGGGCTATGTCCACACCCGTCAGCAGTGTGTACTTCCGATACTTCGCTCATCGTCGAATGTCGTTCAATGGGGGTGAGTGCCACGCAGCGCCGGTGGCGTGTAGCGGGAATGATTCAAGTTTCTGGCTAACGGAGCTGTCCGAATGGAGAGACCTGTTGGGAGGCAGGAATGTACCTGACTTAACAGTGTCAGAGAGCGAGCTAATACTTAGTATGTGTTGGAGAGCTTTCGTGATCGTATGGAAAAATTAAGAAGAATCAGTATGGACGTGTGGCTGCGCACTTGCACCTCTATTTAGTTGAGAGAACACCGACTTTGGTTTGCAGGTCTAGCAGGTGAAAGACAGGTGGAAGACACGTTTTCTGGTTCTCTAGATATGAGAAACACCTTAGTTGACTGTAAATTCAGGAATGATTTGGAATCTGTTATATCACTGACATCGATATTTGCGAGTGAAAATAGCAGTTTTCTCCATTTTTTTCGAGTTTTCATGTAAAGGTCCTTGCAGACGGTATACGTTTCTAGTTACTCAATGGTTTACAGCATGCTCCACATAGCTAAAGATTCGGGCTTCTATAGAAATAATTTCCAGTCTGTATCTTCGGAATGACGTTGCGCCATCGGTACTGATATGCAAGCGATATTGCTAAGTGCTTATTATCGTGAAGTATCGCGAAAAATATTATGAAATTCTGACCAACCATGCGAAATTACATATGTTCTTGTAAGCCCAGAATGGGTGTAGAAAAGCAAGCAAGCAAGTAGATCGGGACCAGAAACAGTAACATCTTTGTGCCGAGGGGAACCGACCCAGCCTTTACACAACAGTTCTCAGAGTGACTTAGATCCACTGAGGGCACTCTGGTCACGTGTCAGGAGTGGGTGACTGCCCGACCTTGTGCGAAATATCTAGTGCAACATGGTGCATGTGCTTATGCTGTCTGTCTTCGCAGTATATGTACAAGTGTCTGGCTGTCGATAGCTATACGAATGATGGAAAAGGGTCACTTTTGTATGGTGCAGGATACGAATTGTATGTTTACTACATCGACACGATATGCGGTGATATATTGGTGGGTTGGGGGTCGGTTTCACTCTCTAATATTCAAGCTCCCATTCACAGTGGCAGAGCAGTGTAATTCAGTAAGAGCCTTTCCATATATAACGATCTGTAGGCCACTTTGCAGGGTTTAATTGTCAATGCAATATGGTGATCTGTACAAAATCGTTTTTTTCCGCTGAAAGTATTGTCTACAGAAAGAAAGAAAAGGCGGACAGTGATCCCTAACCGGCAGTATCAGTAATTCAGTGGGTAAATTCAATAAGAGCCAGTCCCAATGCTCCAATCATCCACAAGACATCCTATGTGCCAGGACGTAGGAGTGTCTACAAACTGATTTGAACAAGATAGAGGCAAAGTATCTACAGTAAGTTCTGAGAAAGCAACTGTTCAAAGACAAGTTTGAAGCAGACCATCCATCTCTGGCTGGGATGCTGTCACTCGTCTGCCACTGTGGCATCAGGACATCTCCAGACCAGTAGCTGTGGGATACCAAAAATTCCCACCATTTTTCTCTTCTGTAAGACAGTGCTTCGAATTCTGTTTGCGTAATTGTTCTGATTTCCTGCTGTCTGTGCTTAGACAGTGTTCTCTTTCCAAACAACAAGAATGCTTTTATGATTAACGGTGTTTTCACGAGCGCACACAGACAATATGAAGGGTTTCAGCGGTGAGAATGTTTAACGTTTCTGAGACGTATGTTGACCGCAGGTCGAACATTTCGCAGTGATGTGTCAGCCACACTTGTCGGTTAAGCACACATGCACGGCTAGATGCAGCTCGCATGTCCTATTATTAGCGCTAGCAACAATGCAGGCTGTGTTATTCTGGAAGCATTGCAACAGATTTATATAGCGCATCTAGAGATAGTAGTTGGCTGTTACTTACATAGATATGTGATGTTGTCATGACACTATGAACCTTTAAGCTGGTATGAAAACATATCTCAGCAGTGTGGGGTAGTTGTGCGGCCTGAAGTGTCTTGTCACAGTCCACACAACTCCCCCCCCATCAGAGATTCAAGTTCTCCATCAGGCATGGGTATGTGTGTTGTCCATAGTGTAAGTTAGTTTAAGTTAGATTAAGTAGTGTGTAAGCTGAGAGGCCAATGACTTAAGCAGTTTGCACCTATAAGATCTTACCACAAATTTACAATTTTTATCTCTCAGCACTGTATTTGCACTGCAGCTATGTGTTGTTGTGCCAGCAGTGGTGCCTAGGTGAACACTTATTTTGACAGAAATTTCTCAGTTGTCAAGTATGAAACAGATGCTGCCGCCTCATGCTTGCGGTACACAAACGGACACCTGTGCATGGCTTTGCAGGATGTCACTTCACGGGGCCCGCCAGAGCATCCCAACTCCCATGGGTGTGTTCGGAGTTGGCGGCATCGGCTTCGGGTGGTGGGATGTGTTTTATACAAGTGATCTTTTGTTTAAACTATATTCCATTGATTTTACTGACCAATAGGATGCTGCAAATTAAAAAGACTACCTTCCACATGTGAAGAATATCGATTTTATTAATTTGCATAAATTTTTATACCAACGTGTTGTGAGTGGTATAATAGTTAAGGGTAGCGTGTGCGTGAGTGGTTGCCATGGAGCAGGACAGCAGATTAAGTGCAGAACACTAGGTTAATTTGCATAATTTTTATGTAAAACACAGTACAATGGTTTAAGGGGGTGGGTGACAAAGAAGAATGCGCCAGAAATGGCGTTCAAAAGCATATGAAATTCGAAAAGAGTACTAGAAAATGGTAGGAGGACATAACAAAATACTTAATTTGGTATCAAAGGTGGTACAATAGTTTAAGGCAATGGGGGTGACATGGAAAACTAATTAACAGAACAGTAGCTTATGTGCCGGCAAAGAGCCGAACGTTAGGTTAAGACACCCAGAGTACAGTGCCAAACATTAGGTAATGCTACATGTTTGCCCAATGTAATTACTTCTTACAAGTCCTACATGTTTCCAAACAGTAGTGAATGATGAGCAAGAGAAATCCATCCCCTAAAAACTGAATTTTTTTGTAAATAACGAATATACCCTTGAATTTCCTGTTATGATACCCTTCCTCTCTATCTCAGACCCACCAGTTTCCATATATTCCACATACTGCCTTGAATCCCCTAATTTGTTTAAAGAAACAATATTCCACACATTGTATAAATTGTTTAAACAATATTCCATACACAGCAATCGAATTCCCTGCAATTATTAATTGATCAATTTAATTAAGTAGTCATTTAAGTTGAAATGTGTGAGAGGGACTATCCAATAACTCAAACCTGAAAGTATACGTGTAGCAGCAAGGAGTGAGGTTTCCTGAGGGAGGAGGGGAGTGGGAAGGGGTGGGGGAACAATAGGTTAAATGCCTGTCAATCAAAAGGAAGGATTCTTTTAGCAGAAAAATAGGTTAAGGACCTGTCAATCAAAGAAGAACAATAGGTTAGGTACCTGTCAATCAAAAGGAGAACAATATGTTTGCCCCTGGGTGCATACCTTCCCCTGATGTAGGCAACCCACACTAACAAAATGCACTGGCGTCCTTGTTGCCCTACTCTTGCAATGAGAGGATATTCGACAAATATCTGGTCTTCCCATTTGCTCCAACTTGAATCCTGTCAATCACGTGCGGGAAGCTTTGGAGAGATGTGTTGTAGACATCCACATGCACTAACGGTCACCCGCAGCTATCAACTGCGTTCGCGGAGGAATGGAACACCTTACACAAGAATTCCTTATTAAACAGCAGCCACGTTGCAGATTATGCACCGGTTCATGGTGATCACACAGCCTATGAAGAAACATGCGCCATCTTTCGTAATGCTCAGGGGACCACAGTGAATCGTAGTTACTTTAGTGTAATTATTGTCTTTGAATAAAAGTGCAGTTTGTATTTGTCGCTTTGTGTATTTCTTTCAGTCACCTTTCGTAATATATTATAGCAATTTTTGCTGTGTATGGTCCAACCTTCATCGAACTATGGTTGTCAAATATCATCCGAAAGTTACTTTTGCACAAGTCTATACATAGTTGATTTCCTAAAAGGCAGACAACCAGTATGGTGCCACGTACTGAATGCATGTGGTTCAGCTGGCGTTAAATCCGTTCTCTCTTAGGTCTCCAGTTGTCTGGTTCGTGTTCTCGAACATGTTCCTCGAAACACTATCGACCTCAATGAACAACTAGTCACCATGCTTCATTAATAGAAACGACGTTATCCTAGTTATTATGCATGCATACATACATTAATCCTTGTTCCATAGATCATGAATACGACATTTCGTAGTGATGTGGAACATGTCACTTTAACATAAGTTTTGTTTACAAAAATAATTCATTAATTATTTTTTTTCATATCTAAGAATTCATCTATTGAGTAGAAAGAGTTGTCATTCACAAATTCTTTTAATTTGCTTTTAAATGTTGGTTGGCTATCTGTCCGACTTTTAATACTATTTGACAATTCACCAAAGATTTTTTGTGGTAGCGTAATTCACCCGTTTCTGTCCCAAAGTAAAATTTAATCCAGAATAGTGAAGATCATCCCTTCTTCAAGTGTTGTAGCTATGCACTTTGCTGTTACTTTTGAGTTGGGATGGGTTAATAATGACACATTTTGCAAGTGAATATATGTATTGCGAAGGTACTGTGAATATCTCGAGTTCCTTAAATAAATGTCTGCAAGCTGATCTTATCAACGTAGTTATCGAGAAACAGATTGGACTTCAAGGCCTATTTGCATTATTTTGCTGTTCTTTCTATCAGTTTCGTCCTACATTTAGTTGTCAAAGAATAGTTTGCTTTAGGCGACACTTGTCAGCATGCGGGCAATATGACATTTCCATCTAAGTTGGTGTTTAATAGTTATGGAACATTAGCGATCTTTTAAGACCATTCTTCTGGAAGAAATACTATCATCAAGTAAGTGTGAGGGACTAGATAGAAGGATAGAGTCGAATTTTGTTACAAAAATTCATTTGCCATCAGATTCCTATTAATAATATATAGAGGAGTACAAGATTCTTCGGAATGGGGCATAGATGAAATTGACATATACCGAATAGGGTATGCTAACATTAAAAATTATTCTCAAACAAGAACCCAATGAATTACTTCCCCTCTCCTCTCATATGCTGTGCATTAACTGCTTATGGCATATTTAAATATCAATCAGATCGCCATTAGTCACTAACGCCTTCTCGGAATGGATGATATTTTATCAGTTGTGGGATCCTTATTCCAAGTGTCTGACGATAGATGTCAAGATGATTTACGTAAGGTCTGTAAGCATTCCACTTGTGGCTACTGCTGCAACTTAATTATTATCTCTTGTCGCTCACTGAAAGAGTCCTGCAAGTGACATCGTTTTACTTTGTGATAGGTTCAGAACATTTCTTCAGAAACATAGAGATTCTTGATTGTATCTACGTAGCATGAGACACATCAGAAACTATACTGTACATTCGACGCATATTTCTATTTTCGTTCTTTCCTGCTTTAAAAACGAAGGAAGGAAGGACGGAGATTAAAAGCGCGTGGACGACGAAGCCATTACACGCCGACCAAAAGTTGAGATTGGGGAAGAACAGGCAAGGAGGTCTGCTGTGCTCTTTCACTGGAACCATCCAGGTTACCTTCAGGGGATTTTTCGATCTCGAAACTTCAAGAATATCGTTTTTATTACATATTTTGACTCCTTATAGTCTTAAGAAAGGTGACCTAATGGGTTTTGTCGGGAAATTATTCTTTATACCTCAAAATCACGTTTCGAATGAAGCGCGCTTACGCTCACTCTAGCCGCTCTCGGCGTTTGGGCCTTTTGCGACGCTAATCGACATCTCTTTCTCAGTAAAGCTGTTGTAATGTGCTAGATCGAAACAAATATCGACATACGTGCTGTACTTGCCCACCAGATATCTCAGGTATATACTTTATCACAGGAGTTCAACGAATGGCGGTCCGCAGCATGACTGCTATTCTGAGAGTTGGTATAAATAGAATCAAGCTGAGATGAAGGCGGCAATGGATACTTCAGATCATTAGCCACCACCGAGAACTAAAGTTGCTGAAGCTACTGCTGATGTATACAAACATCTGACTGATTGCCTTGGAGCCTACAGCGTATACGTAGAAGAAAAATGAAGCACTTGTAATGTAACAGTATTTACTTGTGCTTACCTGCTCTCGGTAGCTGCACCTCCATCAAATGTGGCTGAAAAGTGCTTGTCGAAATGATGAGGTCTACACCAGGTTTGCACTTCACACACTTCCATTGGAATTAGATGTTGAGTATCCTACTGTTTGTGGCCAGATCGAGTCTCACTTACTACAATTTATGCACAGATAAATGGTTAGCCACATCTACACTCTGTTGAAGTGCCACAAAAGTTTACGTCTGGCAAATGAATAATTAACAAAGCTATGAATCACGGTCCTTGTAGTCTAACAGTCATATCAACACGAGAAAAGACATGCACAGTGAATAACACAGTTCACAGTTCGACCTAAATGTCACAGTGAGCAGTATTGACCTTTCGCACAGTTCATGAAATTAGTTACAAGCTCACATCACTGAATCAAAAATTAAACTCCTGGACGCAACATTTAAGTAAAGCGGAGTGCATTTTTTTCCTACTTGTAATTTATACTATTCGTCTGCCGTACATTTCCGTGAATCGGCAGCATAGATCTTGTACGTTTCATAAGCTTCTGTAGATTGCCTGAAATGGCTTCCAGCAGCTCCTCTTCCATAAGGTCCGCCCCTCGTGGTCTCGCGGTAGCGTTCTTGCTTCCCGAGCATGGGGTCCTGGGTTCGATTCCCGGCGGGGTCAGGGATTTTCACCTGCCTCGAGATGACTGGGTGTTTGTGTTGTCCTCATCATTTCATCATCATCCAGGAAAGTGGCGAAATTGGACTGAGCAAAGATTGAGTAATTGTACGGGCGCTGATAACAACGCAGTTGAGCGCCCCACAAACCAAACATCATCATCATCTTCCATAAGTTTGCAATAGTAAGGCTGAAGTTGGCTATTGTTGTTTGCTGACTTTCCAAATTACAATTAAAGATTTACCTTTTTGACTACCGTAACTTAATAACCGAGGGACATTCATCTGTAAGTGAAGTTTTGGATTCAACAATCATTGCTATTGAATTTCGCTTTCCAGTTTTCCAAAATATGTGATTCTATTCCAGCAACAATGCTTTAGTTAAGAATGCTAATTACTCCAGAATTAAATGAATGAAAAAGTCGCTAAATATTTTCAACGTTATAAATCCTACAGCCCTTTACGTGACTTTTTCATCTGCTTTATCACGAAGTTAGCAGTCAGGTATATGTTCACATATCAACAATAATAACGCAGTTTTATATTACTGGTATTTGTAATTAGCATGGTATTGAGATAAACTAATTACACTTATGGGTTCTAATGAACCAAAAGAATGTAACGGATAATAATGTTGAGTTATCAAAGACCTGAGTCAATATTTGGGATTATTAAATAACTGTGCCTATTAAAGATATTTGTAAAAAAATTAATTTATGGGATGAAAAACATTACATAAGGAAACAATCCACCTACTTTCAAAAAATGGCTCTGAGCACTATGGGACTCAACATCTTAGGTCATAAGTCCCCTAGAACTTAGAACTACTTAAACCTAACTAACCTGAGGACATCACACACATCCATGCCCGAGGCAGGATTCGAACCTGCGACCGTAGCAGTCCCGCGGTTCCCGACTGCAGCGCCAGAACCGCTAGACCACCGCGGCCGGCCCACCTACTTTGTTACACATTGAATTCATTAATTCGGACTTAGGCTCCAAAACATGTTTTCGAGTATAAAAATTGTCAATGTTGCTAACAATCGGACGTGCGTCATTTTCAACGACGGACTGAAGGACGACCTGAATAACATAAAAGTCATCGGAGTCCTTATCAGCCCATGGCTTGCTCATTCGCCACAAAACGGGATGAGAAACGGCTCAAACATTCGGACCAGCACTCATTCCACAGCTAGAGAGAGTCGCGCCTTAGAAAATGAGATCTTCGAAGAAGAAGAGGATTGACTGTGGCTCAGGACTGGCAAGTTAACAGTAAGTTGAAACATTTTAAAGTTATATACACAAAATCCGAACTCAAAACATTAAATGTGTGTTTTTCTAGACAACATTTATTAAACTGTTTCGCCTGTTTAAAAAAAATTACTTGGTGAAATTGCATGCCTTTATGTATTCAACAAAGTAGATACTTGTAATTTTGGCCTGAACCTCAAGAAACAATACTTTTTCATTATGTTCGTTATTTATTTACATTTAAAGGCAAGAAAATAGATCACCTTTCAGTACCTGCGTTTTAAAGTGACCCCCATTTTGAAATGCACTTCGGGAAATTTGGTTTTCGGGGTTCACGGTATAGAGAATTTAATTCTGATAATGTACTTAAGTTTAATTTTGATTGAGGACCTACACTTCAGCATCAATCGTTCGAACTGTTTAGTTGCGCAAACCGCGCAAAGCTACTTTGGCAGGTATTTTGTGCTGCATAAGCTCATCTATTTACCTGCAAAAAATTATTTATATAGTATTTACTTTATAAAAGTCTTGTAGAATTGTAAAAATATCATTTTTGAAAAAAAAAGTTGAAAACGTGCAGAAATCAAGACTCCGGTACCGCAAAACTCCCTTAAACTACTTAAGAAAATCACAGTAAACCATATCTGGATGGCTAGAAAGGCATTTGAACTGCCGTCTTCCAAACTGCAAATCCAGTGTTTACTATTGCATAACATCACTTGGTACCCCTTGTTTGAGAATAGCTGGAGAACGTGTTGTCTTTTCGTTTCTTTTTACAAGGAACGTTCAGCCAATGTTATAACCATTATAAGATAGACCTGGAATCACAAGCTAGTTGGGAACAAATCAGTGATCCAGAAAACGTAGAATAAATGTCTTATATTCCCTTCAATTATCTCGAATTTTTGTGTCCTTACTGTACCGGTTTCGGTAAGCGATTACCATCTTCGATTTGCAGCGAAACATGGTGAAACATAATACAGCCTAAACCGGTAGTCTAAAGATCAAAAAATTTTGTAATAATTGACGGAAAACTGACTGTGGAATGTTTTTCAAACCATTGGGCTGATTGTCTGTAACTTACATAGTTACACGTGCCCAGCTAGACATCTGGTGCTACATGTCTGGATTGTCACGTCCCAGTTTCATTCAGCATTGTTTTAATAATTTTTTGTCTTAATTTCTTTTCTTTCACATCAGCAACTTTATGAAGCCACAGCTCTGACAGTTCTGTATGCATTCATAATCACTATGCATCGTGCTCATGCAACAGATAATATCTCCATTCCAGTATTTATTTTAATTTATATTTATAGACCAATGATGACGTATGCGTCAGTAATTCATTTTTGTCCTTTACATTCGGGGATTACGAGGATTTGCGTAGGATATATTGATGATCAATATTCTGTACATTTGGAGATTACGAGTATTTTCAAACGATAAATTGTTTATCGGCATTTCCAGTGATGTTTAATGTCCAGATTATACCTCGAGGCGAGAGATACATGTGATTCCACGTAATCCCAAATGAAACTCTTTTAAGTGGTCTTGCGTAAGTTGGTGATGAAAATTTTTCGCTAGTGGAGATCTACATGTTCAGGTCGGAAAAAAAAGACGCGAAAAGTGCTATACGGCGCTTTCGGATTTGTACGTATTTCGAAATATAACGCCACTTATGACAGCTTTAAAATGTGAATGACTATCAGATATAATTACGACCAAGAAGATTCCACACTGTTATTAAGTAATAACAAGTTTAATAACATGTACATTCTCCCCCTACGTGCATGTATCTTTGATTGACGAAGGATAAATAACAAATATTTCTTCATACAGCGATAATCCGAAACAGGCAGAAGGAAACTGTGACATGGTCTCAGGCCTCGGAAATATTTTGAAAGATAATTAAGCCCAATAGACTTTACCAAACCGTAGCCGTCACTATGCGAATGTCAAAAGGGCAAAATATAATTTCAGAATAGACTGTGTGCTGAATGTCTTTCCTGAGAGTTCTTAAGCTACAGAAACAATCAAACAAGCACTTAACAAAACACTCCCGTCAAATTCTAACTTCGAAGAAATAGAGTAAGCCAGATATTCTTTCATAGCAGGCCCCATTGTGCCGAAAGTCGTAACTAAACTGCCTGATCAAAAGATTCCGGGCACCTGTTAATGGATATTAATATGGGGTGATACCAAAGAGCCGAAACGAGAGAATGTAATGATGTTGAACGATGATGTAGGACACGAAGTAGACACTCTTCCAAATATTGATTAACATTCTTCTGCGTGTCGTATCACGTCACTGTATAAAACACTGTAAACCATAAATTATTTAACCGACGTTTCGGCGGTATTACAGCAGTCTTTCTCTAGATCCTGAGGAATACTGTTGTAATATGGTCGAAACTTCGAGTTTACGGATTCTACTTTAAAATACTTAAACTTTAAAATATTTTATACAATAACGTGGAACGACGCCCAGAGCAATTTTAATTATACTGACAGCAACCGCGGAAGCCGCTGTGGTTATGTCATTATGTCATCCAAAAATTGTTCTCAGGTCGGAAATCTGGGCAAGCCAGTCCATATCAGGAATGTTATTGTCCACAAACTATTGCTTCATGATAGAGTGTATTGTCGTGCTGACTCAATTACTCATCTTTTCCGAACTGTTCTTCTGCTGTACACAGTTTACAACACTGTAAAACCATACCCTGCCACATTTAGTGTTTTGTTAAGTTCAAAAAGCAGAGAGCGGACTATACCCTCACCACGCAAATACACTATGTGGTTAAACGTATCCGGACACCTCCAGAAACAAACATTTTTCATATTAGGTGCATTGTGCTGCCACCTACTGCCGGGTACTCCATATCAGCGACCTCAGTAGTCATTAGAATTGTGAGAGAGCAGAATGGGGCGCTCCGCGGAACACAAGGCACGCTGACAGGCTGATCGCTACACACAAGCTGCTTTTCCCCAACATGGTTGAGGTGCATTGCGCTGTACTGAACTGCACTGAGACCCACCTTTGCGCAGCTGGTTGTACATAGCGGTTTCCAGTGATCAAAAGTATCTGAGAAATGTCTGACATGAAAAAATACAAACTATTCCAGTCTTGAGTATGGTGCGAAATTAGTTAATGTTTCTCAACTAAGCCAGCTATCTGGTAATACAGCATAATAAATGTGCAGAGGATTTAGATTCGCTGTTTATGAATGGCTTGCTTAAAAACCGGAACCCTTCAAAGTGAGTCTCTGAGAAATGAGAATATAAGTCATCCAAATACTGCAGGAATTACGTGTTAATTTACCAGTACACTCACAAACATCTTCCATCCCTGTTGTCCCCTGACTGGTTAATGCAATAAGGTTGGAGCTTGACTCTTTACAAGCTCCAGAGGAGAAGTGTAGGGCCACTCACTTGAAGGATGTCAAGGGGTTGCCTGCCCACAGGCGCCTAGGAATCAGTCAAGGATTGTCTCGGTACAGGAACATTTTTCAAGTGCTCAGCAAAGTTGCGAAAGCGGCATCGAGAGCGTTGTTGGCCTGGTCGATCTTAGTGACCCTTTGCTGTTTCGTTCACATGCATATCCATGTCACAATTCCTCCACCCTATGACCACACCATAACCACAGAATGGCGTGAAACATGAGGACTGAAAAGTGTAAACATTGTTTTCATTTTTGAATCACGTTAATATTCGTTAAATGGTTATGAATGGTCCCTAGTTTTTCCATCCTGGATACCAAAGCAAACCTTACGCTTACTCTACACTCCAGAGGAGTTAGATGAGGTTTAGTGATTTTGTAGACCCACAAAGTCCTTCAGAACGCTTGAGTCGTCCAGGGGTTGTCAAAGAATCAAAGTTTGTCAAAAACGTTGTTTTGTAGCATATCGAATTGTAAACTATTGTTTCTGACCGCGAAATGTATGGGAATCAGCACAACGTTAGGTGTGGTTTAATTGACGCCCATTACGCCATCTCTGAAGTCCTTTTAGTGTCGATTATGAGCGGCGGTATATCTCAAATGTTTCTCTGCGAACCATGAGAAAATTACGTGATTTCAACGCTGGGCGTCGCGGCGGCCTTGGTTACAGTTGTGATGAAATTTGGTGCCAATGTACGAGGGTCACTCCAAAAGAAATGCACACTATTTCTGTAAAAATACAGTTTTCATTCTGCATATGTGAAAGTTTTGCACTGTGTATATACATCCTTCCCGCTTGTTTTCAAACTTATTTCAATCTGTTCTCGTACGTGGCGCCGTCACAGTATGTCTTCAAAATGGCTGCTACACTTGACGTTAGTCAGAAGCAACATGCTGTCATAGAATTCCTGTGCTGTGAAAACGAGACTGTGGGAGACATCCACAAGAGGTTGAACAAGGTGTATGGAGATGCTGCTGTCGATCGCAGTACAGTTAGTGGGTGGGCAAGCAGGTTACCTGATGAAAGTGGGCACGGCAATATTGAGGACTGTCCTCACAGCGGCAGACCTCGTACTGCACACACTCCAGACAATGTGCAGAGAGTTAACGAATTGGTGACTGCTGACAGACGCATCACAGTGAACGAAATGTCACGCTACGTTGGGATAGGGGAAGGTAGTATTTGCAGAATACTGAAAGTGTTGGCGTTAAAAAAGGATGTGACAGTGGCTCACAAAGAAACAAGAAAAACTGGATACAGCGAACTTTTGGAACAGTACGAGAATGGTGGAGATGAATTTCTTGGAAGAATTGTGACAGGTGATGAAACATGGCTCCATCATTTTTCACCAGAGACGAAGAGGCAATCAATGGAGTGGCATCATGCAAATTCACCCAAGAAAAAAAAATTCAAAACCACACCTTCTGCTGGAAACGTTATGGCTACGGTGTTTTTCGATTCCGAAGGACTCTTGCTTGTGGATATCATGCCAAGTGTACTGCCATAAATTCTGATGCATATGTGACGACACTGAAGAAACTTCAAGCTCGACTGAGTCGTGTTCGACCACTTCGGCAAAAGCAGGATGTTTTGCTGTTGCACGAGAATGCACGGCCACATGTCAGTCAAAAAACCATGGAAGCGATCACAAAACTCGGATGGACAACACTGAAACACCCGCCTTACAGTCCTGACCTGGCTCCATGTGACTATCATCTCTTTGGGTAACTGAAAGACTCTCTTCGTGGAACAAGGTCTGAAGATGATGACTCCCTTGTGCACGCTGCCAAACAGTGGCTCCAACAGGTTGATCCAGAATTTTACCATGCAGGTGTACAGGCGCTGGTTCCAAGATGGCTTAGGGCAGTTGAGAGGGATGGGAATTATATGGAGAAATGAAAATATTGTTCCTGAAGGACGTATCTACACACTGTAAAACTTTCAAACATGTAGAATAAAAGATGGATTTTTAAAAAATCTGAAGTCTGGCCTAATTTTCACATGTGTCAACATCTTGCTGTTTGAAGCGTCGCTGAGTCTGAGATTGAAATCGCCGGGCACCACGCTTTTGCACCAGTACAAAGTCAGTTTGATGTTTGGTTGTATATAAGTTATATCACACCAGTAATTCCTCCTCCCCCCCCCCCCAATCCGACATTCCTTAAAGAATTGTACTTCCATGTATAAAAGAGCTTCAAACATCTGACTACTTTGCGTGATGTAGAAATTTTAGCACATGAGCGGCCAAAGCGTAGTAAGCGATACACCTTCTCCTTTCATTATTTCGTGGAGAATGTTGGCGATAAGACGTTAAGACGTTTGAAATTATGTGTAAAGTTTGTTGGAAGTCGCTAAGAGCCCTCGTTTCGCAAATACTGGATGAATAAAGTCTGGATTCTCTGAGAGCCGCGAGTTACGCTTCCTCACGACACATACACAGTTTCAAACTTTAATACTTGACTTACTGTAATAAACCTTTCGCTTAACAATATACCTTCTAATGAGTAAATTATTCAGCGATTTAAATATTTCAATCAGATAGGCAACCTTCCACTGCGAAAGTCATCGATCGTTTTAGCTCTTTAATAAAATAGATACCATTTAAAATCGCGCATCACCCACAGTGCCCTCAAAGTCTGAGAAAGGGCGTTAATTAACGTGAGCTAGTGATTGACTGGTTAGACTTCATCAATTGTGGATGTACCTAACTACAAATGGCTCTGAGCACTATGGGACTCAACTGCTGAGGTCATTAGTCCCCTAGAACTTAGAACTTGTTAAACCTAACTAACCTAAGGACATCACAAACATCCATGCCCGAGGCAGGATTCGAACCTGCGACCGTAGCGGTCTTGCGGTTCCAGACTGCGCCTTTAACCGCACGGCCACTTCGGCCGGCGTACCTAACTACAGTCAACGTCATTCCGATTTCTGTCGGTTGATAAACTGTGTGCAGTAATTGCTTTTGACATGTGGTGAATTTAATTGCTTTCATTTACAACCATTCAGTACCCACTTTTGTTTGGCTTTATGAAACTTTTCATAATAAATAATGTAAAGCTATCGTGTTATAAAACTTCTTGACGTGTTAGAAATCGAAATAAGCTCCTTCCGTTTCGTGAGAAATGCTCTAGCTAACTAAGTACTGTATCGACTTCTCTCCACTACTTTCCAGATCCCTTAGAAGATACTGTGTATGCCGGCCGCGGTGGTCTTGCGGTTCTAGCGCTGCAGTCCGGAACCGCGTGACTGCTACGGTCGCAGGTTCGAATCCTGCCTCGGGCATGGATGTGTGTGATGTCCTTAGGTTAGTTAGGTTTAATTAGTTCTAAGTTCTAGGGAACTGATGACCTAAGATGTTAAGTCCCATAGTGCTCAGAGCCATTTGAACCATTTGGTACTCTGTATACAATTTAGTGCGAAATATGGCGATTAACGGTTTATCCAGACTCGATGGATTGTTTTTATAATGAATCTTTTGCTCTGGAGTGCAGTGTTCTTTGCAGTGTGGTATCGGAGTCTTCCGCTACACCATGCTGGAATAAAATCACTCTTGGTGTTGAAGCTACGCATTTAGCATAAAATTCTCGAGATTTCTACAGTTTTTTCCACCATCGTCTTCAGAAGTTTATTCTGAATTACTCGGCTTGAACACCGAGAAGATTTTACTCTCTTGTCTGTAATGATATTGGCTCACATGTTACAACTCCGCCCTGAAACGTAACTCGAACCCAGGTCTCTGCATTTCGCTCCTAATGGCCCCGTTGTCTATGCAAGCCTCACAACTGGTGGCAAACTTATAGTGTGCAGTGCCCCTCCTCTATTATCGAGACTCGGAATCTCAAAAGGTTTAGACATGTCAGACAGTTTCCTCACAGCGCAAGCTCGGTTACAGAGTGAAAGATTCTGTTTTTAGTCTCGTTTCTTTTCCCTTTCCTACGGTAACATTTCTTCTGTGTATTTCTAATAAATCTTTTTTTTTTCCAGGTACCAAAATTGTCGGTTACTGATTTCAGTTTTTGGATATTCATTAAGATTTTTTAACAAATAGGTTGGAAGAAATAATTTTATAAAGCTAAGTGGTGATAAGAAAAAAATACACTACTGGCCATTAAAATTGCTACACCACGAAGGTGATGTGGTCCAGTCGCGAAATTTAACCGACAGGAAGAAGATGCTGTGATAGGCAAATGATACGCTTTTCAGAGAATGCACACAAGATTGGCGCCGGTGGCGACGCCTACAAAGTGCTGACATGAGGAAAGTTTCCAACCGATTCCACATACACAAACAGCAGTTGACCGGCGTTGCCTGGTGAAACGTTGTTGTGGTGCCTAGTGTAAGGAGGAGAAATGCGTACCATCACGTTCCCGACTTTGATAAAGATCGGATTGTATCCTATCGCGATTGCGGTTTATCGTATCGCGACATTGCTGCTCGCGTTGGTCGAGATCCAATGACTGTTTGCAGAATATGGAATCTGTGGGTTCAGGAGGGTAATACGGAACGCCGTGCTGGATCCCAACGGCCTCGTATCACTAGCAGTCGAGATGACAGGCATCTTATCCGCATGGCTGTAACGGATCGTGCAGCCACGTCTCGATCCATGAGTCAACAGATGGGGACGTTTGAAAGACAACAACCATCTGCACGAACAGTTCGACGACGTTTGCAACAGCATGGACTATCTGCTCGGAGAGCATGGCTGCGGTTACCCTGCGCCTGCGATGGTCTACTCAATGACGAACCTAGGTGCACGAATGGCAAAACGTCATTTTTCGGATGAATCCAGGTTCTGTTTACACCATCATGATGGTCTGATCCGTGTTTGCCGTCATCGCGGTGAACGCACTTTGGAAGCGTGTATTGTGCGGCTGGTCCCGGCGGAGGTTCTAGTCCTCCCTCGGGCATGGGTGTGTGTGTTTGTCCTTAGGATAATTTAGGTTAAGTAGTGTCTAAGCTTTGGGAGTGATGACATTAGCAGTTAAGTTCCATAAGATTACACACACATTTGAACTTTTTTTTTTTTTTTTTTTTGAAGCCTGTATTCGTCACTGCCATACTGGCGTATCACCAGGCGTGATGGTTTGGGATGCCATTGGTTACACGTCTCGGCCATCTCTTGTTCGCACTGACGGCACTTTGAACAGTGGACGTTACATTTCAGATTTGTTACGACTCGTGGCTCTACCCTTCTTTGGATCCCTGCGAAACCCCACATTTCAGCATAATAATGCACGACCGCATGTTGCAGGTCCTGTACAGGCCTTTCTGGATACAGAAAATGTTCGACTGCTGCCCTAGCCAGCACATTCTCCAGATCTCTCACCAACTGAAAACGTCTGGTCAATGGTGGCCGAACAACTGGTTCGTCACAAGACGCCAGTCAGTAATCTTGATGAACTGTGAAATCGTGTTGAAGCTGCATGGGTAGCTGTACTTGTACACGCTTCCAAGCTCTGTTCCACTCAATGCCCAGGCGTATCAAGGCCTTTATTACGGCCAGAGGTGGTTGTTCTGGGTACTGATTACTCAGGATCTATGCACCCAAATTGAGTAAAAATGTAATCACATGTCAGTACAAGTATAATATATTTGTCCAATGAATACCCGTTTATCATCTGCATTTCTTGTTCGTGTAGCAATTTTAATGGCCAGTGGTGTACATTGCCGGAAAGTCAAGGTTGTTGCAACATTGCCTATGGAGTACATGACACGACTGCTTTTACAGATCAAAGTACAAGCGGTTCTGAGGTATCACGTATCGACCCATACTGCAACACCCATATTAGTATGTGATGTAGCATCCATAGGCGGCTTTGCAGACGCTGACTCTGACATCCAGACGATCGTATAGATGGCGAATACTGTCCTGGGGTACGCTACGGCACGCCCACTCGACCTGTTCACGTGGTTCTGTAAGAGTTGTTGGTTGACGAGTTGAACGAGTCACTTCTCGTTCCATCAAGCCCCACACGTGCTCGATTGGAGACAAGACCGGAGATCTACATCTACATCCATACTCCGCAAGCCACCTGACGGTGCGTGGCGGAGGGTACCTTGAGTACCTCTATCATTTCTCCCTTTTATTTCAGTCTCGTATTGTTAGTAGAAAAAAAGATTGTCGGTATGCCTCTGTGTGGGCTCTGATTTTATCCTCATGGTCTCTTCGCGAGATATACGAAGGAGGAAGCAATATATTGCTTGACTCCTCGGTGAAGGTATGTTCCCGAAACTTCAACAAAAGGCCATACCGAGCTACGGAGCGTCTCTCTTGCAGAGTCTTCCACTGGAGTTTATCTATCATCTCCGTAACGCTTCCGCAATTACTAAATGATCCTGTAACGAAGCACGCTGCTCTCCGTTGCATCTTCTCTATCTCTTCTATCAACCCTATCTGGTACGGACGCCACAAAGGTGAGCAGTATTCAATTGGTGGGCGAACAAGTGTACTGTAACCTACTTCCTTTGTTTTCTGTCTGCATTTCCTTAGGATTCTTCCAATGAATCTCAGTCTCGCATCTGCTTTACCCACGATTAATTTTATATGGTCATTCCATTTTAAATCACTCCTAATGCCTACTCCCAATACTTTATCGAATTAACTGCTTCCAGTTGCTGACCTGCTATATTGTAGCTAAATGATAAAGGATCTTTCTTTCTACGTATTCGCAGCACATTACACTTGTCTACATTGACATCCAATTGCCATTCTCTGCACCATGCGTCAATTCGTTGCAGATCCTCCTGCATTTCAGTAAAAATTTTCCATTGTTACAATCTCTCGATATACTACAGCATCAATCCGCAAAAAGTCTCAGTGAACTTCCAATGTTATCCACAACGTCATATATATATACATTGCGAATAGGAACGGTCCTACGACACTCCACTGCGGCACACCTGAAATCACTCTTACTTCTGAAGACTTCTCTCCATTGCAAATGACTTGCTGGCCAGGAAAATTGCTGCACATCTTACAGAGCACATTGAGTTTCACGGGCACTATGTGCGCGGGCATTATCCTGTTGAAACAATTCATCACTTTCCTGTTGCAATAGGGCAAAAAACGGGTCTAACAAAATTCTGTACATAGCGAGCGCTGGTTAGCGTCACCACCAGAAACACCAAAGGTGAACGAGAGTTGCAGCTTATCGCACCCTAGACTTTAAGAACTGGGGTGGTTTGGTTCAAATGGCTCTGAGCACTTTGGGACTTAACCTCTGAGGTCGTCAGTCCCCTAGAAATTAGAACTACTTAAACCTAACTAACCTAAGGATATGACACACATCAATGCCCGAGGCAGGATTCGAACCTGCGACAGTAGCGGTCCCGCGGTTCCAGACTGAAGCGCCCAGAACCGCTCGGCCACCGCGGCCACTGGGGTGGGATCAGTGCGTCCTGATCGAATGCACTGTACGAGTCAGCATCCACCAGGTTTGCGTCGTACGCGCAAACGACCGTCACTTACGTGCAGGCCGAATCTGCTTTTATCGCTGAAGACCACAGAGCGACATTCCACTTCCCAAGTGATCCTCTCACGGCACCAGCCACGCCGTGCGCGTCGGTGCTGCAGCGTGAGTGGAAGACGGACCAGACCTTTGAGTGCCTGCAGTCTCAGTTTTAATAACACGTCTGGTCTCAGAAGCCCTCTTGTGCTGTGGTAGCTGTACGGTCGGCCTCTGCTGCCTTCACAATACGAATATCCTAGTGGCGTCTGTGCTGCATGGACGTCCAGAACCTCTTCTGTTGGTGTGAGAATGTTCGCATGACACTACCGCCTGCTACTGTTATATCATAACCTCAAAGTTGGAGGCAGTTCGTATAAATGAAACTAATTTTATTAAAGCAGTTGCAGTATAAAGAAGCAGAGCAGGGTTACCCTCCGAAAGGAATTTAGTTGTGTTGACCGTGATATATCTAACGGAGGTGGCTTATCGGAAGTGAAAGTTAGAATTACGTAAATAATTAAACAGTAACAAACAATATTTAACTTATCCACACTGTTCAAAGAATAAAGACAACGGTCGCCAGCCTAATTAGGCATGTGAATGATTAACATTCTTGTTCAAGAAAATAGTTATGAGTAACTTTAACGGACAAACATAACCTATACTTTGTCACACGGGAGTGAAACGACCTCTGGCACCTGCATATGTTCACGTTAAGGTTGGAGCTGACAGAGCAGAACAGACTATTTGCATAAATATAACAGATAACGAAACACACTATTACCTTGAGGACTTAGTCAAACTGTATGGTCTCAATAACTTTACTATTAATATTCACTGTAAAATCATATTGGACATAGGTTTAATATTACTTTTCGAACAAATTCCTATCTGACATGAAAATGGATATGGTTCACAGCAAAATTAGTAATTGTGCATAGATTAAGTCTCTTACTACTAATCCCATTTCCACGTAGAATGAAAATTAAATGGAGTTCACTAACAAATTACTTCTCACTGTCTTTTGAATAAAGAAGTTACTGGTTTCATAAATAGTGGTCTTCCTATTAACCATTATCTAGCATGAGCACAATAGACAAGCTGTGGATCCTGTTACGCCATTAATATGCACTTTTATTACACAAGAGGAACCCAATATTGCACAGAACTTGACAGGGATAGCAAGAGTAATTGAAACTTTCTATAATTAAGTAACTTTGAGCCTTTGGATTACTTTCAGTGGAGGGCCTTAATCTTGACCACTGTAGTAGACCGAACTAAATGCACTTTCATTACATTAGTGAAACAAGCACTTAGCAAGCATGAACATATAACTTTCAACAGTTGCAATTCTGAACTTTTACTGCAGTGAAACACAAAACTGAGATATTTGTAAGATCCTTTCAACAAACAATGTTAATATTAGCACACTCTATTGTCATATTAATTTTAATATGCTTTCAATAAAGGACACTCGGTAAGCACTTTAGCGTGGGAGGGACCCTAAGTGGATATGTGACTGGGGACAAATCACGGTAGGTACAAGAGTTCAGTTAAAATTTATCTTATATTTGAGTACGCTATAGCATCCTATGAGCTGATCCTTCACTGTAAATTACTATAGTTCTTCTGTGCCATTACAGTGATTGCGCAATGTGGTGGCAAGTGCATGTTGGTACGTGGTTTTGCAAGTAGAATTGCTGGACTCTGTCATTTCTTGGTGACGATGATAGATATCAATTCCAATACAATTCCAGCTAGTTACTGCATCCATCTGAGACTTTGACCCATTGGCAAACGGCACAAAAAGCCCCTCTCCGCACCAGCACAATTCACAACCTTTTCGTGAGCTGTTGGAGGTTCAGTAGGTCATCCCCAGCTGCCTCTTAATCCACTTCTACCTATGCCAACCACAATTTGCGCGCGCTACCAAGTTCCGTTCCAGGGGGGGGGGGGGGGGAATCACATCGCTTTTTATATACAAAATAACGAAGAATTCTAAGTGAAGGTCAGCAGTTTACATAACAGCAACCAAACATGTTAAATAAAATAGAATATTTGCACATATTGACATTTCTACAAAAAAATTATCTAAACAAAATTATTCAACCTCAAAGATAACCAAAGAGACTATGTGAGAAAGAGAAAACATATCATTTTCTCATATTGTGCACACTACAGAGATTACACTTCTTACAGTATCGAATTAATCATTCACTAATTACAGAAGTTCGACGATGTAATGTTGAACAAAACAGAAAGCTAAATGAATCAACAAAAGGTATGCAGTGTCTAAGCTGTGGTGTTACACACTGATAACGGCATCGTTGCTCAGCTAACGCACCTCGCGAAAGGACCATCCCGTCAATCGGAAGACCACAATTTGACTCCTTTCAGACTCGCTCAGTCGGCTGCAGGAAGCGCGAGAGCGTCTCTGTGACATGGTTGCCTGATTGCTTCACACGTTTGCACCACACTGAGTCTTCTGGCTGTGAGCTTTCCCTGCTAAATGGTAGACACAGATCGTCCTCTGGTAGCTATGCCAATACGCTATCTGTTGGCAGGAGACGATGAAACCCCTGGTGACACATGCCGTCATCGGATCAAAACCGACGTCGTCGTTCCAGGTGAATTATTTTTTTCCGGCAGCATAGTATAAGATCCACTGGAGGGAACAAAATGTGAAAATTATCAGGAAATAATGAAGGTGGTCCTAAACAGAACAGAATGGATGCAGTGTCCACGTTGATTGATTATTCTGACAAAAACATAAGCAAGTAATTTGAAACACTATAAAAATTAGTTTACGTAGACATTTGAAAAGCCTATGCAAGTTCATTCGCATTGTTGGTCTATCTAATTATATCAGTTGCTGTAAACAAAATTAGCCATTGCAGAGGTGTTTGCACTCGAAAATTGTGCTGGGCACTTGAAATAACGCTCGCCTTTAGTAGGGGAGAGATTCAGATTTCTCTCCGAACATACAGAGTTCGTGTTTCTCCGACTCCCTAAACTGCTTAAAACGAATATGGAAAACGTTCCTTCCGACATGGTTTCCCAGTTCTTCTTCAATCTGATTACGTACCCAATCTGTAATGCCTTCGTCCTCTAAGGTAATTTAAAGCTTCAGTTTCCGTTCATTGATATAGTGTGCGATTGCGTGTCGTATTTCAGTGTGGTAAGCTTTTAACTGCTCACAGTATAGTGCCACTGAATTCAAACCTGTCTTACAGCACTGTGGTCGTGTCGTGTGATTTCGAGAGCGTTTATAACAAGTTAAAAATTGTATGGTTGAGGTATTATGGCAGAGTTCCATGCGAAAGAAAAGGAGAAGAAACGGGAAAAGAAAAAACTATTGTAAAAGCACAATGCGCGTTGATATAGGATATTATAGAGTGCATTACTCGTTCCCTAGAAAATGGATGCAATATGCAAATGTAAGCGTCTCTGTAACGGCTGGAATATTGCCCGCCAACACTGGTGGAAGTAATAGCCCTTACCTTCGGGCAATGCATAGTGAACAGAGAGAGAGAGAGAGAGAGAGAGGAGGAAGAAAGAGATGGACGTCGAATGGACCACAGGAGTAAAACAAGCTAGTCGCTAGTATATCAGTTACATAAGCGCCCACAAAGCGCAGGAGATGGTAAGGTGTTAGCCATAATAATGCATATTCCTGTTTCATAGAACCGCCCGCTACGTAAACGATGCCAAAGCTTAGTGAAACGCCACATGTGCCCATTATGCATTTCAGGTCAATCTTATACCCCTTGCCCTTGGCATAAACGAGTTTCATGCGCTTATAAAAGGAGATGCACTGCCTTCCAGAGACCTAGAAGTAGTTAGTAGCTTGAAAATAAGTTATTCCAGCCACACCTACGAAATGGTACAAATGGGCATGGCCAGGTTCGGTGGTTAGAGGCCAGCATGGCTCAAATGGCTCTGAGCACTATGGGACTTAACATCTTAGGTCATCAGTCCCCTAGAACTTAGAACTACTTAAACCTAACTAACCTAAGGACATCACACACATCCATGCCCGAGGCAGGATTCGAACCTGCGACCGTAGCAGTCGCGCGGTTCCGGACTGAGCGCCTAGAACCGCGAGACCACCGCGGCCGGCAGAGGCCAGCATGGAGTGGTAGAATATTTTAGCACTGACACATCCATTATCGAAAACGAACGTGATGTGTCACACTGTAATCAACCGTCATGAATTGAAGATGGCATCCAATTTATGAAACCAGTCATGAGCACTTGTACAGTTCCAATTATGTGCTTAAAGTAGAATGAAAATATCGTAGCCGTAAGCAGCATAATATCAATTTCAGCTGGCCAGTACTGGGACCATTGCCGTCAGTATCTCAGTATTTACGTGTAAATCTGTAGAAATTTCCCATGATGCTGTGGCGTATCTTTCTCTGTCAGAAACACACAGTTCTCCATTCGGTTTGCAAATGTGTTTTGTATGTTATCCTTATGAGTACTGGCATATAAATACAGATTAGTAGGAAACAGTAGAAGAGCAAATTAAAGTAGCATCGACAGAGAAGAATCTATTCAAGATATTATTAGGTGGTGGTGGTAAGTTCCTATGGGACCAAACTGCTGAGGTCATCGGTCCTTGAGCTTACATACTACTTAATCTAACTTAAACCAACTTACGCTGAGGACAACACAGACACTCATGCCCGAGGGAGGACTCGAACCTCCGACGGGGCAGCCGCGTGAACCGTGGCAAGGCGCCTAGCTCGCTCAGCTACCCCGAGCGTCATATTATTGGGAGCAGAAGATACGTATAAGTGACTGATAACATCAAGAACAAATATATTATACAAGAACTGACATGTGATTACATTTTCACGCAATTTGGGTGCATAGATCCTGAGAAATCAGTACCTAGAACAACCACCTCTGGCCGTAATAACGGCCTTGATACGCCTGGGCATTGAGTCAAACAGAGCTTGAATGGCGTGTACAGGTACAGCTTCCCATGCAGCTTCAACACAATACCACAGCTGATCAAGAGTAGTGACTGGCGTATTGTGACGAGCCAGTTGCTCGACCACCATTGACCAGACGTTTTCAGTTGGTGAGAGACCTGTAGAATGTGCGGGCCAGGGCAGCAGTCGAACATTTTCTGTATCCAGAAAGGCCCGTACAGGACCTGCAACATGCGGTCGTGCATTATCCTGCTCAAATGTAGGGTTTCTCAGGAATCGAATGAAGGGTAGAGCCACGGGTCGTAACACATCTGAAATATAACGTCCACTGTTCACGGTGCCGTCATTGCGAAGAAGAGGTGACGGAAACATGTAACCAATGGCGGCACCCCATACCATCACGCCAGTATGGCGATGACGAATACACGCTTCCAATGTGCGTTCACCGCGATGTCGCCAAACACGGATGCGACCATCATAATGCTGTAAACAGAACCTGGATTCATCCGAAAAAATGACGTTTTGCCATTCGTGCAGCCAGGTTCGTCGTTGAGTACACCATCGCAGGCGCTCCTGTCTGTGATGCAGCGTCAAGGGTAACCTCTGCCATGGTCTCCGAGCTGATAGTCCATGCTGCTGCAAACGTCGTCGAACTGTTCGTGCAAATAGTTGTTGCCTAGAAACGTCCCCATCTGTTGACTCAGGGATCGAGATGTGGCTCCACGATCCGTTACAGTCATGCGGATAAGATGCCTCTCATCTCGACTGCTAGTGATACGAGGCCGTTGGGATCCAGCACTGCGTTCCGTATTACCCTCCTAAACCCACCGATTCCGTATTCTGCTAACAGTCATTGGATCTTGACCAACGCGAGCAGCAATGTTACGATACGATAAACCACAATCGCGATAGGCTACAATCCGATCTTTATCAAAGTCGGAAACGTGATGGTACGCATTTCTCCTTCTTACACGAGGCATCACAACAACGTTTCACCAGGTAACGCCGGTCACCTGCTGTTTGTGTATGAGAAATCGGTTGGAAACTTTCCTCATGTCCGCACGTTGTAGGTGTCGCCACCGGTGCTAACCTTGTGTGAATGCTCTGAAAAGCTAATCATTTGCATATCACAGCATCTTCTTCCTGTCGGTTAAATTTCGCGTCTGTAGCACGTCATCGTCTTGGTGTAGCAATTTCGTTGGCCAGTAGTGTATATCCTCTCCCAGCCGTCGTTAAAACTCGTCTACAATTAGTGCCTTTTTCTTAATTTAGTTCCTTCACCACCGCCGATTTAATACAACTGCATTCCATTATGATTCTTCTATTTTTCTTGATATTTGCCACAAAACCTCTTTTCAAGACACTCATTCTGCACTCAGCTGCTCTTCTATGGCCTCTGCCGTCTCAGACAGCAAAATGTCATCTACAAAATCGAAAAGTGTTCGTTTCTCCTCCCTGAAATTCATACCTCTTTCCAAATTTTCCCTCGGTTTCCTTCATTGCTCTTGCTCAATGTACAGAATGACTGTCTACTACCCCTCCCAACCTCGTCCCGGTTTGAAGGAGCTGGCGCCGCTATAGACGTGACACCAGCCTACTTTTTTTTTCTTTATTGATTTTCAATTCCCCCCCGAAGGGGGCGGGCCGGCAGCAACTTACTACGCTGCTCTACAGCCCACAGACTTTTTTTAAATAAAGGAAGGAGAAAGAAACAAGAAAAAAACAGGCGACAAAATGGCGATTTAAAGTGAAAAATGGCGTAAAAATGCGGAAAGTTAAAACAGAAAGCAAAGGGGGTTGGCAATGTAGATAAAAGACACAGGAATCAGACAAGTAACACAGTAGACACACAATAAAAAAAAAACATGGCGACAATCTGGTTTCTGTTCGCAAGTAATAAAAAGCACACCCAGCGACAGTATGATGGCTGTTCGCTACACTTCCCAAAAGACACAACACGGAGCACGCACTGGAAAAACACACTGTAAAACACTGCACGAAAAAGGCGGTACAAAGATGGCACTCCCGACCCAAGGCAGATGGGGAGGGGAGGGGGACCTGGAGTAGAGGGAAAAACAAGGAGGGAGGAGAGGAAAAAACGAAAAGGGGGGGGAAACCAAGGAGGGAGAGGACTAATAAAGGTCGAGAAGGGCAGACGCGAGAGGGAATGAGAGGAGGCAGAGGAGGGAAATGTAAAAGGACGCGGGGGAGAGAAGGAGGCAAAGAGAGGGGAGATGGGGAAGAAAGAGGATGGAAGGGAGGGCGAGGGAGCCCGGGAAAAGGACAGAGGAAAGGAGGGGGAGTGAGGATCAGAGTTGATAGGAGGGATAAATGGAGGGAGAGAGGGTATCATCCGGGAGGGGGAGTTGATGGAAGCCACCTTGGGAAAGGAGATGTAGGATGTAGAGATGGAGGGTAGGGGGGACACAACGGTGAAGACGTGGCAGGGGGCGGGGATGGCAGAGGAGAGGAGCAACCAGGGGGTGAGGGGGTTCAAGACGGCGGGAGGTGTAGAGGATGCGGATATGTTCGAGGAATAGGAGCAGATGGGGGAAAGGAATGATATCATAGAGGATCCGCGTGGGGGACGTGAGGCGTATGCGGAAGGCGAGGCGGAGTGCATGACGCTCAAGGATTTGGAGGGACTTCTAGAATTTGGGGGGGGGGGCAGATATCCAGGCAGGACTGGCATAACAGAGGATGGGACGGATTAAGGATTTGTAGGTGTGGAGGATGGTAGAGGGGTGCAACCCCCACGTCCGGCCAGAGAGGAGTTTGAGGAGTCGGAGGCGGTTGTGGGCTTTGGATTGGATGGAGCGGAGATGAGAGATCCAGGTGAGGTGACGGTCAATGGTGAGGCCGAGGTAGGTGAGGGTGGGGACCAGCCTACTGGCCAGTGCAGTGACGGGGCGGCCCTGTGTTGCAGCAGCAGCCGAGCGCGGAGCGGCGGGGCGCCGGCTGGGCGCCCTGGTCCACGTGGAGCGCCTGCTCGCGCACCTGCGACGGCGGCGTCGCCTCGTCGCTGCGCCGCTGCCAGGCCGCCGCCGGCTGCGTCGGCGAGTCCATCCGCTACAAGATATGCAACATGCAGGTCAGCCAGCGTGCGGACGCACACCTTTTGAGGCGTAGCGCCTTCGCATCGCTCCTGTCACTTGTTAGGACGATATCGTTATAGGCATGAGTCATCGACAGATGTCACCAGCTGACATGGACCCGAGTTACAGAGTTGCACGTAGTTGTACTAGTAGGGGGCAGAGGTCAGCAGTTGACGGACATTGCTAGCAGTTGTAGTCAAAACAATGTTATAAAGTTATATTTGATTAATATTTAATGTATTTGCATAATTATAATTGTTTTATACGTGTAGTAATTACCACTGTGAGTGTTGTATGAGTGAAGAAGAACAGAAGTAAATGAAAATTGTTTTGTTTATTCACGAAGTACCGGTTAAACTATACAGGTGATTTACTATAATTAAATGTGCAGTCAGTTTATGGTACTAACAAATCGTGAGTAGAACACAGATTAAGCGGTAATTTCGGAAGGAGTAATTTTATATTTGATACTTTTCTAAATTTATTTATTTAGCAATTGCCATAGAAAGCAATGTTTTACTGTGATTGGTCATTGAAGTAAAGCACGGGATAATACTGCAACCTGATTTGCTGTTTGTGGTATCAGCCAATCAGAAAAATGCAGGCTCGCGCCAGTCTATGCTGGGAACAAAGCCTTTGGTGTGATCTAGTGTAGTCGGGGCTGAGGGTTCGAACTAGTAACGTCTCATTGAAAGCAGCTCCGACGAAAGTACTGTAAAAACGCGGAAAAATGCTAATTACGAGTTCGCGAGGTAGTACAAAGCGTATTTCAGTGAACGGTATAGTGGAAGTCGTGTGGAATTTCGGACAGAACATCAAAATTATTGCTTTTGACTGTTAGTTAAAACCGCGTGGCGTGTTGTGCGATCTAAGACTGGAACAGGTATTACGTGTGGAGCAGAGTGCACAACATTTGAGTGAGCATTTTCATAACTAAACGATCTAGTGAACTCTATTAACTTCGGTAACGGGTGTAAATATCATAAACTGGCTACGTGTGTGATTGTGGTGTGCGTGGGAACTTTACATTGTGTAGACACTTAGTACGGACTTGGCAGTATTAACTTTATAGTAAAAATACAGCTCAAAATTTACATTGCCAAGTTAAAACTTTTATTTCAGTACTAGCAACATCCCGTTTACCGGACAATTCTATGTATGTTGCGACCTGCAGTAGACAGTAGTGGTCTACTATTTTCTACTACAGCTTTTAGCTAGACAAATGAACATTGCTGGACATTGGCGGGGCGGTAAAATGTAACGTGCGGCGCCGTACTTCCCTTCTGAGAGCCCAGTGTCCTTGACGCTTGTAGTCTTTGGCCTTACGAACACCAGTCAGAGAGCCTCAGACTCTCTGTGTTTACATGTGGCACAACTTCTGGAAGACGAAAACCGAATTTAACAAACCGTGTTTCGCTGTCGGGTTTACATGTCCACGCCTGAAGCGGTTTTTCCACCCTGTCACATACTGGTTTTCCGAACGTCAGCTGCCTCTGTTAGGTAGAACTTGGGTGCAGTCCTGTTTGGACTATGGAGCTGCACAGGCGTGAGTTCAGTTCTACCAAAACTTTATTAAACGTAATTATTCTTTTTCATACTGGAGAAATCGTAACAAAACAAGTCGTAATTTAGAGCCCAAAATGATTGATCCTGACCGGGCCAAATATCTCACGAAATAAGCGTGAAACGAAAAAAACTACGAAGAACGAATCTTGTCTAGCTTGAAGGGGGGAAACCAGATGGCGTTATGGTTGGCCCGCTAGATGGCGCTGCCATAGGTCAAACGGATATCAACTGCGTTTTTTTAAATAGGAACCCCCATTTTTATTACATATTCGTTTAGTACGTAAAGAAATTTGAATGTTATAGTTGGACCACTTTTTTCGCTTTGTGGCAGATGGCGCTGTAATAGTCACAAACATATGGCTCACAGTTTTAGACGAACAGTTGGTAACAGGTAGGTTTTTTAAATTAAAATACAGTACGTAAGTACGTTTCAACAATTTATTTCAGTTGTTCCAATGTTACACATGTACCTTTGTGAACTTATCATTTCTGAGAACGCATGCTGTTACAGCGTGATTACCTGTAAATACCACATTAATGCCATAAATCCTCAAAATAATGTGCGTCAACCTCAATGCATTTGGCAATACGTGTAATGACATTCCTCTCAACAGCGAGTAGTTCGACTTCCGTAATGTTCGCACATGCATTGACAATACGCTGACGCATGTTGTAAGGCGTTGTTGGTGGATCACGATAGCAAATATCCTTCAACTTTCCCCACAGAAAGAAATCCGGGGACGTCAGATCCGGTGAACGTGCGGGCCATGGTATGGTACTTTGACGACCAATCCACCTTGTAACGTCCCCTTAGAATAATTAATGAATGATTGTGCTGATAAACATCTTACGTTATTTGATTTATTTTACTCAGACATTCACTAAACTGACACACAGTATTTTTAGCGCAACGCAATCTGACTTTCAATAATCCCTACAAAAGAATGGCCCTGACTAACAATAACCTATACCTTTCACGAATCACTTACCTCACAAAAATCTTCGTTACTCGAACTACTGCAATACAGCGAGCGCCACTACTGCCAGCTAAATAAAAGATTCTAACTTTCTAACTACTGAAGGCACTAGCTACTGATAGGCATAGTTAGCAAATGAAAGATTTTGATAGAGAACAAACAATCTATTTACCTTAATATTGTTCAAAAGTCATTTTATATAATCCTAAACAGCCTACTTACAACCAGTCATGAAATATGCTATTCAATACCGCTTCAACAAAATGGTTCAAATGGCTCTGAGCACTATGGGACTTATCTTCTAAGGTCATCAGTCCCCTAGAACTTAGAACTACTTAAACCTAACTAACCTAAGGACAACACACACATCCATGCCCGAGGCAGGATTCGAACCTGCGACCGTAGCGGTCACGCGGTTCCAGACTGCAGCGCCTAGAACCGCTCGGCCACCCCGGCCGGCCCGCTTCAACAGCACGCGAGCTATGAGCCAGACATCCGTCATGTTGGAAGTACATAGCCATTCTGTCATGCAGTGAAACGTCTTGTAGTAACATCGGCAGAGCATTACGTAGGAAATCAGCATACATTGCACCATTTAGATTGCCATCGATAAAATGGGGGCCAATTATCCTTCCTCCCATAATGCCGCACCATACATTAACCCGCCAAGGTCGTTAATGTTCCACTTGTCGCAGCCATCGTGGATTTTTCGTTGCCCAATAGTGCATATTATGCCGGTTCACATTACCACTGATGGTGAATGACGCTTCGTCGCTAAATAGAACGCGTGCAAAAATCTGTCATCGTCCCGTAATTTCTCTTGTGCCCACTAGCAGAACTGTACATGACGTCAGAGTCGTGGCTATGCAATTCGTGGTACACATAAATATAGTACGGGTGCAATCGATGTTGATGTAACATTCTACAACACCGACGTTTTTGAGATTCCCAATTCTGGCGCAGTTTGTCTGCTACTGATGTGCGGATTAGCCGTGACAGCAGCTAAAACACCTACTTGGGCATCATCATTTGTTGCAGTTTGTGGCTGACGTTTCACATGTGGATGAACACTTCCTGTTTCCTTAAATAACGTAACTATCCGGCGAACGATCCGGACACTTGGATGATATCGTCCAGGATGCCGAGCACCATACATAGCACACGCCCGTTGGGCATTTTGATCACAAGCCATACATCAACACGATATCGACCTTTTCCGCAATTGGTAAACGGTCCATTTAAACACGGGTAATGTATCACGAAGCAAATAACGTCCTCACTGGCGGAATGTTACGTGATACCATGTACTTACACATTTGTGACTGTTACAGCGCCTTCTATCACAAAGGGAAAAAAGTGGTCCAACTAAAACATTCATATTTCTTTACGTACTACACGAAAATGTAATAAAAATGGGGGTTCCTATTTTTAAAAAATCGCTGTTGATATTCTTTTGACCTATGGCAGCGCCATCTAGCGGGCCAACCATAGCGCCATCAGGCTTCCCCTCTTCAAGCTAGACGAGTTTCGTTGTTTGTAGTTTTTTTCTTTTGATGCTTATTTCGAGAGATGTTTGGCCCGGTCACTGTAAATGGACCACCCTGTAGTTATACAAGGCAGGGCTATTGGAGTACCGCCTCAGTTATGCTACTGTAACCGCAACTTGCTGTCAGAGTAGCCACAGTTCGTAACAATTAAAAGAAAGTCATCGAGTAACAAAAGTCATATCTGGTGTATCCCAAGTAAATCCTACATGCCCTCTACTCTCCTTTTCTACACAGTGTGATTCTTATTAACGTTCAAAAACCTATGGAGCGACGTAGATGAACCTGAGATAAATAATTCATTATAAGACACATGAGGCCGTAAATAACGAGAAATACACCAATCGTCAGTGATGTCACCGCATGATGTACGTCGCCACCAGTACAGCGGTTGAGCCCATCCATCTGATCATCTTAATCCAGGTCAAGTGTAGTTCCGGCCTACGTGCGCGACTTCAGCGTGCAGCGCTCAGGTTCCAGACTCGTGTCTGGCAGACAATATTTTTTTATTACTTTTAGAGAATTATGTGTTTACATTTCATCATCATCATCATCATCATCATCATCATCATTTAAGACATTATGCCTTTCAGCGTTCAGTCTGGAGCATAGCCCCCCTTATACAGTTCCTCCATGATCCCCTATTCAGTGCTAACATTGGTGCCTCTTCTGATGTTAAACCTATTACTTCAAAATCATTCTTAACCGAATCCAGGTACCTTCTCCTCGGTCTGCCCCGACTCCTCCTACCCTCTACTGCTGAATCCATCAGTCTCTTGGGTAACCTTGCTTCTCTCATGCGTGTAACATGACCCCACCATCTAAGCCTGTTCGCCCTGACTGCTACATCTGTAGAGTTCATTCCCAGTTTTTCTTTGATTTCCTCATTGTGGACACCCTCCTGCCATTGTTCCCATCTACTAGTACCTGCAATCATCCTAGCTACTTTCATATCCGTAACCTCAACCTTGTTGATAAAGTAACCTGAATCCACACAGCTTTCGCTCCCATACAACAAAGTTGGTCGAAAGATTGAACGGTGCACAGATAACTTAGTCTTGGTACTGACTTCCTTCTTGCAGAAGAGAGTAGATCTTAGCTGAGCGCTCACTGCATTAGCTTTGCTACACCTCGCTTCCAGTTCTTTCACTATGTTGCCATCCTGTGAGAATATGCATCCTAAGTACTTGAAACCATCCACCTTTTCTAACTTTGTTCCTCCTATTTGGCACTCAATCCGTTTATATTTCTTTCCCACTGACATTACTTTCGTTTTGGAGATGCTAATTTTCATACCATAGTCCTTACATTTCTGATCTAGCTCTGAAATATTACTTTGCAAACTTTCAATCGAATCTGCCATCACAACTAAGTCATCCGCATATGCAAGACTGCTTATTTTGTGTTCACATATCTTAATCTTACCCAGCCAGTCTATTGTTTTCAAAATATGATCCATAAATAATATGAACAACAGTGGAGACAGGTTGCAGCCTTGTCTTACCCCTGAAACTACTCTGAACCATGAACTCAATTTACCGTCAACTCTAACTGCTGCCTGACTATCCATGTACAGACCTTTAATTGCTTGCAAAAGTTTGCCTCCTATTCCATAATCTTGTAGAACAGTCAATAACTTCCTCCTAGGAACCCGGTCATATGCCTTTTCTAGATCTATAAAGCATAGATACAATTCCCTGTTCCACTCATAACACTTCTCCATTATTTGCCGTAAGCTAAAGATCTGGTCCTGACAACCTCTAAGAGGCCTAAACCCACACTGATTTTCATCCAATTGGTCCTCAACTAATACTCGCACTTTCCTTTCAACAATACCTGCGAAGATTTTACCCACAACGCTAATTAAAGAGATACCTCTGTAGTTGTTACAATCTTTTCTGTTTCCATGTTTAAAGATTGGTGTGATTATTGCTTTTGTCCAGTCTGATGGAACCTGTCCCGACTCCCAGGCCATTTCAATTATCCTGTGTTTACATTTAGGTAAGATTTATTATTTTATTTACAGATCTCGCGGTCTGCGCTGGTTTATTGCAGTGAACACTACAACAAAAACCTACCGTACTGCATCACAAATAAAGGAGTATAAGCTTCCAAATTTCTTTGTTACCAATAAATAACCTACGGTTTCTTTATTACATAATGACTGTAAACAAAAAAGAAGGAGCAAAAGGATAGAAACACAAAATAAGGACTGCTTCTCGTTGGTTACAGCGAGAGCAGTAATTTGGTAACTTCTACGTTTACAACAGATCATAGTTACAAAAGGTGTTTAAAATTTGCACCATTCTGTAGCAATGTATGGTATTGCTCCCTGCCGGCGAGTGTAGAATAGATAAACACAGCCACTGCACGTGAAGGGAGGTACATCATCTAGTGACGTCACGTGTTCAACATTTGTTATCCAAACTGACTGTTGGCTTCTGTCTCGGATTCTTCGGTCGACGGTCGTCTAATGATTTTCCTGACGTTTCGTCAGTACGAGTGGCTGGCATTGTCAGAGTTTCACACTCCATTGCTGGTTGTCGACTGGACCCGAGCTCGCGGCCGCAAACTACACTCCTGGAAATTGAAATAAGAACACCGTGAATTCATTGTCCCAGGAAGGGGAAACTTTATTGACACATTCCTGGGGTCAGATACATCACATGATCACACTGACAGAACCACAGGTACATAGACACAGGCAACAGAGCATGCACAATGTCGGCACTAGTACAGTGTATATCCACCTTTCGCAGCAATGCAGGCTGCTATTCTCCCATGGAGACGATCGTAGAGATGCTGGATATAGTCCTGTGGAACGGCTTGCCATGCCATTTCCACCGGTGCCTCAGTTGGACCAGCGTTCGTGCTGGACGTGCAGACCGCGTGAGACGACGCTTCATCCAGTCCCAAACATGCTCAATGGGGGACAGATCCGGAGATCTTGCTGGCCAGGGTAGTTGACTTACACCTTCTAGAGCACGTTGGGTGGCACGGGATACATGCGGACGTGCATTGTCCTGTTGGAACAGCAAGTTCCCTTGCCGGTCTAGGAATGGTAGAACGATGGGTTCGATGACGGTTTGGATGTACCGTGCACTATTCAGTGTCCCCTCGACGATCACCAGTGGTGTACGGCCAGTGTAGGAGATCGCTCCCCACACCATGATGCCGGGTATTGGCCCTGTGTGCCTCGGTCGTATGCAGTCCTGATTGTGGCGCTCACCTGCACGGCGCCAAACACGCATACGACCATCATTGGCACCAAGGTAGAAGCGACTCTCATCGCTGAAGACGACACGTCTCCATTCGTCCCTCCATTCACGCCTGTCGCGACACCACTGGAGGCGGGCTGCACGATGTTGGGGCGTGAGCGGAAGACGGCCTAACGGTGTGCGGGACCGTAGCCCAGCTTCATGGAGACGGTTGCGAATGGTCCTCGCCGATACGCCAGGAGCAACAGTGTCCCTAATTTGCTGGGAAGCGGCGGTGCGGTCCCCTACGGCACTGCGTAGGATCCTACGGTCTTGGCGTGCATCCGTGCGTCGCTGCGGTCCGGTCCCAGGTCGACGGGCACGTGCACCTTCCGCCGACCACTGGCGACAACATCGATGTACTGTGGAGACCTCACGCCCCACGTGTTGAGCAATTCGGCGGTACGTCCACCCGGCCTCCCGCATGCCCACTATACGCCCTCGCTCAATGTCCGTCAACTGCACATACGGTTCACGTTCACGCTGTCGCGGCATGCTACCAGTGTTAAAGACTGCGATGGAGCTCCGTATGCCACGGCAAACTGGCTGACACTGACGGCGGCGGTGCACAAATGCTGCGCAGCTAGCGCCATTCGACGGCCAACACCGCGGTTCCTGGTGTGTCCGCTGTGCCGTGCGTGTGATCATTGCTTGTACAGCCCTCTCGCAGTGTCCGGAGCAAGTATGGTGGGTCTGACACACCGGTGTCAATGTGTTCTTTTTTCCATTTCCAGGAGTGTACATGTACCTGGCGTGCCAACGTCCAAAGGCTTCTCCGCTGTCATTTCCAGTGCAGTTCTCTTGCTACCTGCGACGCTCGTTCGCCGCACCACGGGAAGCCTGGATCCGTTTAGCTTGAGGCTTTCTACTTTCATGTTGTAGCTATTCTTGTGTTTATTTGTTTCTATAGCTTCTCTGAACAAGCGAAAATTTCCGTGTCGGCGAATTTTACTGTGTGTTCCGTCTCACATAGCGCGTGCTCTGCCACAGCCGATTTCTTCACATGTCCCAACTTCCAATGTCGCTTATGTTCTACGATCCTGGTATTGATTGATCGTCCAGTCATTCCAACATAAACTTTTCCACATGTGCATGGTATGCGGTATACTCCCGACACTTCAAATGGGTATTTTTTACTCCTTTACCGATCTGAAACCCCCTTGAGCACATCTGTTTCATTTTCCCGCAAAATATCACAAAGTTCTCTCATGCATTTCTCACCACGAGCTATTTCGCGTGGAATGGCAGTTTCTACGAACAGCTGGAATGCGTCGCCATTGGAGTCCTCTTAGTCCCGTGGTAGCCGACTTCTTCGTGGAACATTTCTGAGCACAGGCACTGTACTTGATACCTTGTAAACCTATGGTGTGGTGCAGATACGTCGATGACACCTTCATCGTGTGGAGACATGGTGAGAACAGCTCAGTGACTTCCTAAGACACTTGAACAGCCTCCATGCCAATATAAAATTTACCGTCGAAATAGAAAAGGACAAAAGCTACCATTCCTAGATATGCTGGCCACAAGGGATGGCGAAAGCCTGGGACACAGCGTTTATCGGAAACCGACACACACGGACCGATCGATACCTGCACAAACTTTCAAATCACCACCCGAGCCAGAAAAGAGGCATGATTAATACGCTCATAACGCGAGCGAGACGTATTTGAGAACACCAGTACGTCAGACGAGAAATACAACATTTGTAAAGTGTTCTGAGGAGCAATGGGTACTCCACACGTTATTTTAGCATTATAACAGAGCCAAACGCTCGGCGAAGTGACAAATCAGAAAAAGAATTATCGGTTACGGCCTTTCTGCCATACATTCCCAGAGTAACCGACAGAATCGGCCGTATATTACGCAAACACGGCGTAAAGACTATTCACAAACTGACAAAAAAGATCGGAGAGTGTCTCAGATCGGCAAAGAAGAGAACTTACCCACTTGCAGTGCCAGAGTATACCGCATACCATGCACATGTGGACAAGTTTATGTTGGAATGACTGGACGATCAGTCAGTACCAGGATCGCAGAACATAAGCGACATTGCAGGTTGGAGCAGGTGGAGAAATCGGCTGTAGCAGAGCACGCACTGTGTAAGAAGGAACACGTAGTAAAGTGCGGCGACACGGGAGTTCTGGCTGTAGAGAAGCACTTTCAGACCCGCTTGTTCAGAGAAGCTATAGAAACACATAAACACAAGAATAGCTTCAACAAGAAAGAAGAAAGCCTAAATATAAACGGATCCCGGCTTCCCGTGCTGCAGCGAACGACCGTCGCAGGTAGCAAGAGAACCGCACCGGAAATGACCGCGGAGACTCCTCTGGACGCTGGCAAGCCAGGTACATATGGTTTGCGGCCGCGAGCTCGGCTCCAGTCCGAGTTACGCATAGCTGATTGTCGCTGTGGCTGTTCCTACTCGAGATGTCGGGACGCGGAAGGGGACGCAAAGCTGCTGCCGTGGCGGAGTTGCTGCTCACGCTAGCAGGAACGTCCGGGAAGAAGAAGAGGAAGACTGCAACGCAGTGCTTTCGCTGCCAAAAGCTTGGCCACGTCGCCAAGCACTGCAGCGGAGCAGTCGCGTGCTTGAAGTGTGCGCAAGCACACGACACACATGACTGCAAGAAGCAGAAGGACGCCCCCTGTACCTGCGCCAACTGCGGCGGCGCACCGCGGGCAACGCCCGTTCCTGCGCCTACAGAAGAAACTGGCGCGGACCGGAGAAGAAGACGCAGAAGCAAGTGACCACCACACACGAAGAGGTGGTCACTTGCACAGAAGACGTCGTCACCAGGCGCCTTAACGACGCCGTACAAGAAGCCATGTCCGCCTTCAAATCCGCCATGGCGGAAGAGAGGGCGGCCATGCTGGCGGAACTGGGCGAGGCTCGGCGTCAGATTGCTGTGCTGACGCAGGAGCTTCGCTCAGCCAAAGCAGCTTCCGCCACAACAGTCGACACCGCCACCCAGGTGACTCCTCAACGCGTGGAGTTCGCGACGGTGGCCACGCAGACAGACGAGCCTGCCGAAGGGGAGGCGACACAGCACAAGGAGGACACCGAAGCAGCAGCGCAGGAAGAGGGGTGGGAAGAAGTCCCGTTCCTCCCGCTTCCAGACATGTACAGCGCAAGCGCTGTAACGAAGAAGATCGCCGACTCGCTTCGCGATGGTACCTACCCCCACCACGACAACCCCTATCCTTTCGTTCCACCTAACCACTCTAAACCTCCACCCCCACATCAACCAATTGCGTTTCCAGAAGGCCTTGTTGGTCTTTCTAGGGAGGATTACGATTTGATTAATTCCTTCCCTATTTTCACAGAGTGGCAAATGCGCTACATCATCTTCGCTCTGGTCAACGGAGAGTATGAAAGAGCAGGACACACTATATCCACTATTCCAACCGAGGGAGAGCCCTCAGCAACAGCCAAGAAGAAGAAGAAAAATCGTCACACCGACAAGTACAGGAAATAGGTCATCGGCACTCCTTGCCAGTCCAGAAATACCTACCAGTACAGAAAGAAGATTCGACAAGATTCCCAGGGGAGTAAAGGCCAAACGGCCACAAACTTCCAATAGAACATCCTCACAGTGAGGAAGTCACAAAAGGAGAGCAGCAGCAGCGGCTCCAGTCCACCACCAGCAGTGGAGGGTGAAACTTTGACAATGCCAGCCATTCGTACTGGCGAAACGTCGGGAAAATCATCAGACGAACGTCGCCCGACGAACCCGAGACAGAAGCCAACAGACAGATTGTCAACAAGTGGTCACGAAAGCAATAACAATTTTGTATTTGTTACCCACTTTTGGCGTGTTCGCTGAAATCTGCGACCGCATGTGTCTTGTATTACACCACTTGTCTCAGCATCACTACGAGGTCGTTCCGAGTGCTTTTGAACGTTAGCGATTCAGGAGACAGTCTGAACACCACTGTCAGTGTTTGCAAGTGATGCTGTTACTTGCCGTGTAGTAAAGTTATGAGAAGAGCAAAACTAACTGCAAAATGTTTTAGACAAAATATCTGTATAGTGCGAAAAGTAGCAAGCAACCCTTAACAATGAAACGTATGACGTCATCCTCACGACAACTAAAAGGAATCGTAAAATTTCGGTTACATTATATACCACACAAATCTAAAGGCTTTCAGTTCAACTAAATACTTAGGAATTATCTTTATGAATAATTTAAAGTGGAACGACTGGTCCCGGCGGAGGTTCGAGTCCTCCCTTGCGCATGGGCGTTTGTGTTTGTCCTTAGGATAATTTAGGTTAAGTAGTGTGTAAGATTAGGGACTGATGACCTTAGCAGTTAAGTTCCATAAGATCTGACACACTTTTGAACATTTTTTTGAACGAAGTGGAACGATCACAGACATACCACTGCAATCGCTTCCTACAAAGTATCACCTATGCATGTATTTAGTTTAAGTAGTGGAATTATCTGCCGACCACAACCAGTGACTTCAACTGTTGAGTGGGAATAAATGCAAATCTGCTGGTGCTGCCAAGACGTTTGTTTTAAGGGTTGATGTTATGCCGACATTGCATGAACGGTCGATCTCAGGTCCATTGAGTTCATAGCGTTTCTCTTGAAACAGGAATGCTAAAGCGTTACGTGTCAGATTGGATCCCACTGTATCGCTGCCGTCGGTTTTCTTGAATGACCCCACTAGATTCTAAAATTCTGCGTGGTGTCTGTTCTGAGTCGTGTCTCCCTACCACTTTCGCGCAACGACGCTCTGAGCGTGTTTTTTAGGGAATTTACTAGTTTGAACCTGGGACCTGTTGCTGGTAAGGAGACGCCAGACCACACATGACATGTAGGGTTCAGAAGAGTTCAGTGAGACTAGCGATGATATAATCAAATACTTAATGATTTCAGCGTCAGCTCCACTGTACTCCCTGTAAAAGAATCTTAATACTAACTAAATTTAGTAGAAGGGGTTCAAGGCTTTCCTATTTTTAGTTAGCTGGTAAAATAACGTCGAAAAAGCAGTTAAGTTTACCATTGGAATTTTTATTCTACTCACAAAACATTGTTTATAAATTGCACTATTGAGAAAAGTAAATATTTTAACACAGGATGATAAAAACCAACTGCGTTCAACAAAAATGTGAACGAATATTCCCTGAATGGCTTTCCAAGTTCTATAATGGATCGAAGGATGACCTATGCCATATCACATCTATAATCTAGGTTTAAGTTAAGTTTCATAAAAGAGAAAACTATCAAAATTGTCTAGAGTGACCCTCAATTATCTTTAATTACTTATTTAACTTGTCGTAAATTACAGTGGCTGATGTGGCTTCTCAATAATTATATAACAGAGAAATCATCGCGTTTCAGATTTTAACTTCTAGTAGCAAATGTGAATACCATGAAGTTTATTTGACGATCTACACTAGTATTACGCAAAAAGGGGATGTAACAGATGAGACATCTGCAGTTCTGAGTGAAGCCTTATGTGCTGTTATGCGGTATTGCGTGCTTTCATTACATTGTCGGTGGTTAGGCAGCGTTAGGGGGCGGCGGGTGGCGCAGCTCCACACACCTCGCCGTCTTGGAAACAACTCACTCTAACTTCTCTTTATTACCATTTACCGAAGTCGGTTTAAGAGAAAGGTATCTGGCTGTGTTTCCAACTGACCAATCAGGGTCTCAAAGTTAACCTTAAGCTCCGCCTACAAAAATTCTGTCTATCCAATGAGGAACGTTATACTTTTCGTGGTGGAGCAATGTTTTTAATGTTTGCAACGTAACAGAGACGTGTATACTCTCACGCTAAAACTTGCAGCTGGTGTGGCCCTTTTAGTGTTATCGTAAGATCTATACTGTTCTTCTGGAGGGCTCTATCTTTTAACAAGGGCTGGGGGCTGCTCTTGGCGATGTGGGTGGCTGTCCCTTATCGTAGGACCTTCTATCGTACACGACTCTGCTCTCGGCATCCGTTCTCGTTTCTCCCCTCGGAACTGCGTCTCTTTCATGGTGGAAAGGTATGACATGCATTTAGGCGTCCTTGTGTTAGTCTGTGGTATTCCGTTTGCTCACTCATTGATCATATTACTTTGGTTAATTTAATGTCAGGATTTATTCGGAACTATGTGACATACTGCCGGATTTGCTATCATGTCAGGGTTTTCATGGAAGGTGTTGGATTTGCTTGACACCTTACAAGATACATGAAACTCTTGCATGGAAGCGTGAGTGCGTCTTGGTGCTGGATGACGATCCTGATTTCATCGTTGTTGTTAAACACGGCTGAAGGGTAAGGTTTATGAGAAAAGTATCTCTCATCATACGCTACTGAACTGATTACACTGAGTGAGGGCGTCATTGCGCGGCCTCAGGCCAACTGATTTAAGAAACTCGTAGTTTTGTAGTGATTAATAAAAAAAAAGAAAAAGAGAAGAAAATAAGTTGTAGTGGGTAATAAAAAAAAAAGAAAGAGAAGAAAAGAAAAGAAAATGTTGAAAATGTGGGAAGAAATGGTGAATAAAAAGGGGGTTTTAAAATCGTAAATGACCGTGAAAAAGGGGAAAAATGAAAAACAAATCGGACTTCGTATTACAGAAAAGCTATCGGACTTCGTGATTCGGAAAAGCTATTGTTGGGATGGTCCTTGTGGCGTTTTTGAGCAAAAGTTAAACCAATTTCCACTACAAAAAAAAAACGTCCGCCGCTCGTGGTCTCGCGGTAGCGTTCTCGCTTCCCGAGCGCGGGGTCCCGGGTTCGATTCCCGGCGGGGTCAGGGATTTTCACCTGCCTCGAGATGACTGGGTGTTTGTGTTGTCCTCATCATTTCATCATCATCCAGGAAAGTGGCGAAATTGGACTGAACAAAGGTTGGGAAATTGTACGGGCGCTGATAACCACGCAGTTGAGCGCCCCACAAACCAAACATCATCACAAAAAACTACAAAAATTATTGAAAAAGAACAGAGAATAACAAAATGTAACTGACAGGGGGAAATGGCGTAGCTTAGAGTTAATTCTTTACCATGTTAACATGTCTTCTTGTTTCGTGCGGCGTCCAGGTTTTCAAAAATCTCCTACTTCATTTCTGCGTGAAAAGTCTGCTCCTAAATCTTGCAATAAGTTTCATTGTCCAGGAATTTCTAATGTACACAAAACCGTCTTGATATTAAATGCAATTTATTTTACGTTGCTTCCCTCCTCCAAATTTCATGACAACTTCCTCAATATGTCTACACATTAAAATCAGATCAAGACTAACTATTAAGTTTTTTACGTCAGCATCAAAACACGTCTGCATTAAGCTTCCGCTCTCGAGAGACAATAAAGAAACGGATAGAAAAACAAAAAAGAGTTACAATTTTAGTATTTTCTCTGCCGTCGAGCGCTCATACCGCTGCGACGGCACAATTCATGTCTGAGGGAACGAGTGCAGCGCGGCGAAATTCAAAGTCCCGCTACAGTTTGCACGTGTCGTCACTTTGCTGTTCGGTAGCGAAGTGTGATGCTGTCGACTGTGTGCACCTGTTTTATACCGTACGCCCATCCTGCCCTTAGATGTAATCGTACAGTGATTTCCTCACTACGAAAGTCGGCAAGTTGATAATTCTGGTCCACAATATGCAGCTCCAAATAGTCCAATGTCTGAGCTGTCACTGGAAGGTATATTGCATTGGCAGGGGTCTCAACAATCTTATATCCCATTGCAACTGAGGGGAATAATACGTAAATAGTTTAAATCAGACTATCGTTGAGATAGGAGTTCGTTGAAATGTTACACTCGACACAGATAGTGCTGACGGGAAGTATGTCCACTGTCTGATTTGACTTGTAAAATTTACTTGGGTCCTTCATCAAAATCTGTCCTTTTGTGAAACCCAGCAGGCGACATATTGTACCTTTCTGGTTAAAGTCAATCGTTGCATTTACAGTCCTTATTTCAGATTTAAGTGTGCTGATGTTTGCACGTAGTTCAATACCTTTTCCAGACTGTTTTAAGACTACATTTAAATCAACGATATTGTCTGCACCCGGTTCTATTTCCACAATATCTTTCTCGTCATAAATATCCAGATGCAGTTTATTGATAGCCTCAGTGATATTTGGGATGCTATTGTACGTCTCCTATCCAATCAATGCAATACTCCATTCACCAAAACTCAAATCAATTGACGGGAAGCAATTTGCACGCAATACAGATGATCGTTCTTTTAACGTCAAAATGTACGACATTGCATCTGAACCTCAAATGGCGAATGAATGTTTAAACCTCAACCTTACATAGCATGCTTCTTCTTCTTCTTCTCTGTGAACGTCAAGAGAAACATGATGCATGGATGTCCACAGACGTGGGTCTTAAAGTCCTGATAGCGTCTATAATTGTAGAGCACACGTCTTCTGTGAGTGAAGTATCGTAATTCTTCTGGTCATTGCAGGTCACCAAATGAGTCGAAATAGTGGACGGTATCCGCATTTTTCATAACAGTGGCTGCCGGGGCCTCCAGCAACATCTGAATTCACAATACCGCATTCACCAGTTTTCCACATAGTCTTCGGTAATGTTTCCCGCTAAAACACACCACGGAATCTTGGTATCTTGAATTTATTTCCTACAAACTTAAGAAGATCTGTATTTGTGAGTGGACGATCTGGTAAGACCGCTATTGGGCTTTTTTTATTTATGAATACACCAAGCCTTTTCGTGTATGGTTTCAAGTATAGTCCTTTTCCAATGGCTGCGGCTTCCATCATGCGGTTATGTCTTCTCGACTCTTCTAACTGTGCTTGGGAGTTTTGCGTGTTCTTGACGGTTCGAGCAATAGCTGCATCACCATCAGCGAGGGAACCTGCAGCCGAGACCGCGGAGAGGGCAGGGATAAGAAATGGCATAAAACCGGATGTCTTGGGTATCGGTAAAACTCGGGGTGCTTTAACCGATACTCTTCTTCTTCTTCCCACATCTTTCTGCTTCAGTGCGTTTTTAGCTGCATACATCGCTGTCAGGATACGGTTATTCAAACAGACCTGCTTCCCCCCCACCCCTTCTCGTACTACTTCTCGTTTTGCGCACAACGTGCTGTATTCATAACTCGCTTGAAATTCATCACTCCTAAAATCAACTTAATTTTTCCACACATGGTTTTATCAACTGCAAATGCTGCGATGCGTTGACCTATACCAATATCCTTTCCTCTCCGTATCGCCTTAGCCTTATCAGCTAAAATCCTCTCTGCAGTGTGACGACTTAATTGATTTATTTGTAGCGTATGCAGTGTCATTTCCCGTACATGCTTCGTCGAGCAGATTAACCCCCGTATCTCACGCCAAGCGTTCCTGAAGCATTGTCCCAGGTCAACAGTAGTTATACCCAGGGATGTGTAATTCCACTGGCAGTTTATCTAGAATACCACCACCTCCTCCAATACGTCTCCTAGCACAAATGTTATGGCACTGTGGTGGTTGTGGACAATGTACGCCCATTATATAGCAAATCGTTGGCATCAATCCAGCTGCTTTGTGTAGCAGGAAAACCAAGCCATTTGACTAGAGCTTTATTTCCCCGACGTCTTATGACTCCAAGAGAAAAACATCCGGTTCTGAGCTTTTCTGCAACTCCTCGGTGTAGAAGCAGCCTGCAATTTCCTCACCTTTATCATCCTTCATTATATAAGTTCTAGGATTCGTTCGTTGCACCTTTGAAACTGTAACTATCTCAGTTGAACAGTTCGGTGGGTATGTTTCCTGAAATGCCGTCTTGTGTTTTGATATGCCCACCAAATCACCTACATTAAATTTCTGTTTGCTTAAATCCAGCATCTTAATACGGTAGTAGACCGTATCCATGAGTCCGTTATCACGAACATCGGTTGGTCTCATTTTACTGTGATATGTTTGGTTCGATTATACTGAGCAATTATTTCTGGGAGGATATCCGTCCATTTGTATGAGCCGCGTAGGTTAAAACGCATCCACATTCGAACATCGATTCGTCCCTGTCTGTAGCATACGCTCAAAAACATCGGCGACATTTCGATCCGTTTTTGTTTTGACGGGTAATCCCCAGGCAAATTTGGAGTATGTATCAATAACCATTAAAATATATTTGAATCCTTTATTCTCATGTGAATATTCCCTCATATCTACAAGATCACCTTGCCACAAGTCATCCATACCTTTAATCATAACATGCCGGCGGGGGTATGTTTTGGCGGGGGTATGTTTTGCGTGCTGGTTTGTGCAGTTCTCGAACTACTGTCTAGTTCGTTGGGGCCGTCATAATATATATACTGCGGGATTCGATTGTTCACTGCTTTATGCTCAACGTCAATACCATCACCGATGCTGCTGTTGTTGTTTTCGCCTTCAAGTATTGGTTTTATAATTTTTTTTTTAATTTCTTGTTGCTCAGGCTTTTCGTGATCTTGTGTACACCAGTCATGTGCAGTATTTCACCGTATATTTCCCTATCATTAACTGAATAATTTATAGGTTTTTTTGGTAGGTCTTAGGAAAATAAGATTCATTGAGCAGGGTGTTCTCTCAAACCGCCTATCACCAATCTGTATTGTGTCATCAGTTACAGTTATAGGACGCGTACCCAACATGTATGGTCTTCCCCTGCTAACGCCGAATGCACTGTCTATCTGACCGAGGGTGTGATGAATAATGAATAATGAATTCATCAATGGCAACACCATCGTTATCGTGTGGGTTTGTTAGTGCTGAGAGCTGTCGGAGAGATTCAGTAACTGGCTTAAAGGTCTCTCTTAGTGTTTGTTGTCGATCCGTATGTCCTAAACTCGGCAGCAACAATTTCTCACGAACTGCTTTACGCGCCTGAATCACTTTCTGCTTCATCGACATCTCGGTGTATACTCATCAGACATCTCCGCAGCGTGAGGCTTTATACATCCGGTCATTTTCTTCCTCCTCCTACTATGAACCTGATCGCCCTTCTCAACAACAAGGAAGTCTACATCTACTTTCCCCTCAATAGCCTCAACCTCAGTTAAGTCGGTTACTTTCTTACTGAATTGATTAACTAGCTCATTTAACGCATTCACCATTCTCACAAGAGTCTGGTAATACATCTCTAGTTCCCTGCGCATACCTGCAACTTTATGCGCAATAGCTTGAATTTTTGCATCCACGTACAGGCGAATGTTCTATCTGTTACACCCATCTTCTCGGGCTGAGAGGTACACATACGAGCGAATTTTTCCATGGTGTAGCGTAGACTGATGTACCAACCTCTGCTACCGTGCTATATATGCAAAAGCTATTGAAAGTTTCACATGTACCTACCATCATCCAGTTTTCTTGTTTTATCAATAACGAGAAACCCATACTGTGAATGATTCCAGCAATTTGCACATATATTTACAAAATCATTGAACGACATGTCCGTTCCGACATGTGCCTGGTAAATGTACACTCCTGGAAATTGAAATAAGAACACCGTGAATTCATTGTCCCAGGAAGGGGAAACTTTATTGACACATTCCTGGGGTCAGATACATCACATGATCACACTGACAGAACCACAGGCACATAGACACAGGCAACAGAGCATGCACAATGTCGGCACTAGTACAGTGTATATCCACCTTTCGCAGCAATGCAGGCTGCTATTCTCCCACGGAGACGATCGTAGAGATGCTGGATGTAGTCCTGTGGAATGGCTTGCCATGCCATTTCCACCTGACGCCTCAGTTGGACCAGCGTTCGTGCTGGACGTGCAGACCGCGTGAGACGACGCTTCATCCAGTCCCAAACATGCTCAATGGGGGACAGATCCGGAGATCTTGCTGGGCAGGGTAGTTGACTTACACCTTCTAGAGCACGTTGGGTGGCACGGGATACATGCGGACGTCCATTGTCCTGTTGGAACAGCAAGGTCCCTTGCCGGTCTAGGAATGGTAGAACGATGGGTTCGATGACGGTTTGGATGTACCGTGCACTATTCAGTGTCCCCTCGACGATCACCAGTGGTGTACGGCCAGTGTAGGAGATCGCTCCCCACACCATGATGCCGGGTGTTGGCCCTGTGTGCCTCGATCGTATGCAGTCCTGATTGTGGCGCTCACCTGCACGGCGCCAAACACGCAACCGACCATCATTGGCACCAAGGCAGAAGCGACTCTCATCGCTGAAGACGACACGTCTCCATTCGTCCCTCCATTCACGCCTGTCGCGACACCACTGGAGGCGGGCTGCACGATGTTGGGGCGTGAGCGGAAGACGGCCTAACGGTGTGCGGGACCGTAGCCCAGCTTCATGGAGACGGTTGCGAATGGTCCTCGCCGATACCCCAGGAGCAACAGTGTCCCTAATTTGCTGGGAAGTGGCGGTGCGGTCCCCTACGGCACTGCGTAGGATCCTACGGTCTTGGCGTGCATCCGTGCGTCGCTGCGGTCCGGTCCCAGGTCGACGGGCACGTGCACCTTCCGCCGACCACTGGCGACAACATCGATGTACTGTGGAGAACTCGCGCCCCACGTGTTGAGCAATTCGGCGGTACGTCCACCCGGCCTCCCGCATGCCCACTATACGCCCTCGCTCAAAGTCCGTCAACTGCACATACGGTTCACGTCCACGCTGTCGCGGCATGCTACCAGTGTTACAGACTGCGATGGAGCTCCGTATGCCACGGCAAACTGGCTGACACTGACGACGGCGGTGCACAAATGCTGCGCAGCTAGCGCCATTCGACAGCCAACATCGCGGTTCCTGGTGTGTCCGCTGTGCCGTGCGTGTGATCATTGCTTGTACAGCCCTCTCGCAGTGTCCGGAGCAAGTATGGTGGGTCTGACACACCGGTGTCAATGTGTTCTTTTTTCCATTTCCAGGAGTGTATTTTAAATTCAGGTTGTCTTGTTTGAAGGCTATAATGAGGTTTGTGTTATCCCTAACCAACATTTGGGGAATCTGGAATATGTTTGACTTAGATAAAATACATCAGCACCCATATGTCGGCCGAAACAGAAATATTTTCGAATTTGGTCTTGGTTTTCCACCGCAACATCATCAAATATGAAGACAGTGTTCGGCTTTGCTTTTTCAGGTGGAGGGATATCACCGCTTTCACTTAATGTCGTGTATTTAACAACATCTACACCGCGCAATATCTCCTGTAATAGCTGATACTTGGGATGAAACAGTGTTTTTGAGAATACACAAACATGTTCAAATCGAACCCAGTCTACACGTGTTAGCAGAGTCATGAAGACATTAGTCTTCCCATAGTAGGATGGACCTACAATAATTGCTTGTGTATTATCAGGAAGGAGAATTCAGTTCTTCTTCAGGTCTTTATTTGCATCTTCACAGGACCAGTCATCGACAACAAAGTCCTTGTGGCGAGGGTGCTTCACCCAACCCGCCATGATACTAACTACGCCAGATTCAGAGAAGTAGTTGACATGTATAGAAAAACACACTTTAAAGTATAATAATTGCATATGGAGCCACTATAGTTCCATCACTTAACCGACTGAGCTATATTGACTACACAGAGAAAATAGCTATATATTTTACCCATGAAGAGTAACTTGATCAATGACCATCTCAGTAACTCGTATACCATAGAAAAAAATTAATAATTTTAATACTTTGATTATAATGAGAGTGGTATGAAATCAAACACAAACACGGCTTGAGATTATATATACATAATTTATTTATTTAAATATCATACATGGAAGTGAAACGTGGACGATAAATAGCTTAGACAAGAAGAGAATAGAAGCTTTCGAAATGTGGTGCTACAGAAGAATGCTGAAGATTAGGTGGTTTGATCACATAACTAATGAGGAGGTATTGAATAGGATTGGGGAGAAGAGGAGCTTGTGGCACAACTTGACTAGAAGAAGGGATCGGTTGGTAGGACATGTTCTGAGACATCGAGGGATCACCAATTTAGTACTGGAGGGCAGCGTGGAGGGTAAAAATCGTAGAGGGAGACCAAGAGATGAATACACTAAGCAGATTCAGAAGGATGTAGGTTGCAGTAGGTACTGGGAGATGAAGAAGCTTGCACAGGATAGAGTAGCATGGAGAGCTGCATCAAACCAGTCTCGGGACTGAAAACCACAACAACAACAACAACATGGGGTGTAGTATTTCAGGAATATCATTACAATCTGTATGTATCTTCTTCTTCTTCTTCTTCGCACCTGTACAGTATTTACCAAATAAAGCTTTCTGACGAGCAATAAATTCAGCGTGTATCTCACTCAAATCAGTAGATGACTCACAGTACTCAGGTTTTTCAAACACACATTTAATCTGCTTCTCTTTAGGTTTAGCGTTCATGTGCGAACAAAGGTGTTGCTTAAGATCATCAACTATGCACACGTAGGGTGTTTACAACATCATTGTAAGGAGTCCGTGCAGTGCAAGACGTATGGTAGTGTCCAGATCGTATAACTTAGGCATGTCTTAGATAAACACAGTGAAACGTCCCCTTTGAACAATTTATACATATGAAACGTCCACTTAGAACAATTGTACAAGACTGTGCTTAACCTGGCACACAATTTTAGCGCAACGCGATCTGACTATCAAAAATCCCTGCAAAAGAATGGCCCTGACAAACATTAAACTATACCTTTCACAAATCACTTACCTCACAAAAATCTTCGCTACTCAAGCTACTGCAAAACAGCGAGCGCCACTACTGCCAGCTAAATAAAAGATTCAAACCACTGAAGGTACTAACTACTGATAGGGATAGTTAGCAAATGAAAGATATTAATAGAGAACAAACAATGTATTTACCTTAATATTCATAATTGACATTCAGTCTTACAGATTATCAAAACTCCGCCATCTCTCTCCCCACGTCCACCACTGCTGGCGGCTCACCTCCAACTGCCCAGCGCTACGCGCTGTTCGCATCCAGCTATAGCAGTTCATGACAACAATGGCAGACAACAACAATGCAAACTAGCCACATACTGCACACAGCACAGCCACAGAGAGCGCTACGTAACGTTGCCAATAAGAAAACATAAACATCAAACTTACATAAAGAAAACATAAACAGCCTACTTACATAGAGAAAACATAAACAGCCTACTTACATAGCCCCCATGCTCCCCACAAAAAATTTTACAAAATGTTTTTGGCCAGTGGCCAATACAGATTTGATAAAATTTTTCATAATTACAATAACAAAGATATCCAATGCACACACTTATTGATACAATGTTGGTCAACAGCTAATATTGTTTCACAGTCAATAAAGACAGTCCTGATCATTCATCATAAGAGTAAACCTGCACTTTGTTTGCTCAAAGTCTGAGCAGTAAAATACAATGCACACGGAAGTAGTGGATTTCCATGCAGTCTTGAAGAAGTAGTATTGTCCTTCCAACGGTAAGATAGTGCTGACTCTTGACATGCTGACATGTAATGGGCCACAACAGAGCAAACCCACAGCAGAGTCAGTCGACGTGTTGAAGAATATTGGTAGGTAGGTCATCACAGAGCAGACCCACTGCAGTCCTGGTAGAGAGTATTGGTGGGCCACCAGAGGTGCAGACCTACTGTAGTCCTTGTAGAAAGTGGTATTGGTGGGCCTCCAGAGATGCAGACCCACTGTTGTCCTTGTAGAGAGTATTGGTGGGCCACCAGAGGTGTAGACCCACTGTAGTCCTTGTAGAGATGGCCAGCAGCCATCTGTTGCGACTGTGCAGGTGCACAATCACCATTGAAGAGTCTTGCGGATAATAGAGCAAGTCCATAACCACCACTTGTGCACTCACAAAGTTTTTGGAATTGTCCTTAGAACCAGCAATGCTGTTATCCAGTCCCTTGCTGAATTATTAACACACGTGCAAACACTATCAGTCCCTATTTCTCACATATTGTCCATATACTATGACCAACAGAAATGTGTGCAGTGAAATGAATGCTTACAAGTTACTTAATTTGATTAACTGTCGTCAATTACAATTATATAACATAAGAATACAATTACAAAGGTACAAAATACATCATTAAAAACATAACAATACAGATAACATTTGTAGTACAGGCTTTACAAAAGAATAGAAATAAACATATACATCAGTGTTACAAGAATTGTGACATGAGTACAAAAATAAAAGATCAGAATCACTTTTAAAAATTCAACTTCACACATGAGCATGAAAACAACACAGAATAAATAATGTCTAAGCATCTTTACAAAGAAAATAACAGAGTATTAGAAAAATTCTACAGCATAGCTTTCATCAGCTAAACACATAAAGACAGGAAAAACACAAATACACACAGGTACCCAAACACATAGTGGGATAACACAAAAGGAAAGGACAGGGTTTGTTTTCAGTGTAACATTTGGTACTGCAGTCCACCCCACAACTTCATTCGATAGATCTTTCGTCTTATTTCAACATTTGTTTCCACCAAAAAAATCCTATCTAAGCATGCTTTCTGTATTTATATGTTCACACATTGCTTACCTCATCATTTATTTCCAAGAAAATCCTACCTATACCTCCTTCCTGTATTCTATTCATATTTCTTTCAAAATGATTATTTCTGATTGTACAACACTCATTTGGGCCCAAATCTTTTTCATGTAACCTTGCAATGCATACTTTACCTATTCTCCATAGTCAGTTTCTTATATAGTCTACCCCCTCTTAAGCTAACTTAAATCTACTGAGCTCAGATATATACCAAGGGACGAGGCAATGCAGCATCACAAAACACAGTTAATATAAACAGCAATGAAAAAAAACGCAGATTTGCAAAGCAAGCAGCATTAAGAAATTAGCAAAAGTCAAATTCAATAACACTATGCCTGGCAAACAGCAGCAACTTATACCTAAACATGACATAGCGCAAGCAGAAAAAATATTACACTAAAATGGCCATGTCTAATACCTATGTCACATCTTAACATTAGAGTGATGCATCACAAAAACTTACGCTAGTAGATAAGTTACCAAATCATAAAAAATAATTTATGCAATTCCTGTGAAGGGAAATGTCTTTTTGTGCTCCCTCATTTTTTGGATAGATCATAAAATTATTTACTGGATCTGTAGGCGTAAAATATTTATATTAGTACATATATTAAATTTTATTTTAACCAATGCTGCAGTGCAGCTAGAAACTTGATATTAAACAAAATATGTAAATAAATACATAAAGCAAGCCATATGGCATTTTTCTCAACTAGCAAGACAATAGCTGTGAAATGTTTCGCATCGTTTCATTAGGCATTTCAATAAATATCATAAATTACGAGCTCCACAGTATGCTTTCAGTAGCGCGTACAATGGCCTTCCCTTTCTGTTTTTTTCTACCTGTGCTTCTAACGAGGCACTCAAACTAATGGCTTGTTCTCCAGGTGTCTGACACAGCTGTGTGCCCACGACGCACATGCAGGTGGTCACTTAACATTCTTATGGAAATATTTACGACAGCAGTTTCCACTACAGTGACAGTCTCATATAAAAACATTTCACAGGTCAAGAATTTTATTGACATAAACATACCTCAACAGCATAATACACATCGTCGTCGTAAAAATAACATCATAACACCTCAGTCAAATGTCAAAAACGTCATAGCTTCCTCCAATGATTTCAAAACCTAAAGAAAATTCTCTGCTCATTTCGGTAGTGTCATCTACCTCAAACGTACTTTAAAAATTATGATCTCATACCAAAATACATCATTCAAAGCTCTCATAGTATCACAATGGTACCAAAAAAATATGAACAGTGCAAAAGGTACAGACAAAGTACAATTTCTTAAGTGTGAAGTAATCCAACTCTGTAATTGCGTAAACATGTGTCACTGACGTAGAAAAAAAATGTTTGTTTCTCTGTTAAATGATCAGATAGCTGTGTAATTTATGTGTTAGAGAAATATGGTACCGATGTGTTAAATTGTATAAGCAAATACCATATTAGCTAGGGCTCCTTGTGCTTGCCAAACACATGGTACACAAAGTAGGCGTGTACCCCCCTGAGGTTTATTGTAATTGTATCCTCAGGTATTACAGCTTACAGCAATGAAATGAAATGTGTCACGAAAAACTTTCTTTGTAATTCAAAAATCTCTAAAAATAAATGTCTTAAGTACAAAATTAATCACTCAAATACGTGTCCAGTAGCGCTAAATGTGCGTCTTGCTCTAAGATAATCTCTGGGAAGTGTCGTAGTTATTGTCCTCCGAAAGCTAAGTTCTGCAGAAGTCAATGTACTTACCTCATGATACACAAAAGTGGAATGCTTTGCGTATAGATATCATACTTATTACGCTTATTGCCGTGATGAAGAAAGAACTGTGCTGTAACGTATTGTTGTGCTACAGAAAAGGCTGTCTCATTGTAGCAATAGCACAAAAGTCACCACTAAAACATGTCTCACTTTATAGAAGAATTCAGAAAAAACTGTGCAGATATAAAACAGATACACCGCAAAAGCGACATTGTAAATTGTCACTCATTAGTAACATCGTGATATAATCGTGTAGCTGTCACATAAACTAACCACTGTGTCATCTGGCATTTCACATAAAGCACCTCAAATCCAGAATCCACTCGTAAGCAAACCAAAATGTTGCATGTTAACAGTTTCTCAGTGTGACAAATTGTACAAGTAGCGTGAAGTGAAAATTGCAAAGACAAAGTTAAAAAGCAGATTATCTGTCAATAAATGGTTTTACATGAGAAATGTGGTGTAAACCTTTACTCTTCCTAGTACGCAGAGTTTCAACTTCAACGCAATTATCATGTGGTATACGTCGGATTCTGTAAGGTCCATTGTAAACTAGAAAGAATTTGTGACTCAAGTGTTTCTTCTTATGTGACAATGAATGAGCTTTAATGAGAACTTTCTGACCAATATATAATTTCTTTGCATTTGCTTTACCGTGTAGTTTTCTCCTTTTGTCTGCTGCAGATTTTATATTTTTTAGAGCCAAATCAATTATGTCTTTGTGTCGAAGTTTACGTGTATTCGGGAAAGGTACAAGCTCTCTGATTCTGTTCGGAGGTTCTTCATTCTTCAGTACAAGAGTAGGTGGTAAAGCAGTGGAATCATGAGGCATTTCATTCAGCACATTTTGAAATAAGTGTAAATATCTGTCCCAATGCTGATGCTTTCTGTGACAATAAAGTCTGCAAAGCTTATTGATTTCTTTCATAATCCGTTCAGACGGGTTACAATGTGGTGAATACAATGAAATAAAAACAGGTTTGATTTTATGATTCCGAAGCATGCGTGACCAAACAGCAGATCTGAATTGCGGTCCGTTATCTGAAATGACTTTACTAACGTGTCCAACTTCACGTAAGAAATTTTTAACAAAGGCGTTGGATACAGACCGTCCAGTGGCTTTACGTAACGGAGTGAAAGAAACAAATTTTGAAGTAAGTTCAACAGCGACTAGAACGTACGAAAATCCATTCGATGTTCTGACAAGGGGTCCCAGGAGATCAACAGCAGCAAATTCTTTTAATTTAGAAGGAATGATAGGAAACAGCGGAGCACGATGCGAGACAGTAGATGGTTTCGCCTTTTGACAAAGTTTACAAATAGACAAGACTCTTCGAATTCTCTTTTCCATATTGTTAAAATAACAAGTCGTTCGAAGAATATGGTAACATTTTCGTGGACCAAAATGTGCGTAGCTGAAATGAATGTACCAAATGAGCTTATTAACAAAATCGTCTGGAATGCAAAGTACCCATAGCTTGTCATCAACAGTGCAGCGTTTGAAGAGTATGTTGTTTCTAACTAGGTAATAATGCCGAATCTGAGTGTGTGTCTTTTCATGCCATTTACCTTTGATGTCTTTCCAAATCGGATCTTTATCTTGTTCATGAGCAATGTCCTTTAAAGATGTGGTGATGAAGTTTTCAAAGGCGACTTTCTGAATGTAAAGAATACTGAAATTTTTCTCGAGGTTGCCTTCTGTGTTACTTTTCTCAAGCCCAGCCGGTGCGCGTGACAGCGCGTCCGCAACAATGTTCTCCCTGCCGGGAATGTAGACTATTGTGAAGCGGAATTCTTGCAGAAACAATGCCCAACGTTTTAGCCTGTCATGATTTAATTTTGAAGACATAAGAAATTGTAATGCACGATGATCACTGTATACTTTTACGTGCTTACCAGAAAGAAAGAAACGGAATTTGTTAAATGCCCAAACGATAGCTAAAGCTTCTAATTCAGTAACGGAATAATTTTTTTCAGATTTTGTTAGCACTCGGCTAGCAAAAGCAATGGTTTTCTGAACAGTAATGTCATCTTCTATGGCTTCTTGAAATAAATGGGCACCAAGACCAACTTTGGAAGAATCAGTGCTAAGGCAGAAATCTTGTGACAGATCTGGATGAGCTAGTATTGGCGCGTGAAGTAACGCTTCTTTCAAAGAATTGAATTCCAACTGTGCTTGTTCGTCCCAGTTCCAAATAGTATTTTTTCCAGTGAGAGAACAAAGTTTTGGTGTAACTAGAATTTGCATATTCAGAAAACGACGGTAAAAATTTACGATACCTAGAAAACTGCGGACTTGTCTTTTTGTGGATGGAACTGGAATGGCTCTGATTGCTTCTAACTTTTCAGGATCCGGCTGAATGCCTTCAGAAGAAATGATATGTCCCAAAAACTTCACCTTTGACCTACCGAATTCTGACTTTTCCAAGTTAACTGTAATTCCAGATTCTGCAAAAATACGTAACAAACTGTTGAGGATGCGGTTATGTTGTTCCCATGAAGCTTGTGCTATTAGAATATCGTCCACATATAAGGTTATGTGACGTTTTAAGAACTCAGCTAATATGGAATTAAACCCACGAATGAATGCTGCCGAAGAAATGTTCAAACCAAAAGGAAGTTTCCGAAACTGATAACAAACGCCGAAACAAAGGAAAGCTGTGTATTTTCTGCATTCTGGATGAAGTTCGATCTGATAAAAGCTGGATCTGAGATCAATGGAAGACAACACTTTTACACCATTAAAATTTTGAAGAAGTTCTTCCATCGTCTGCGGCCTGTCTGTTTCAGGAATAATGATAGTATTGATTTGTCTCGAATCTAAGACAAGTCTGATCGATCCATTTTTTTTCTCAACAACATGTAACGGATTGTTGTATGAGCTTGCTGCAGGCTCAATAATGCCCTCGTCAAGCATAGATTGTATTTCTGTTCTAACACGGTCCCTATAATGTGCTGGAATTACGTATGGTCTAACACAAAATTTAGTATGCTCACGAACACGAAATTGGTATTGAAATCCCTTGATTGTTCCTGTTTTGTGAGTAAAAACTGTGGAATGTGCTTGTAAAATCTCAAAAAGGTCCTGCCTATCAGTGTCATTACAATTCTCAATTGTTTGAATTTTATTCTGAATTAACTCATTAATTTCAAATATGCCGTCGATGTCATCCCTGTCAGTACTTGCAGAGTGATTGTTAGTGTCTAGTTCCGTAGAAAATGCCGAACTGTTATCTAACAGAAGGTAAAGCCGATTAATTTCCTCATCATGGTTTGAGAGCCAGTCTTCAAATTTCAAAGCTATTGATTTACCTTCTTTCTCTAAACTTATTTCAGCATCGTGAAAGCTTAAAATTGCTTTGTATTCATTCAAAAAGTCTACTCCCAGTATAATTTCCGTCGACAATAATGGAACAATAAGGAAGTTCATAGAGAAGCTATGGCTTTGACAAAAGAATTCTAAGTTGGTTTGTTGGCGTACATCTACACTTTTTCCAAAGATTGCACCTTGTAATTTAATCTTACGTAACGGAAGTGTGGGGCAATCGTTCGCTTTGTTGCATTTGCTAAAAGCTGTTTCGCTAATTACTGAAATGGGACTGCCAGAGTCAAGTACTGCCGTAAATTTTACGTCATTTACAGTAATATGAATCACAGGATATGCAATGTTGTTATGTTTTACGTCGTGTTCCTGGAGTAAGATGTCCCTAATGTCTTCCATTTTTACGTAATTGCTAGCTACGGCAGCTGCGTCGTCAGTTTCATAAGTACGTCTTGTGGCTGCCAGTGGTGTGAGTCATCGCCTATTGTCTCTTTGTTGGCGCGCGTCATTATTGGGATTTGGAGACCTAACTTCTACAAATTCATCGTGACGAGAGTGCTCTGCTCTATTTAAATCTCGCCAGTTCTGATGCAATTCAGGTCTGTCGTTACGATCATATCGTCTGTCGTCATGTCGGTAGGTTCGATAGTTTCTATCTTGTCGGTCATGTGGTGGAGAATTTCTCCCAGAATCGTAACTACGCACTGGACCGTTGCGTCTAAAGTTATTCTGTCTCCCTTGATAATAGTTATTTTGGTTCCCATATTGTCTGTTTCTCTGATTGTCTCTGTGATAGTCATTACCGCGGAAAGGTGATCTTTCCCTGTAACTATTACTCTGCCAGTGGTTATCATATGGGTGGTGTCTGTTTTGGTCACGATTTACGTTGTAAGAATAGGTTTGTCGTGGCCATTTATTGTTTCTGTCGTCACGGAATTGTGACGGATGTGACCTGTAATGATTGTTTTCCTGTTTTCGCATCCCGCGACTGTCTGTGTCAATTTCCAGTTCTTGTAACAGTCCCTGAAAAGCTTCAATGTCGTCTTTGCAACGTCCTGCTAAAATAATATGTCTCAAATGTTCAGGCAGTTTGATTAAGCAAATGCGGATGAGTTCTGAGGGGCTGTATGGGTTTGACAGGTATTGATTCTTGTGCAACATGTCTTCAAAATATTTCACAAGACTGGAAAATTCAGATTGTTCAAAGTGTTTCATCATCATGATGCTATGTTTTACGCGATCTTGTGTAGCTTGTGACCAATATGCTGAGAGGAACGCATGGTAAAATTCTCCTTCACTGTGACAATCGTGAATGACCGATCGCATTCTTACAGCTGGTTCATTCTCCAAGTAGCCACACATAAATTCTAACCTGTGCTCCAATGACCAGTTGGGAGGAAAACAATGAGAGAATTGATGGAGCCACGCTTGTGGATGAATGTCGTTGGCAGAATTCTTAAATGTTTTGAATTTACGTGTAGTAATGAACAGCTTATAATCAAAATCATCGTGTCGGCAAGTAGCATATCGGTCATTGTTACGTCGTGTCGGCGGTTCCATCTCAAAATTCGGTGCACCTTGCCAATTCCTTTCATAATTACCGAAATGCCCTGTGTTATTATTTTGTGGCTTTTCCGTATTTATATGTCCCTCTTCCCTTATTGGGGCGCGAGTGTCCTCTGAAATACGTAATTCTTGTATTACCTGTGTCAGCTGATCTTGTACTTCCCGCATTTCTCTTTTGTATTGCGTATTAATTTGATTCTGATTTTGTTTGAATTTTCTTATTTGTTCATACTCTTCTGTGTCAGTGAAGGCTACAGGTCTTGTGTCATTCAGATCATCATCTACCTTTGTAGATAAGTTAGTGACCTGATCCGAAAGTTCAGCTACTTTCTCCGATAGTGAACGCATTTCCTCAGTGTGTTTTTCTGAACCAAGTTTCAGAGTGTCCATTTGTGTTGAAATCGAATCTACTGTGTTCTTTAAGTTGTCCTGAGTTTTTGCCAGTTGCGTAACCGAATCGGTAGATGCAACTGAGTCAATTTTAGCCCACAAGGTCTCATGATTTTCATGAACAATGGTTTGCAGCTCTTTTATGGCTGCTTCGTGATTCTGTAATGCATTTTCATGCCGCGAAAAAATAGGCTGAAAATGCTCACAAATTTGTGTTTTTACGTCATTACAGACTTTTTGACATTTCGATTCAATGTTATGTAACTCAGTAGTTAAATCTTCACGTGTTTGTTCAAGTGTGGTGTCTAACTTCCGAAGATTTTGTTCCATTGTGTCTAACTTTTGCTGTGTTTGTCTCTGGTGTTGTTCCATTGTGTCTAACTTTTGAAGATTTTGTTCCACTGTGTCTAACTTTTTAAGATTTTGTTCCACTGCGTCTAACTGTTGCTGTGTTTGTCTCTGGTGTTGTTCCATTGTGTCTAACTTTTGAAGATTTTGTTCCATTGTGTCTAACTTTTGAAGATTTTGTCCCATTTGTTGCATTAATTGCAATAATAATGTATTAGTGTCTGGAATCTGTTTCTCTATGCTTTTTGGCAGTGGATTTTCACCGGCAACATTCACATTTTGACAAGCAGAAAATGTGTCTTGACTCATTTGAGAAAACGGTGAGGACGCAAAACCTGAATCTACAGTATTTGCAAAATTGTGTCCTATCATTTCGGATTCCTGAGGCGAGCTGTTGCCGACCGATCGATCGATAATGCTTCCCTGTTCACTACCTGTTTGACTGTCTACGCCATTGTTTGACGCCCGCTCCATTTCCCTATGCACAGTTACCAAATTACTACTTTGAACATTAGTTAACTCATTACACAGTGGCGCTAACACATTGCTTTCGTCTTCACTGTCGTTTCTCAGTTTACTTTGGAGCCGAGTGTTACGTTTTTCACACGCCATTATTGTGACAATATTTCACACGATAACACAGAAAAGCACAATTTGAATAGCAAAAATAAGAGAACACATTAACATAGCACTGAAAATAATATGTAGTTAATTACAAGCGCAGCTGCGAAATACTTGTTGCAAATCTACATGCATGCCACAACTGTTTTACATTACAACAATGAAAGACTGCAACTACAAAGGAGATTCTCTCTACAATTACGCGCTAGCAATAAACAAAAGCTACACTAAATACACAAACTACAAGAAAAAATCAGAAGATTCCAGTGAGGTATCCTAGGCTAAGGGTCGACATATGAAACGTCCACTTAGAACAATTTTACAAGACTGTGCTTAACCTGGCACACAATAATTTTAGCGCAACGCGATCTGACTATCAAAAATCCCTGCAAAAGAATGGCCCTGACAAACATTAAACTATACCTTTCACAAATCACTTACCTCACAAAAATCTTCGCTACTCAAGCTACTGCAAAACAGCGAGCGCCACTACTGCCAGCTAAATAAAAGATTCAAACCACTGAAGGTACTAACTACTGATAGGGATAGTTAGCAAATGAAAGATATTAATAGAGAACAAACAATGTATTTACCTTAATATTCATAATTGACATTCAGTCTTACAGATTATCAAAACTCCGCCATCTCTCTCCCCACGTCCACCACTGCTGGCGGCTCACCTCCAACTGCCCAGCGCTACGCGCTGTTCGCATCCAGCTATAGCAGTTCATGACAACAATGGCAGACAACAACAATGCAAACTAGCCACATACTGCACACAGCACAGCCACAGAGAGCGCTACGTAACGTTGCCAATAAGAAAACATAAACATCAAACTTACATAAAGAAAACATAAACAGCCTACTTACATAGAGAAAACATAAACAGCCTACTTACAACAGTTGTCACCCGATTTCACACATATTGCACAGTCATCATACACTGTTGTAATAGAAAGTGTCACACCAGGAAGGCCAATGTCTAGGGGAGAACGAGATGGATAATACTCTGTAGTCATCGGCTGATTGATGTAGCGCTCTGCACGACATATTTCATCCCAGTCGAACTCGGAAATTGGCACTTTAACACATTTGGACACATTTTCAACCTCCATTCTCGCATGCAACCCCTAGACATGATGCGCTTCTATAGCAATGTCCACACGTTTCGATCCACTGGGAGTTAAATTGTGTGTGGAGGTGAAAAGCGTAGGAGCACTCGACGCCTTCTTATCCACACTATTTGCCTCTGTGGTTCGCTATCACATGGATGTTCTGCTGGGATGGGTCTTATTTTGGTGACCAGTACAGACCGCCATCTTGTTGTTTAACACCGCCAGCGACAGCATTCGATGTGTCAGGGGTAGATCGTGTGTACTCATCACACAAATCGATTAGTGGGACGGACAACAGCAACTCCTTATCCTGCTCCATCAGGTGGGCTATATGCGCTACCGGATCCCATGTGGCAGCTACTCGTTCAGACGCGCTGGAGGCTGTTGCTTCAGGTCTCGATGAGATGGCAGATGCGGTTGCTACAGGCCCGGACGTGGCAGCAGAGCTTGGCATGTTGGCACTCGACCCTGTTCAACAAAGACGAGGAAGCATTAGATATGGACCAAGACGTGAAAACTTTGAATAATAAGGCTAAGCAGAGAGAATGATGTGATATGGGATACTTACTTTTTCTTAATGCTGTTGTGCATGACTGTGCTGGAGTGCAACTGCTGTTGGCACTTCATTGTTCTTTTTCTTCTTCATCTGATGCTGCCAACTGCCTGCGGCCCTGGAGCTGCTGAGCCTCACCTATATCTCCTACAATGACGTCACCAGATACTACCATCCTATTGACTGTAGTCTAGCATGTGACCAAATTAAGTGTCCTTATTTGTTCCCACCATTTCTTGGATTACGTCACAGAACGGATGACAGCGTCCTCTGGTGGTGGCAATATGCACAGGACCACTTGGACCTCGTGCTGAACACAGTGTATGTGGCCATCATCATCAGATGACGTTACCGAGCGAGGTGGCGCAGTGGTTAGACACTGGACTCGCATTCGGGAGGACGACGGTTCAATCCCGCGTCCGGCCATCCTGATTTAGGTTTTCCGTGATTCCCCTAAATCGCTCCAGGCAAATGCCGGGATGGTTCCTTTCAAAGGGCACGGCCGACTTCCTTCCCCGTTCTTCCCTAATCCGATGAGACCGATGACTTCGCTGTCTGGTCTCCTTCCCCGAAACAACCAACCAACCAATCAGATGACGTTACGGGCGACAGTGCCCTCTGGTGACAGTACTGGGTACCAGGCCACGCGCTGAACACAATGTATGCCACCATCTTGAATAACGGTAGTGGCGTCATCAGATGACATCACGGCAGCACCCTCGGGTGACAGTACTGGGTACTAGGCCACGTGGTGAACACGATGTATGCCACCGTCTTGAATATCGGCAGTCGCGTCATCAGATGACGTCACAGACGATAGCGCCCTCTGCTGGTGGTAGTGTGTAGTAAGTCAGTTGGAGTCTGGAGCTCATGGTGAGCACACACACTGGGTGGCGGTAGTGGCTCAAATTGTTTAAATAAAGACTGGTGCACGATTCCGACAGTTGACAATTAGCAAGTACATTTGCAGAGTCTTTTAGTGGTTTGCATGTCTGTATGCTGAGTGACATGTCAGACCATGTCTTCTGTATCACTGTGATAAATATACTCCACCCCTAAATAAATTGTTCCAGAATAAATAAAGTACACCCCTTCCTCTCTCCACCAGCCCAGTGCAGGCTGAGCCCTTTTCCCACCAGTCCCTAGGAGGAGCTGGCGGTCAGGCGACCTAGTTTAGTGGAGGTGAGTTGTTTCCCACAATTTTCTTAGGCCGGTAGAGATAACCGTGGTGTGATGCATTATCCTGTTGGAATTTGAACTTCCCGCCAATTCCTAGGAAGAGGTGTCGGTCGAATGACTTAAGTTATTGGAGGTAGCCCAAGTGGCCTTTTCCCCACCATTTTCCTAGGTTAGTAGAGGTGCGATGCATCATCCTACTGGAATTTGAACTTCCCTCCATTTTCTGGGGGAGTGGGTTAGGTTAGTGGACATAGCCCAATTGACCTTCCCACCAAAATTCAAACTTGCCAGAAGGGATGTGTGGCAGTGGTGTGCGACACTTGCGTCATCAACTGACGTCATGGCCACCATCTTGGATGACATCATGCGCTGTTGCCAAGTCTACATGCCGCCATCTTGGATGAAGTTATCACCACCATCTTGTAAACATCTGGCAGCAATGGTGAGTGGGGCGACGGTCTCCTAGCCCATCTACTTGCATAGGGATCGGCATTAAGCCCAAAGCGCCACGGATTGTCAACTCCCAATTTCGAGTACCTGGAGAGCAACTGGGCGGCGTCCTATAAAGCCGTCCGGTTGAAAAATACCGTGTAAGGGTGGTGACGGTACTTGACTCAAGATGCCAGATATCACCGACGAGAGCAGTGTTGTATACGGCGAACGTAGCGAAACCTGATACCGTGGCGGCTGCTGAAGTGGAATCTCTCTCGCGGTTGGTTTGCTGGTGTACTGGAAATGAGGCAACCCGCGGTACGTCACTGTGTGGCTCGTGGCTAGCCGGTAGGTGACAGTCGAGATGCAGCATCCCTTTTTCATGCAATCTTGCTGTATGATCGACAGCTGTGACGTAGGTGACAGTCAACGGTACGACATATTTCCGATATGAATACCAGAGCACTCTGCTACTTGCTGTATACTGCGTGAATCACACAGCCTGCGACCCAAGGAACACAGGGCACGTGGTCAGATGATCTTTCATTTTTCAAGCCAGTCACTGTGACTGAGCGGTTCTAGGCGCTTCATGTCTGGAACCGCGCGACCGCTACGGTCGCAGGTTCGAATCCTGCCTCGAGCATGGATGTGTGTGCTGTCCTTAGGTTAGTTAGGTTTAAGTAGTTCTAAGTTCTAGGGGACTGATGACCTCAGAAGTTAAGTACCATAGTGCACAGAGGCATTTGAACCACTTTTCTATGTGATTCTTCAATTTCTCCAGGCGTATTTTATGACGAAATAAATCTCGGTTGAACAGCCTGGTGTGAGTGTGCATAGGACACAATATTTCGGCAATGCTGCTGCTCTCCTATTATGACTTCCTCACTGTGAGGAGGTTCGAGTGGAAGTTTGTGGCCTATTGGCCTTTACTCCCCTGGGAATCTGTAGAGTCTTCTTTCTGTACGTGTGGTTGTATCTGGACTGGCAAGGAGTGCCGATGACCTATTTCTTGGGCTTTTCGATATGACTATTTTTCTTCTTCTTCTTCTTGCTTGTTGCTGAGGGCTCTCCCTCGGTTGGGATACTGTGCGTAACGTATCCTGCTTCATCATATTCTCCGTTGACCAGAGAGATGATGATACAGCGCATTTGCCACTCTGTAAAGATAGGGTGGGAATCAATCAGATTGAAATCCTCCCTAGAAAGACCAATAAGGCCTTCTTGCTACCCAAATGGGTGATGTGGGAGTTGAGGTTTAGGATGGTTAGGTGGAACGAAAGGATAAGGGTTGTCGTGGTGGGGGTATGTACCATCGCGAAGCGAGCCAGCGATCTTCTTCGTTACAGCGCTTGCGCTGTACGTGTCTGGAAGCGGGAGGAATGGGACTTCTTCCCACTCCTCTTCTTGCGCTGCTGCTTCGGTGTCCTCCTTGTGCTGTGTCGCCTCCCCTTCGGCAGGCTCGTCGGTCTGCGTGGCCACCGTCGCGGACTCCTTCTCACGTGGAGGAGTCGTCTGTGTGGCGGTGTCTTCTGTTGTGGCGGAAACTTCTCTGGCTGAGCGAAGCTCCTGCGTCAGCACAGCAATTTGACGCCGAGCCTCGCCCAGTTCCGCCAGCATGGCCGCCCTCTCTTCCGCCATGGTGGATTTGAAGGCGGACATGGCTTCTTGTACGGCGTCGTTGAGGCGCCTGGTGACGACGTCTTCCGTACAAGTGACCACCTCTTCGTGTGTGGTGGTCACTTGCTTCTGCGTCTTCTTCTCCGGCCCGCGCCAGTTTCTTCTGTAGGCGCAGGAACGGGCGTTGGCCGCGTGTGCGCCGCCGCAGTTGGCGCAGGTACAGGGGGCGTCCTTCCGCTTTTTGCAGTCGCGTGTGTCGTGTGCTCGCGCACACGTCAAGCGCGCAACTGCTCCGCTGTAGTGCTTGGCGACGTGGCCAAGTTTTTGGCAGCGAAAGCACTGCGCTGCAGTCTTCCTCTCCTTCTTGCCGGAGTCCCTGCTATCGTGAGCAGCAACTCCGCCAAGGCAGCAGCTTTGCGTCCCCTTCCGCGTCCCGACATCTCCAGTAGCAACAGCGACTATCACCTATGCGTAACTCACCGCAGCGTGAGCGGGAATTATTTCGGCAATCGACCACGTTGCCATCATCAGGTGCGCTGATGTACCGACCGGCGGTGGGCCGGCGCCAGGTATATATAGGACAATCCCCCTCCCGCTCCTCCTTCAGGCGCTCCCTACGAGCCGGTGCGGTCCGCGGCCCGCGCGCGGTCCAGGTACAGCGTCCGTCTTCCCGCCGTCTGGGCGCTGCGTTCTGGGTCTTCTCGTTCAGGAGGGTCTGCCGGCACCGCTCTCGTCATTCTCCCCTCCTCCCCCGAAGTCGGTACACTATGGGAAATATCCTTTTGCTTCTTAATCCGGGTGATCGCGGGTTCCCACTCCTTGCTAAGGATGTAACCGCTGTCACGATTTAGTTGTGGCTCCCTTACTCTGATCTCTATGGCTTCTTTGATGACACAGTCCCAGTATTTGGAAGTCTGTGTCAGAACTTTAGTTTGGTCATAATCCACGCTATGGAGCACCGACAGGCAATGCACAGCGCTTGCCGACTTACTGGGCTGTTGCAGTCTAGTGTGCCGTTGATGTTCTCGGCATCGGTCCTCAATGGTACGAGTGGTCTGCCCTATGTTTTTTCTTTTTTTGTGTGGTTTTAGGGCGCACAACTTCAATGGTCATTAGCGCCCTGACTACTCTAAGAATGCACCGCGAGGCACAAGTTGACAACAACAACTAAAAGGGAAAACACGATAAAAGACAGACTGACAGGCATAGGATTAAAAAACAGCATCATCAAATGTCCTTAGAGAGGTTTGTCAAATTGATAAAACGAAGAACACGAGCAGCTGCTCGTGGGTCATCCGCTAAAATGGCATCGAAAGTACTTGGCAGGTTAAGATCTAGACGCAGTGTGTTAAAATCTGGACAGGACATTAAAATGTGTCTAACCGTCAGCAAGTGCCCACATGGGCAGAACGGCGCCGGCGCAGCCGTCAGCAGATGGCGATGGCTGAACCGGCAGTGTCCAATCCTTAACCGGGCCAAAACTACCTCCTCCCGCCGAGAAGGGCGTGAGGAGGACGTCCAAGCCACGGGAAGAGGTTTTAAGGCCCGAAGCTTGTTGTCTGTAAGTGCAGCCCAATCGGCATGCCACAGCAATAAAATGCGCCGACAAATGACCCTGCTAAAATCGGACGAAGGGACACAACAAGAAGCTGTCCGAGGCTGGAGGACCGCAGCCTTGGCCGCGGCATCTGCAGCTTCGTTCCCAGGGATACCGACATGGCCAGGAACTCACATAAAGCTAACCGGAGAACCGACGTCCACCAGCTGCTGAAGAGAGCGTTGGATCCGGTGTACGAAAGGGTGAACCGGGTACGGATCACTGAGGCTCTGGATGGCGCTCAGGGAGTCGGAGCAGATGACATAAGCAGAATGTCGGTGGCGGCAGATGTAAAGAACAGCCTGGTAGAGGGCAAAGAGCTCAGCTGTGAAGACCGAACAATGACCATGGAGCCGGTATTTGAAACTTTGTGCCCCGACAATAAAGGAACACCCGACCCCATCATTGGTCTTAGAGCCATCTGTATAAATGAAAGTCATGTTGATGAACTTCGAACGAAGTTCCAAAAAACGGGAGTGGTAGACCGAACCGGGGGTAACCTCTTTTGGGAGCGAGCTGAGGTCAAGGTGAACGCGGACCTGAGCCTGGAGCAAAGGTGGCGTGTGGCTCTCGCCCACTCGAAAGGTTGCAGGGAGTGAAAAATTAAGGTGTTGAAGGAGGCGACGAAAGCGAACTCCAGGGGGTAGCAGGGCAGAGACATACAACCCGTATTGACGGTCGAGAGAGTCATCAAAAAAGGAACGATAAGACGGATGGTCGGGCATTGACAGCAGCCGACAGGCATACCGACAAAGCAGTATATCGCGCCGGTAGGTGAGTGGCAATTCGCCAGCGTCAGCATGAAGACTCTCTACGGGACTAGTATAAAATGCTCCGATCGCAAGTCGTAAACCCCGATGTTGTATGGAGTTGAGGCGGCGTAAGATGGATGGCCGTGCAGAGGAGTATACGAAGCTCCCATAATCCAGCTTGGAGCGGACGATCGACCGATATAGACGAAGTAGGACGGTTCGATCCGCTCCCCACGGCATACCACTGAGAACACGGAGGACATTTAAAGAACGGGTGCAACGGGCGGCCAAATATGACACATGTGGAGACCAGCTAAGTTTCCTGTCAAATGTAAGGCCTAAAAATTTGGTTGTCTTCACGATTGGGAGAGCAACGGGACCGAGTCGTAAGGACGGTGGGAGAAACTCTTTGTAGCGCCAGAAGTTAATACAGACCGTCTTCTCGGCAGAAAAACGGAAGCCATTGGCGACACTCCAGGAGTAAAGACGGTCAAGAGAACGCTGAAGACAGCGCTCCAGGACACGTGTACACTGCGCGCTGCAATAGATGGTAAAATCGTCCACGAAAAGGGAGCCTGATACATCAGCTGGGAGGCAATCCATTATTGGATTGATCGCGATGGCGAAGAGAGCGACGCTCAAAACTGAGCCCTGTGGCACCCCATTCTCCTGGCAAAAGGTGTCGGACAGGACAGAACCCACACGTACCCTGAACTGTCGATCCATTAAAAAGGAACGAATAAAAAGAGGGAGGCGACCGCGAAGGCCCCATGTATACATGGTGCGGAGAATGCCCGCCCTCCAACAGGTGTCGTAAGCCTTTTCCAAATCAAAGAACACAGCCGCGGTCGGGCGCTTCCGCAAGAAGTTATTCATAATGAAGGTCGACAAGGTAACCAGATGGTCAACAGCAGAGCGGCGCCTACGAAATCCACATTGTACATTGATAAGTAGGCGTCGAGACTCGAGCAGCCAAACCAATCGAGAGTTAACCATTCGCTCCATTACTTTACAGACACAGCTGGTAAGCGAGATAGGTCGATAACTGGAAGGCAAGTGCTTGTCCTTCCCCGGCTTAGGAATCGGGACAACAATAGACTCGCGCCAGCATGCGGGAACATGTCCCTCAATCCAGATGCGTTTGTATGTACGGAGAAGAAAACCTTTACCCGCAGGAGAAATGTTCTTCAGCATCTGAATATGAATAGAATCAGGCCCTGGAGCGGAGGACCGTGATCGGCCAAGTGCGTTTTCGGGTTCCCGCATGGTGAATGGGGCATTATAACTTTCACAATTCGAGGAGCGGAAGTTAGGTGGCCTAGCCTCCTCTGCCTGTTTGCGGGGGAGGAAGGCAGGGTGGTAATGAGCAGAGCTCGAAACCTCTGCGAAAAAGGGGCCGAAGGCATTGGAGACAGCCGCAGGGGCCACAAGGACGTCATTCGCGACTGGACCTTAGTGCCAGATAGCCGGCGCAGGCTACCCCAGACAACAGAAGAAGGAGTAAAACTGTTGAAGGTGCTTGTGAAAGCAGCCCAGCTGGCTTTCTTGCTTTCTTTGATAATACGACGACACTGAGCACGTAATCGTTTATAATTGATACAATTCGCCACTGTAGGGTGGCGTTTAAATGTGCGTAAAGCACGTCGACGAGCACGTAAAGCGTCTCTACATGCTGCGGTCCACCAGGGGACCGGTACGCGACGTGAAGAAGAAGTAGGGTGAGGGATGGAATATTCAGCAGCAGCGAGAATGACTTCCGTGAGGTGTGCGACCTGACGATCGCAGCTTGTGAAGGTTTGATCCTGAAAGGTCGCCCTGGAAGAGAAGAGCCCCCAGTCTGCCTTGGAGATGGTCCAACTAGAGGAGCACGGAGAGAGGGTATGCTGCAGGAGATGGATAACACACGGGAAGTGGTCGCTCTAATATGTATCAGAAAGTGCATACCACTCAAACCGGCGTGCAAGTTGGGGAGTACATATAGAGAGGTCTAAATGGGAATAGGTGTGAGATGTGTCCGAAAGAAAAGTAGGGGCGCCAGTATTGAGGCAGACAAGATTGAGCTGGTTGAAAAGGTCTGCTAACAAGGAGCCCCTCGGGCAGGATGCTGGAGAGCCCCAAAGGGGATGGTGGGCATTGAAGTCTCCAGTTAACAAAAATGGTGCAGGTAGCTGAGCAATAAGTTGCATCATGTCTGCCCTGGTAACGGCAGATCACGATGGAGTGTAAACGGTACAAATGGAAAACGTAAAAGTGGGGAGAGTAATGCGGATGGCAACTGCCTGCAGGCCGGTGTGCAACGTGATGGGATCGTAGTAAATATCATCCCGGACCAGCAACATAACCCCTCCATGAGCTGGGATACCTACCACAGGGGGTAGGTCAAAACGCACAGAGGTGTAGTGTGCCAAGGCAATTTGATCGCATGGACGTAGCTTCGTTTCCTGGAGGGCTACGACGAGCGGACGGTGCAAGCGGAGTAGGAACTTCAAGTCCTCTCGGTTGGAGCGAATGCTGCGAATATTCCAGTGAATAAGTGCCATCGTAAGAAAAGGAAGATGAAAGAAGGGGACACCTCGAAGGCCGCTGAGGGCCTGGCTTCGAGCGAGCACTGCCGCCGCTATCAGTAGGCGGACAGTCATCGTCCATTGGGTCTATAGGTTCATCGGCCATCTCGGGAGGATGGCCGGGAGGGGGAGCTTCCTCCGCCGGTGAACGGCCAGATGTATGGCTACCAGCGGTGCGGCCAGGCGAAACGGATGACGGCCTGGGGCGGCAACCGCTGGGTGGCGCAGGAGAAGAAATGCGCCGTGGCGGAGAAGGAGAACTGTGATTCCTATGAGCCTTTTTGGAAGGATGTTTGGTGGAAGTACCGGTCGAAGGCTGGGAGGTCGAGGTACGTAGGAAGTCTGCACGGGATGGTTCCTTCTTGAAGGCCCGTGCATCTGACTTCGAGATCTTCGTCTTAGCAGAAGCTGATGAAGGGGCTGGTGTCTGTGGGGTGATGGGAGGAAGAGGAGACGTCGACCGCGCGATCTTAGCACTGGCCGAACGGACGACCGTGGTGCTGAAGGTCAGATCGCATGTCTGGGTTGCTACCTCCCTGGTAGTCCGAGGAGAGGCGAGGGCAGTACTGTATTTCCCCGCTGGGAGCAGCGCGGGCTTCCTACTAGCCAATAGCTTGCGAGCAGCCGAGGTGGACACTTTCTCTTTGACCCGAATTTCTTGGATACAGCGTTCTTCCTTATAGACAGGACAGTCGCGGGAGGATGCGGCATGGTCACCCTGACAGTTCACACAACGAGGAGACGGAGGTGGACAGTCACCCTCATGGGCATCCCTGCCACAAGTGACACATTTAGCCGCATTGGAACAAGACTGTCGAGTGTGATTGAAACGCTGACACTGGTAGCAGCGCGTAGGTGTCGGGACATAGGGGCGAACAGAAATAACCTCGTAGCCCGCCTTGATGCGCGATGGCAGCTTAACACTATCGAAGGTCAAGAAAAGTGTCCGGGTCGGTACAAGGTCATTGTTGACCTTTTTCATGACCCTATGGACAGCCGTCACGCCCTGCTCAGCGACGAAAGATTGAATCTCCTCGTCAGTCAATCCGTCGAGGGAGCTAGTATAGACTACACCACGAGACGAATTCAAAGTTCGGTGGGCCTCCACCCGGACGGGGAACGTGTACGGGAGTGTGGCCCGAAGCAGTTTTTGTGCCTGAAAGGCACTCTCAGTTTCTAGTAATAAGGTACCGTTACGCAACCTGGTACATGATTTGACAGATCCGGCTATGGCATCTACGCCCTTCTGGATAACGAAAGGGTTGACAGAGGAAAAATCCTTTCTGTCCTCAGATCGAGAAACGACGAGGAACTGTGGGGCAGGCGGTAGTACTTTTGTCACTGTTGGCTGGTCACGTTTCCGTTTTTGGGCAGAAGTCGAGAGAGATGGAGTAGAATCCATTGCGGAGGAATCCCCCATGATTGCCAGCGTCTCCGATGGCGCGCTCCTTCCTTGTGGGGACCCTCTCAGAGGGCACTCCCACCTTAGGTGAATGTTTACACCTCAGGTCACACCTCCCGAGAAACAGACGGAGGGACCAATCGGCATGGTCAGAAGGTATCAGCTCAGGCAATCACCCCTCCCCGGGCCTGGCCTTTACCAGGGGGTACGCGCGTGCCTTACATGTCTACCCAGGGCGGGGAATTACGCGTTACCCCGTCACCGGCTACGCGTGCGAACGCGTGGGTCGGCCTTCAGGCACGCACAGGGAGGAAGGAAGAAGAGGAAAAAGAAGAGAGAGAGGGAGAAAGAGGACAGACTGTCTCAAACGCCGAGGCGGAGACCAGAGAAGGCAAGGAGAAGAAGGCAATGAGAAGGCAAGGAGAAGAAGGCAAGGAGAAGAAGGCAATGAGAAGAAGGCAATGAGAAGGCAAGGAGAAGAAGGCAATGAGAAGGCAAGGAGAAGAAGGCAATGAGAAGGCAAGGAGAAGAAGGCAATGAGAAGGCAAGGAGAAGTCAAGGGAAAGAGTAAGGAAGACAGTGAGGTGGAGAAGAGCAAAGAAAGGAACCAACAAAAGGAAGGAAGAAACGAGAAGTGAAAAACCAAAAAAGACCACAATTATAGGTCGTGGAACCGTCCGTCTCCGGACGCAGGCGCTAACTACCCCCGTGAGGGGGATGGACTCCTTTTAGTCGCCTCTTACGACAGGCAGGAATACCTCGGGCCTATTCTAATCCCCGGACCCGCAGGGGGGGTCTGCCCTATGTATACACTACCGCATTGGTAAGGTATCTGATAAACCCCTGATTTACGTAGACGAAGGTTGTCGTTGACACTACCGAGAAGGCTCCTGGTTTTGCTTGGAGGACGGAAGATGGTTTTCACTTGGTGTTTACGTAAAATGCGTCCAATTTTTCCGGATAAGGCCCCACATAACAATAATAGCCAAGGCCACCTCCTCCTCATTCGTCAACGACATCTACCGTAGTAGCGGTGCATTTCTGGGCACATTTTCACAGGACGTTTTTTCCTCCATTTCCAGTCAGGAATCCGTCCCTGCAAAAAATGGCTCTGAGCACTATGCGACTTAACTTCTGAGGTCATCAGTCGCCTAGAACTTAGAACTAATTAAACCTAACTAACCTAAGGATATCACACACATCCATGCTCGAGGCAGGATTTGAACCTGGGACCGTAGCGGTCGCTCGGCTCCAGACTGCAGCGCCTGGAACCGCACGGCCACTCCGGCCGGCTCCGTCTCTGCAGTTTGTCGATTTTCCTACTTTTCTACATCTACATCTAGATTTATACTCCGTAAGCCACCCAACGGTGTATGGCGGAGGGCACTTTACGTGCCACTGTCATTACCTCCCTCTTCTGTTCCAGTCGCGTATGGTTCGCGGGAAGAACGATTGTCTGAAAGCCTCCGTGCGCACTCGAATCTCTGTAATTTTACATTCGTGATCTTCTCGGGAGGTATAAGGAGGGGGAAGCAATATATTCGATACCTCATCCAGAAACGCACCCTCTCGAAACCTGGCGAGCAAGCTACACCGCGATGCAGAGCGCCTCTCTTGCAGAGTCTGCCACTTGAGTTTGCTAAACATCTCCGTAACGCTATCACGGTTACCAAATAACCCAGTGACGAAACGCGCCGCTCTTCTTTGGATCTTCTCTATCTCCTCCGTCAACCCGATCTGGTACGGATCCCACACTGATGAGCAATACTCAAGTATAGGTCGAACGAGTGTTTTGTAAGCCACCTCCATTGTTGATGGACTACATTTTCTAAGGACTCTCCCAATGAATCTCAACCTGGTACCCGCCTTACGAACAATTAATTTTATACGATCATTCCACTTCAAATCGTTCCGTACGCATACTCCCAGATATTTTACAGAAGTAAGTGCTACCAGTGTTTGTTCCGCTATCATATAATCATACAATAAAGGATCCTTCTTTCTACGTATTCGCAACACATTACATTTGTCTATGTTAAGGGTCAGTTGTCACTCCCTGCACCAAGTGCCTATCCGCTGCAGATCTTCCTGCATTTCGCTACAATTTTCTAATGCTGCAACTTCTCTGTATACTACAGCATCATCCGCGAAAAGCCGCATGGAACTTCCGACACTATCTACTAGGTCAGTTATATATATTGTGAAAAGCAATGGTCCCATAACACTCCCCTGTGGCACGCCAGAGGTTACTTTAACGTCTGTAGACGTCTCTCCATTGATAACAACATGCTGTGTTCTGTTTGCTGAAAACTCTTCAATCCAGCCACACAGCTGGTCTGATATTCCGTAGGCTCTTACTTTGTTTATCAGGCGACAGTGCGGAACAGTATCGAACGCCTTCCGGAAGTCAAGGAAAATGGCATCTACCTGGGAGCCTGTATCTAATATTTTCTGGGTCTCATGAACAAATAAAGGGAGTTGGGTCTCACACGATCGCTATTTCCGGAATCCATGTAGATTTTGGGTTTCCAAAAACGACATGATACTCGAGCAAAAAACATGTTCTAAAACTCTACAACAGATCGACGTCAGAGATATAGGTCTATAGTTTTGCGCATCTGCTCGACGACCCTTCCTGAAGACTGGGACTACCTGTGCTCTTTTCCAATCATTTGGAACGTTCTGTTCCTCTAGAGACTTGCGGTACACGGCTGTTAGAAGGGGGCAAGTTCTTTCGCGTACTCTGTGTAGAATCGAATTGGTATCCCGTCAGGTCCAGTGGACTTCCCTCTGTTGAGTGATTGCAGTTCATCCCGTATAATATGTATCCCATTGTATTTAATGAAATGGGAACTTGAGTAGGCAGACTACTTGGTCAACAGACTGAATAAAAAAAAATGGTTCAAATGGCTCTGAGCACTATGGGACTCAACTGCTGTGGTCATAAGTCCCCTAGAACTTAGAACTACTTAAACCTAACTAACCTAAGGACATCACACACATCCATACCCGAGGCAGGAATCGAACCTGCGACCGTAGCGGTCGTGCGGTTGCAGACTGTAGCGCCTTTAACCGCTTTTTTTTTTTTTTTTTTTTTTGTTAAATCTCCATTTGTCCTCTTTTGTTCGGTGCATCTGCTCGAGGCGGACGTCGTAAGACATCCGTTTAAGTTCGTTGTTGATCGATTAACTCAGTTTTTTTATTACAGAGGGCAGCTAACCCTCTGACCGAACACGCTGAGCTACCGTGCCGGCGCCGCTCGGCCACTCCGGCCGGCAACAGACTGAATCCCTTTAGCCCATAAGCAAATGCAGTTGCCTAGTTGTGTTTACTCTAAACGACAGTCTCGCATTTCAGTGAAGTACCGGGATGGCGTGTACACGCGGTCGGCGTCTCTCTCACACTCGCACGCACACAGAGTGCAGCGCTCACGCCAGCACAGCTTGTCTCGGCAACGCAAACACGCGCGCGCTGGAGTGGTGCTGGTCGGCCCTGGACGCCCCTCCACTCTCCAGTGGCGGCCGCCACGAGTCGAGTGCTGGCTGCGCGCCGCACTGGGCTGTCCCGCGGACGGACAAACCCTCTCCCCCACCCCTAGCGACCACTCCCACTCCACCCCCACTCGGCGCGGTCCGGCTGACACTGGGACCACCATGCCGGGGGCGCAAACAAACGGCGCCAGCGCCATCGCAGGCAACGCTCTAATAAATGAAAGGCAAACACGGTGCCGCCGGTCGCACTCCGCCACGCACCGCACCTGGCCGAGTGACCACTTCCACCCCACAGGCAGACACATCCCACCCCATGCCTTCCCCTCTCTGTCTCTTTTGTACTGTGTATTGATTTGATTTTGATTTTGTTTGAATTTTCTAATTTGTTCATACTCTTCTGTGTCAGTGAAGGCTACGGGTCTTGTGTCATTCAGATCATCATCTACCTTTGTAGATAAGTTAGTGACCTGATCCGAAAGTTCGGCTACTTTCTCCGATAGTGAACACATTTCCTCTGTGTGTTTTTCTGAACCAAGTTTCAGAGTGTCCATTTGTGTTGAAATCGAATCTACTGTGTCCTTTAGGTTTTCCTGAGTTTTTGCAAGTTGCGTAACCGAATCGGTAGATGCAACTGAGTCAATTTTAGCCCACAAGGTCTCATGATTTTCATGAACAATGGTTTGCAGTTCTTTTATGGCTGCTTCGTGATTCTGTAATGCATTTTCATGCCGCGAAAAAATAGGTTGAAAATGCTCACAAATTTGTGTTTTTACGTCATTACAGACTTTTTGACATTTCGATTCATGTTATGTAACTCAGTAGTTAAATCTTCACGTGTTTGTTCAAGCGTGGTGTGAAGATTTTGTTCCATTGCGTCTAACTGTTGCTGTGTTTGTCTCTGGTGTTGTTCCATTGTGTGTAGCTTTTGAAGTTTTTGCTGTGTTTCTCTCTGATTTTGTTCCATTGTGTCTAACTTTTGAAGATTTTCTTCCATTGTGTCTAACTTTTGAAGATTTTCTTCCATTGTGTCTAACTTTTGAAGATTTTCTTCCATTTGTTTCTGATTTTGTTCAAGCGTTGTGTCTACCTTTTGTAGCCTTTGTCCCATTTGTTGCATTAACTGTAATAACAGTGCACTGGTGTCTGAAACATGTTCCTCAGTGCTATTCGGCAGTGCATTTGAACCGACAATATTCGCATTTTGAAAAGCAGAAAATGTGTCTTGATTTATTTGAGAAAACGGTGAGGAATCAAAACCTGAATCTACAGTATTTGCAAGATTGTGTCCTGTCATTTCGGAATCCTGAGGCGAGCTGTTGCCGACCGATCGATCGATAATGCTTCCCTGTTCACTATTTGTTTCACTGCCTACACCTTTATTTGACGCCCGCTCCATTTCCCTATGCACAGTTACCAAATTACTACTTTGAATATTTGTTAATTCATTACATGGTGGCGTTAACACACTGCTTTCGTCTTCACTGTTATTTCTCAGTTTACTTTGGAGTCTAGTATTACGTTTTGCACACGCCATTATTGTCACAATATTTCACACGACAACACAGAAAAACACAATTTGAAGAGCAAAAATAACAGAACACATTAACATAGCACTGAAAATAATATCTAGTTAATTGCAAGCGCAGCTGCGAAATACTTGGTGCAAATTTACATGCGTGCCCACACCTGTTTTGCTGTACAACAATGAAAGGCTGCAACTACAAAGGAGTTTCTCTCTAGAATTACGCACTAGCAATAAACAAAATCTACACTAATTACACAAACTACAAGAAAAAATCAGAAGATTGCAGTGAGGTATCCTCAGCTAAGGGTCGACATATGAAACGTCCCCTTAGAAAAATTATAGAAGACTGTGCTTAAACTGACACACAATATTTTTAGCGCAACGCAATCTGACTTTCAAAAATCCCTACAAAAGAATGGCCCTGACTAACATTATCCTATACCTTTCACAAATTACTTACCTCACCAAAAATCTTCGTTATTTGAACTACTGCATTACAGCGAGCGCCACTACTGTCAGCTAAATAAAAGATTCAAACTACGGAAGGCACTAACTACTAGTAGGCATAGTTATCAAATGAAAGATTTTAATAGAGAACAAACAATGTATTTACCGTAATATTCATCAAAAGTCATAATATATACAGCAGTTCATGACATCCATTTTTACAAATTTCAAAACAAGTAACATTAAACTATACCTTTCAGAAATCACTTACCTCACAAAAATCTTCATTACTCGAACTACTGCAATACAGCGAGCGCCACTACTGCCAGCTAAATAAAAGATTCAAACTTAATAGTCATAATATATATAGCAGTTCATGACAAATTACCAAACTCCGCCATTTCTCTCCCCACATCCACCACTGCTGGCGGCTCACTTCCAACTGCGCAACGCTATGCGCTGTTCACATCCAGCTGCCGCTGCCCAACACTACAATGGCAGACAACAATGCTAACTAGCCACAGACTGCACACAGAACAGCCAGTGATTTTCATATAGAGCGCTACGTAACGTTGCCAATAAGAAAATATAAACAGCCTACTTACACCACTTCCACCCCACAGGCAGACACATCCCACCCCATGCCTTTCCCTCTCTGTCTCTGTCCTAATCTCAAATTATGGAAAACTCGGTGGGCTTCGTGTCCCGAACCGCATTTAGTGTGCTATCAGTATGATTATGAATCAACAAGCACGTTACACTTGTATAAATACTGAAAACACTTTTTCTTTACTTTCGCTATAGGTAATTAAACTACCTGCACGTATGACATTTCCCCGACCAATTCACAAGCTAAAGCGTACAGGACGTTCGGAAATTCCCGCTGCAAACTTCTAGGACTTGTAGAGGGACTGATTATACTATATAATACACTACTGGCCATTACAATTCTTACTCCACGTAGATGACGTGCTACAGACGCGAAATTTAACCGACAGGAAGCTACATTACGTCATCCGAACGTAAGCACGTTCACCCCCAATAGCCAGCTTACGGTATATATCCTAATCCTTTACCGGAAAAATTAAACACGGATTGTCCGTTGGCAGAATTGACGCTCAGTATTCTATAAACTGATCACTTTCAAAAGTCCGTACAGTACGCCACGCTGGTTTAACGTATTCAAAAAGATCACAGTTCACACAGAAATCCGGAATTTGTGCATATGCCTTTATCGTTAATACATTACGAAGCCCATTGTCTTTTCAGAACTACAATTGCTCAAAATTAACACATCTTTTCAGAGCTCACGTTCGATAGTTGTGAGGTCTGTGCCCCGAATCTCTTCAGACTTCAGAAAGCAGTACTCTAGACCACGAAATGCGTGCAAATGTTTTCTCTCTTGACTGGCTGAGAGCCAACATATGTAGTCAGCTAGCTAAACCTCACTAACCTGCGTCTTTTACCTTGCACCACTCACCTTATCAGTATCTCTTTAGAACAATTTACTAACCAAAGGGTGGAGGCAGGGAGTACTTTTTGCCCACTGTGTGAAAATCAGTTACTTAACATTTTAAAACTTTTGAAGAAATATTTATCGTTTTTAATGAATTCTTTTACCAGATTCTTTTTTTTTATTTTTCAATTTATGCTAACCCCAAAATTTGTCTTAGGTTTAGATATTACACTACTGGACATTAAAATTGCTACACCACAAAGATGACGTGCTACAGACGGGAAATTTAACCGACAGCAAGTAGAGGCTGTGATGTGCAAATGACTAGCTTTTCAGAGCATTCACACAAGGTTGGCGTCGGTGGCGACACCTACAACGTGCTGACATGAGGAAAGTTTCCAACAGATTTCTCATACACAGACAGCAGTTTATCGGCGTTGCCTGCTGAACCGTTGTTGTGATGCCTCATGTAAGGAGGAGAAATGCGTACCATCACGTTTCCGACTTTGATGAAGATCGGATTGTAGCCTATCGCGATTCCGGTTTTTCGTATCGCGACATTGCTGCTCGCGTTGGTCGAGATCCAATGACTGTTAGCAGAATATGGAATCGGTGCGTTCAGGAGGGTAATACGGAACGCCGTGATGGATCCCAACGGCCTCGTACCACTAGCAGTCGAGATAACAGGCAACTTATCCGCATGGCTGTAACGGATCGTGCAGCCACGTTTCGATCCCTAAGTCATCAGATGGGGACGTGTGCAAGACAACAACCATCTGCACGAGCAGTTCGACGACGTTTGCAGCAGCATGGACTGTCAGCTCGGAGACCATGGCTCCGGTTACTCTTGACGCTGCATCACAGACACAAGCGCCTGCGATGGTGTACTCAACGTCGAACCTGGGTGCACCAATGGAAAAACGTCATTTTTTCGGATGAATCCAGATTCTGTTTACAGCATCATGATGGTCGCATCCTTGTTTGGCGACATCGCGGTGAACGCACATTGGAAGCGTGTATTCGTCATCGCCATACTGGCGTATCACCCGGCGTGATGGTATGGGGTGCCATTGGTTACACGTCTCGGTCACCTCTTGTTCGCACTGACGGCACTTTGAACAGTGGACGTTACATTTCAGATGTGTTAAGACCCGTGGCTCTACCCTTCATTCGATCCCTGCGAAACCCTACATTTCAGCAGGATAATGCACGACCGCATGTTGCAGGTTGTGTACGGGCCTTTCTGGATACAGAAAATGTTCGACTGCTGCCCTGGCCAGCACATTCTCCAGATCTCTCACGAAATGGAAACGTCTGGTCAATAGTGGCCGAGCAACTGGCTCGTCACAATACGCCAGTCACTACTCTTGATGAACTGTGGTATCGAGTTGAATCCGCATGGGCAGCTGTACCTGTACACGCCATCCAAGCTCTGTCTGACTCAATGCCCAGGCGTATCAAAGCCGTTATTACGGCCAGAGGTGGTTGTTCTGGGTACTGATCTCAGGATCTATGCACCCAAATTGCGTGAAAATGTAATCGAAAAAAATGTTCAAATGTGTGTGAAATCTTATGGGACTTCACTGCTAAGGTCATCAGTCCCTAAGCTTACACACTACTTAACCTAAATTATCCTAAGGACAAACACACATACCCATGCCCAAGGGAGGACTCGAACCTCCGCCGGGACCAACGGCACAGTCCAAGAGCGCAGTGCCGCTGACCGCTCGGCTAATCCCGCGAGGAAAATTGAAATCACATGTCAGTTCTAGTATAATAGATTTGTCCAATGAATATCCGTTTATCGTCTGCATTTCTTGTGGGTGTAGCAATTTTAATGACCAGTAGTGTATTTTTAACAGGAAGACATGTCCGGAAACCTACTGTTTCCGTTCTACGACGGATTCAGTTCAGATGTGTAACGCGTCCACGCCTGCTGAGGCAAAGAGAAAAGTCTCAGAGTTGCTCATTCTGGTATGCAATAGGGTAGACAGAATGACGTGTACCACGTCAGACGGTCACCTGTCGTCACTCAACGCCTGCCTTGCTTCGAGACTCCTACAGAGACGAAGGAAGATCTGCTGGCACGAGTTATGAAATTTTGGATCTGTATTAGGGTTATGCTTAGTAATTAAAATTGTAACTCGGCTATTTTTAGCTATAAACGTGCACAATAAACTAAAGAGACACCAGGTGGGATGGAGAGTGTGTGCCCTAACATGCTACGTAGTTACGATGTCTGTAACAACAAAATTGAAAGAAAACAGCCCTCGGTCACTATTTGTAACGAATTGACCGGGTTTCAACACTGCTAGGAGTGTCTTCCTCAGAATTTAAATCAAAGAATGGTCTATAACAGGGGCGGGCAAACGTTGCACGCGTCTCATGAGCGCACAGCGCTGCACGTGTGCTGCTCGCGTGCAGGCGTCGACCGGGGCTGTGGCGACAGCCGGCAGGTTGCGGCAGTGTAGTGCCAGGCTAAGCTGCGGACGTTGATGCGAAGCGAGCACTATGTAGTGAACGTTGTATTTCAGGAAACGGAGAAGTGGAGATTTGCTATCTTTTAAAAAGTAACGGGAGAATCATTTTTTCTTTGTGCAAAAACGTGAAAATTCCAAATGTTTAATATGTGGCAGTATTCTCGCTGGTCAACGGAAGTTTAGTATTGAAGGCCATTATAATAAATTTCACAAGGACGAGTACAATTTATTGTCGGATTCTGAGCGGATGGGGAATTGACTGAGCTTAAGAAGAGCGATCTGACGATAGCAGACGAATCTGTCGTAGTTGGCCGGCCGGAGTGGCTGAGCGGTTCTAGGCACTACAGTCTGGAACCGCGCGACCGCTATGGTCGCAGGTTCGAATCCTGCCTCGGGCATGGATGTGTGTGATGTCCTTTGGTTAGTTAGGTTTAAGTCGTTCTAAGTTCTAGAGGACTGATGACCACAGCAGTTAAGTCCCATAGTGCTCAGAGCCATTTGAATTTGTCGTAGTTGCTGTTGTTACGAGAGATCTGCGACTTTCTCTCGTCATGTCTCTCATCTAACTGATTTAACATTTTATGGAGCACTGTTTTCAAGTTTTCAGGACGACAACAATAATAGCCCAGCGGTATGTGCAAGTTATAAGACTGCGCTTAATATAGCGAGAGCTGGAAAACCATTTGATGAATTAATAAGTCTCGGTTAAGAGCAAACATCAGTGATGAAAATTTACGTAACTGTTTGTGTTGGTCTGTATGTAGAAATTTTGTTCCAGATATTAAACGTATTGTAAACTCCACCTGTGATAGTTAAATAAAACGTATCGTAGGTAATAGGTACTCTTTCAAGCCATGATTTCTTTCAAGCACTCCTACTAACCTTATTCATTCACTCAATAAAGCAAGCTAGGAAACAAAACGCATTACAGAGGAAGGAGCGGACAGAAAGTATGGTAGGGATGGGAGATAAGCGGGTGGCCAGCTTGCCCCTGTGTGCACGCGGAACACCTGTTAACTGCACGCGTGCAATTGCACCGCACATGTGCAGGATTCCTGCCCGCCCCTGGTCTATAACAAGGTCACAGAATTATGACTAAAAACGTATGATACAGAGTATAAGTACAGAATCATCGTGAAAGACTGGCAGTACTTATGTGTCATTTATAAAATAATAAATATGCTAAAAGGCATTAGTCACAAAGATATTTAAGATAAAGAAAACTGTGATGGCGAGCCACTTAGGCCTGCTCGTTACTTGCGCGGTGCAGGTTGCAAAACGGACTCCGTTTATCTTCCAATGGTTAATTCATTATTTCTCTTCTGTGTGTCCTTACAAATGTTTCCACAGAGTTTCATTTAAGTACGTTCACTCCATTTTCATGGGGGCCCTCTCAGGTAGCGAAAGTTTAATGGTAACAACGCTGTATATGAGCCCGGATATCGCACGTGGCGAGGCCACAGTGGCAGACAGCGCCACTGCAAATGAAGAGAGAGAGAGAAATAAAATTAATTCTTTAATTTCGATCAGAGATTCAGGCTCCTGGAAAAATTACGAGTAACTTGATACTAAATTCAGGCATGTCAGTTCATTAATTAACTGTTTTGGTTTCATCGCTAACGTAATAAAGAACCATCAACGAAGTACTGAGCTCACCGTAGCTCATCACAGTGTGATTTACAGTGGGTGGACAAAGATACGGAAACACAAGAAACGCAACACACTGTCGTATCTAACACGGTGCGGCGTAGGAAAATTGTTGGTATTGTGAAAAGCTCAAAGCCACCTCGGAACGGATAGAAAACATTTCCTGTACGATATTCAAAGGAGTCTTACACCATTCCTCCTGCAAATAAGCGATGGTGCATAGTACTCACGTGCCCCTCTCTCCGGAGTAGACCAGAAAGGATCAATATTGAGATCTGGTGACTTGGCGGCCAGGTGAGATGCAACCTTCATCCTCGTGCTCACAAGACTAGTCCTGGACGATGCGAGGCGAAACTTGTCGTTTTGCAACACAGTACCACCATTGGGCAAGAAACACTGTAACATGGGATACACCCGATCACCCTAAATCGTGGCATAATCCTTAGCACTAATGCAGCCTTGCAGAGTAATCATAAGGCCCAAGGAATACCACGATATGGCTGCCCAAAACACTAACGAAGCTCCACCACGTTTGGGACGTAAACGCGACTAGAAGCTGGAAACAATGTGCGACAAGAGTCGTCCGACCGATCGACATTTTCCCATTCCTCCATAGTTCACGTTTTATGGTTTCGACACGACGTTTCTTGTTACGGGCATTTATGTCTCTGATTAGTGGTCCTGGAATTCAAGTTCGCCCTGCAGTTTCCTGCTTCTGGAGCTCCACTGCCGTTGTTTTGGTGCTGATAGGGTTCGCGAACGCGACATTCACTTCTGCAGTGAGTTTTGAAGCTGCCGTCCTACTGTTTTTCATAACAATCCTGTTCAGAGACTGAGTGTCACGATCACTCAATATACGCTTTCGTCCGAGCTGTGACTTAGCGGATGATGTTCTTCCGCTTGCGGTATTAATCTTCGATACGATGCCTCTCGAAGCACCAACTACTTCGCCTACCTTGGCAATGGAAGCATCCACCGTATGAGCACCTGTGGGGCGGTGGGTTGCTTTTCATTCTAATACGAGGTGCATTCAAGTTCTAAGGCCTCCGATTTTTTTTTCTCCGGACTGCAAAGAGATAGAAACATGCGCATTGTTTTAAAATGAGGCCGCGTTCATTGTCAATACGTCCCAGAGATGGCAGCACCGTACGGCAGGTGGAATTTTACCACCAGCGGCGAGAATGCGAACTGTTTTAAATACTTAAAATGGCGCCGTTTTCCTTACTTGAACAGCGTGCAATCATTCGTTTTTTGAATTTGCGTGGTGTGAAACCAATTGAAATTCATCGACGGTTGAAGAAGACATGTGGTGATGGAGTTATGGATGTGTCGAAAGTGCGTTCGTGGATGCGACAGTTTAATGAAGGCAGAACATCGTGTGACAACAAACCGAAACAACCTCGGGCTCGCACAAGCCGGTCTGACGACATGATCGAGAAAGTGGAGAGAATTGTTTTGGGGGATCGCCGAATGACTGTTGAACAGATCGCCTCCAGAGTTGGCGTTTCTGTGGGTTCTGCGCACACAATCCTGCATGACGACCTGAAAATGCGAAAAGTGTCATCCAGGTGGGTGCCACGAATGCTGGCGGACGACCACATGGCTACCCGTGTGGCATGTTGCCAAGCAATGTTGACGCGCAACGACAGCATGAATGGGACCTTCTTTTCGTCGGTTGTGACAACGGATGAGACGTGGATGCCATTTTTCAATCCAAAAACAAAGCGCCAGTCAGCTCAATGGAAGCACACAAGTTCACCGCCACCAAAAAAATTTCGGGTAACCGCCAGTGCTGAAAAAATGATGGTGTCCATGTTCTGGGACAACGAGGGCGTAATCCTTACCCATTGCGTTCCAAAGGGCACTACGGTAACAGGTGCATCCTACGAAAATGTTTTGAAGAACAAATTCCTTCCGGCACTGCAAGAAAAACGTCCGGGAAGGGCTGCGCGTGTGCTGTTTCACCAAGACAACGCAACCGCACATCGAGCTACCGTTACGCAACAGTTTCTTCGTGATAACAACTTTGAAGTGATTCCTCATGCTCCCTACTCACCTGACCTGGCTCCTAGTGGCTTTTGGCTTTTTCCAACAATGACACTCTCCATGGGCGCAACGTTCACCAGCCGCGCTGCTATTGCCTCAGCGATTTCCCAGTGGTCAAAACAGACTGCTAAAGAAGCCTTCGCCGCTACCATGGAATCATGGCGTCAGCGTTGTAAAAAATGTGTACGTCTGCAGGGCGATTACGTCGAGATGTAACGCCAGTTCATCGATTTCGGGTGAGTAGTTAATTAGAAAAAAAATCGGAGGCCTTAGAACTTGAATGCACCTCGTACTTAGTCACTTTTCATTGGTCATAGGCTATAGGAGGAAACTGTATTTGTTCTAAATATTGTTCACCGTCTTGTACTAGAGCATGGCAACTATTTCTATAGTCACCCAGAAAGTGATGGGGAACATACTGACCATAGTTCCCAGTCTGCAAGTCCACATTCTTGTCCAGACCACTGAAAGAAATGTTTCTATTCGCTGTTTTGTCAGCAGGATCAGGGCTATGATTATAAATGAAGATTTTGAGTTCTCATGGACACAAATATTTGGTAAAGATTCACGTACACACACAACATTGCAACATTCATTATGTTCATATTGACCATAAATCTCTCTATTCTAAACAGCACTATGAGCAGTTCACAGGCGACTTCTACAGTAAGTTCCAACGGAATTGTTTTTCGCCCTGACTACTGATAATCAAAATAATTGCTCACCACAAAAGTGGAAAACAACTGTCACCACTTGCCACGCGGATTTGTTAACATTATGGACGGCACACTAACAGTTACTTTTGCGAAATCTAAGCGATCCGGGACCGTGTTCAATCCTCGCTAGTTCACTTTCTATAATTACTGAAAATAAGCTTTTTGTAACAGCCTGTTTCTCACGTCATCCGAAGCAGTGCACATTCCTTCGTTTGTCTGACGCGGATCTTACGGTGGCTGGGTGCGAAGTGAGGCCTAGTCTTGCATCCCGGGCTGTATTTATCTATGTGGCGTAGCGAACGGCCAGGGGAACACTTGCTGTCATCCGCTGTATGCCCACGGTAGCAGCCTCTAAACGGCCGCTTTCTCAGACACACAATATTTAATAACAATGTTATGAATCAATTTAAAATCTTCATAATTTTTACATGCATGTAGGTAAGTTGGTTAAAACCACAGAAAAAGTTTTAGGTCGCCTGCATTAAAACTTTGCCTTCCAGAATTTTTAGAACGGAACTGACAATGGAACATGACCTGTGAACTGCAACATTAAGAGACCTTGGATTGGTTGTTATTAACATCAAGGTCCTAAAACTTGTTGTAGCTGTATTATTTAATAGGTTTCATCCCTTGCTGTAACCAAAACTTTCTAACATTAATATAACAGATACTTAATCTACTACAAATAAGAACATTTTTGTTTCAAATTTAGTTTTCCATGAATTACTCGAAAACTATTAGAGGTACGATAATGGGGTCACGTAGTTATTATTTTTATGTTGAACTGAAGCGTCATACAAATTTTCACATTTCTAAGTCTAATACTTACAAGGGAACCTCCCCATCGCATCCCCCTCAGATTTAGTTAAAAGTTGGCACAGTGGATAGGCCTTGAAAAGCTGAACACAGATCAATCGAGAAAATAGGAAGAAGTTGTGTGGAACTATGGAAAAAATTAGTAAAATATACAAACTGAGTAGTCCATGCGAAGATACGCAGCATCAAGGACAATGGGAGTTAACGAGGGCCGTGGTCCCGTGGTTAGCGAGAGCAGCTACGGAACGAGAGGTCCTAGGTTCAAGTCTCCCCTCGAGTGAAAAGTTTAATTTTTTATTTTCAGTTTATGTGACAAACTCTTATGTTTTCATCACTTTGTTGGGAGTGATTATCACTTCCACAAGAAAGCCTAAATCGGGCAAGGTAGAAGAACCTTTTTACCCATTCGCTAAGTGTACAAGTTAGGTGGGTCGACGACATATTCCTGTTATGTGACGCACATGCCATCACCAGTGTCGTATAGAATATATCAGACGTGTTTCCCTGTGGAGGAATCGGTTGACCTATGACCTTGCGATCACATGTTTTCGGTTCCCATTGGTGAGGCACGTCCTTTCGTCTACTAATCGCACGGTTTTGCGGTGCGGTCGCAAAACACAGACACCAAACTTACTGCAGTAAACAGAGACGTCAATGAACGAACGGACAGATCATAACTCTGCGAAAATAAAGAAAATAAAATTTTCAGTCCAGGGAAGACGTGAACCAAGGACCTCTCGTTCCGCAGCTACTCTCGCTAACCACGGGACCACGGCGCTCCTAAGCTCACAATCTAATTAATGTTGCATATCTTACGCATGGACTACTCAGTTTGTATAATTTACTAGTTTTTTTCATAGTTCCATACAACTTCTTCCTGTTTTCTCGATTGATCTGTGTTCAGTTTTTCAAGGCCTATCCACTGTGCCAACTTATAACTAAATCTGAGGGGGGTGCGATGGGGAGGTTCCCTTGTTAGCGCCTTCAATTTTTCTTAGAACCGTAGATTCTGACCAAAATACTGCTTTAATCACTCTGAGACTTGTACCAGTTAATTTTGACATACATCTGCGCATTACGACCAATTTCTGGCTTCCTAGCTTTATTATTTAGCCCCACGGTGTATTTACGTAAAATATTGACCTAATCAATCTGATACTTGACAGTTTAAACATTATACACTAAAGCATATGTTGAAAAAGATTGAAAAAGTGACGTTAACTTTTAATTTCATTCTTAATCATGGTGCAATACTCGTGTGCTATGCACAGACGCATTATGGTGATGTGGCGCTACTAGCAGTGAACTGGGGTAAGTCCTGGCACACTCGCTCGCCTCAGTATCTCTCAAACGATACAGCGCTTGCTTCCCCACATACCAACAATTTGTCTGAGTTCGAATTCACTGAGCGCCGATTTAATGCACACACAGCTACCGTCACTTGCAGCGTAGTGAGGGCATCGCACTGGTGCCGTTGTTGGTCAATTACAACAGCGTAACAATGTCGTGTCCTGACATATGTGGGAGAGGGAAAAAGGGGTTGCTGGTCAGTCTCTGCTCCCGAGCGGTACAGAGCAGAAGGCAGGAGGACAATTCACAGTGAAGGCATTTGACTGTTTTCTTCTATCTGAGCCAACACAGGTACAGGCATTTACTAGAAATGCAGGTGGTGAGACTCGGTAGGGAACTCTTTGTGGAGACTCTTGGACAAACAGGGTTTTGAAATAGTTGTTTATTCTAGACAGAACTAACTAATACACTAGAGGCTAGTTCTAGGGTTAGAAAAAGCAAGAATAACACTGTTACAACAGAAGTCACTGCAGAAGTTCCAGGAGTGGATGCTAATCACAGTAGCGAACACTAGAAGCATCTTAAGGCAACAACTTAGTTGCAAAACGGAACATACTGAAAGTGACACTCTTCACTAAGGCACTCCAAGAGAGAGAGAGAGAGAGAGAGAGCAGAAATACGCGGAGCTGAACCGAGGCTGGAGTCGACGGACGCGCATTCGGCGCCCAGATCGTCTGACTGAGAACTCTGCCAAAATATGGAATCTAGGGGTTTTAAAGAGTCGCGTGGAGGCACTGTTTTTCCCACTTAAAGCCACCCAGCCAATCCCGTAGGTCTCTTGCAGGTGCCTGCCAGTCACGGTTTAGTTAGGTCCCCTCTACTGCTCCTAAGGCGGGGATGTTAATGCAGTTGCACAAAGTCCGTATTTGGTATCAACATTGTTCAGCTGAAAGCTAAACGTTACTGCTCCGCCAAATAAAGCTTGCAACATTATTGTTATACGTCATTTAGTCCCCGGAGTAGGGACTGCCAGGTCAACAGTTTTTGGCGTTTTCGCTCTCTTTCTAAGCTGAGTCTGCTGACGTTGCTGTTCTCAGGGCTGGTATCAAGCTGGCTTTATACACTAGTAAGTGCCTGTTGGTTACAAAGTTCTACGGTGACAACCTACTACAGCGTCTAGACGACATATGAAGTTACATATTAATTCCTTGAAGAGTTACTAACGCCCTGGGACCGCGTCTGGGGGCGTCTGCATTTTCGCAAAGCTCTCCCCTTACTGTTTACTTCATGTAACAATATCTCTCCTAGTTTCGTCTGCCCTAAACATCGTCTCTGCCTACGCGCCTTGGAACGCCCGTCCTCCTTTCTCACAGCATCAAGATAAAACTACAGTAGCAAGGAATAATCAATATATTACAACATGTATGCTTGGATAGCCTCTGCATTTATGTCCAAGCATGCATTTGTCGCTATGTTTCCAAGTTTTTTTCCAGCCCCTCTACATCAGTAAGACTGGTATGTGTCCACATTCTTACGTGTCTTCTGAATGTGGTGGTCGAGGCAACGCGGACAAAGAAGAAAACATTACCGAGGAGGCCAGCTGTACTGTGCCTCAACTACTGGTAAATTGTGACACATCGTGTCTGCAGTCATTAAGATACACGAACAAAAAAGACAACTGATAAAGATTCTCTGCTTATGGAGGACCTGGCGGCTGTATTCTTATCATTTATGTGCCATAATTAGCATTCAATGATAGAAAGTTCAATACGATTTCATGATTCTCTTATGGAGAAGTTCAAGTCTTACACTGTCCGGAAGTCTCACACGATGAACACCTTGAACGAACGCTGTCAGACTGCATAGGGGATAGGTTGATCAAACTTTCATCCTTATGCAAGCTTAATTTCAGTAAAACACAAACATCCACACCTATAGCTGGAGAAAGGTGTGAGTACATGATGGCTATTCGGTGTTACTGGGTTTCAGGTGGTGATTGTATCTAATCGTGCGCTGAGGACATGCACATGCGGTTAGCTAATTACCTGCTCCATACAACGTCTGAAAGGTTTCTTATCAAAATTATGTGGAACAAGACAGTTTGGTTCAAATGATTCAAATGACTCTGAGCACTATGGGACTTAACTGCTGAGGTCATCAGTCCCCTAGAACTTACGAGGTTCATTCAAGTTCTAAGGCCTCAGATTTTTTTCTAATTAACTACTCACCCGAAATCGATGAAACTGGCGTTACTTCTCGACGTAATCGCCCTGCAGACGTACACATTTTTCACAACGCTGACGCCATGATTCCATGGTAGCGGCGAAGGCTTCTTTAGGAGTCTGTTTTGACCACTGGAAAATCGCTGAACCATAGCAGCACGGCTGGTGAATGCGCGGCCACGAAGAGTGTCTTTCATTGTTGGAAAAAGCCAAAAGTCACTAGGAGCCAGGTCAGGTGAGTAGGGAGCATGAGGAATCACTTCAAAGTTGTTATCACGAAGAAACTGTTGCGTAACGTTAGCTCGATGTGCGGGTGTGTTGTCTTGGTGAAACAGCACACGCGCAGCCCTTCCCGGACGTTTTTGTTGCAGTGCAGGAAGGAATATGTTCTTCAAAACATTTTCGTAGGATGCACCTGTTACCGTAGTGCCCTTTGGAACGCAATGGGTAAGGATTACGCCCTCGTTGTCCCAGAACATGGACACCATCATTTTTTCAGCACTGGCGTTTACCCGAAATTTTTTTGGTGGCAGTGAATCTGTGTGCTTCCATTGAGCTGACTGGCGCTTTGTTTCTGGATTGAAAAATGGCATCCACGTCTCATCCATGGTAACAACATACGAAAAGAAAGTCCCATTCATGCTGTCATTGCGCGTCAACATTGCATGGCAACATGCCACACGGGCAGCCATGTGGTCGTCCGTCAGCATTCGTGGCACCCACCTGGATGACACTTTTCGCATTTTCAGGTCGTCATGCAGGATTGTGTGCACAGAACCCACAGAAATGCCAACTCTGGAGGCGATCTGTTCAACAGTCATTCGGGAATCCCCCAAAACAATTCTCTCCACTTTCTCGATCATGTCGTCAGACCGGCTTGTGCGAGCCCGAGGTTGTTTCGGTTTGTTGTCACACGATGTTCTGCCTTCATTAAATTGTCGCACTCACGAACGCACTTTCGACACATCCATAACTCCATAACCACATGTCTCCTTCAACTGTCGATGAATTTCAATTGGTTTCACACCACGCAAATTCAGAAAACGAATGATTGCACGCTGTTCAAGTAAGGAAAACGTCACCATTTTAAGTATTTAAAACAGTTCGCATTCTCGCCGCTGGTGGTAAAATTCGATCTGCCGTACGGCGCTGCCATCTCTGGGACATATTGACAATGAACGCGGCCTCATTTTAAAACAATGCGCAAGTTTCTATCCCTTTCCAGTCCGAAGAAAAAAAATCGGAGGCCTTAGAACTTGAATGCACCTCGTAGAGCTACTTAAACCTAACTAACCTAAGGACATCACACACACCCATGCCCGAGGCAGGATTCGAACCTGCGACCGTAGCGGTCACGCTGTTCCAGGCTGAAGCGCCTAGAACCGCTCGGCCACAACGGTCGGCAACAAGTCATTTTTCAGGATATCTTTGAATCATTTGTATTAACATTAATGGAGATTTTTCAGTCCAACTCTTGCAACTACACTTGAAACTGGCTTTTTATCGTCAAATTTCGGACTTTTAGAAAGGTCGATTCGCTGACATGTGGAACAGGGGAGCATTGTACCGACAGATCGCATAGAAAGCTGGCTGTACTGCAGTGACTGCAGAAGAAGTAATAACGAGATCGACTCCTGACATCAGTGCGACAAAAAGAGCACGCACGAGTCCGTCCAGAAGGAGTATATCAGTAGAAGCCCGCTCGGTTGGTCGTGCTGTCTAACGCACGGCTTTCTGGGCGGGAAGGAGCGCCTGGTCCCCTGCACGAATCCGTCCGTCGGATTTGTGTCGAGGCCCGGTGAACCGGCCAGTCTGTCGATAGTTTTTAGGCGGTTTTCCATCTGCCTCGGCGAATGCGGGCTGATTCCCCTTATTCCGCCTCAGTTACACTATGTTGCCGATTGCTGCTGAAACAAGTTCTCCACGTACGCGTACACCACCATTACTCTACCACGCAAACATAGGGGCTACACTCGTCTGGTGTGAGACGTTCCCTGGGGGATCCACCGGGGGCCGAACCGCATAATTACCCTGGGTTTGGTTTGGGGCGGCGGAGGGGTGGACTGCGGTAGTCGTCGTCGGCTTGTGACCACTGCGGCTGCGCTTGGGACGGAGCCTCTCTGTCGTTTCTAGGTCCCTGGCTAACATACACTAGAATACAATACATCAGTATGTAACCTCCCCCTCACTTATCGACCTTAATGACAGTGAAAAATTAAACCGCGTGTACCTAATGGAAATTTGGGAAAAGCAATCGTCACCGAAGTTAATCTGTCAGTAAAGAGGGAGGAAAGGGTTACATCTAAATGAAAGGAAAAGTGGTAATGAAACTGGTGGAAATTAATTTTGAAAAGGGGTAAAGTTAATAAAGGAAGTAAATGTGCGGCCGTTACGTTAACAATTAACTAGCGGTAATTAGATATTTGAGATTTGGGGAAATTACGGTCGCCAGTCCTAAGGACAATTACTATAGTAACTGAAAAAGAAAGGTTATTACACATATAATTAGCACTAGAAGCGTGGCAGCTGAAGGTTGACACGTGCAGTGTGAAAACTGAAAGTTTGTCAGAAGTAATAAATTTCGCTACACTCTGACTTAATTTAGCAAAAGAATTAATAAAACAGGAAAATCGAAAGTTAATTTAGTGACTGAAGTTAATAGTGAGCTTTCTTTCTGAAGCACATCGAAATTCAGTAAAATACGGTTAGTCTTGGACTACCTCAACAATCATTTCAAAAGCTACTTGAATCTACGCAATTTAGAAATAAGAGATTTAACTTTGAACTTGAATTAAATGATTCTGGACAATTAACAATAGTAAAATTTAGTACGTACCAAGCTGAGCTGCAGTCACAGGTAAGCTAAAATATGGTAACAAAACTCGCACTCTTAATTTGTGCTTGTGTAATCTAGATATTGTAGCCAGCTATGAATGCCTTAACTGAACTTTGAAATTAAAGCAGTGAAATCGAATTATATTTGAATTTCAACGACACTCGGGTTCATTTCGGAAAAGGTAGGGACCCTGCTTGGCAATGCAATTGGGACAATGAGCAACAAAGGTTCATGCTAAGTTGCTGTAATTTTGTGATGCAACAATTTTAAAAGTTTTAAAAGCTGAGGTCTGCCATACAGTTCTAAAACTTTACGTGCTTGCAGTCTTCCTTGTTGGTTGATTGAAGGTTTGAAGCCGTCGATCGAGGAGGTGGCGACAGTCACTCATTGTCGGCTGTCGCTGTTGCAGAAGCTGGATGTTGGCGCGCCTTCTTCTCGACACGGTCACCAGACGAAACGGGCTCTTGATTTGCGCTAGCTAATGTTTCCCGTCCGCGACACCGTCAGAAACTATCATCGCAAGTCGAGCGCAATTACATGCTGCCAAACCCCGAAAGCGCGGCAACTCGCGGGAGTTTCGCACAACACACCTGCTCCACTCGCTACTCCAGCCAGACTCCCTACTCCCTCTGCCCGCGCTCCACGCGGCAGAGTTAACACTACCAAAGATCCTACACACTTTGATTCTTCACACGACCTATCGATGTAATCGTTCGACAGCAGTTTTCCCTAGGCAAGACCCAGCGTAAAAATACAAATAGTATTTACGAAACAAACCAATTATACATCGACATAAATGCATAAATATATATATATACAAATAGTAAAACAATTACAATATAGGAAGACACAGAAATGTTATATATTCAGGTAACAAAAATAAGGAAAACAAATTTATAGTACAATAAATGGAAATAGGAGGATATGCATTTCCGGCGTTACAAGTAGAAGATCATAGAGCTATTCGAACGGTCCTTACGAGCAGCACCTGTTACCGTAGACAAGCTGGACAGGAGCGGAAATCATTAGCGAAAACGTAAAATACAGTGAACAGAAATTTTACTTCACTTATATCTTTCTCCAAGCACAGCGAAGAAATTTTATAAAATAACAAACAGCAGTGAACTCCAGCTATTGCAAGAAGTAATCTGAAAGGCATCTTACAATGTGAGGCTCCCGCCAATAATGCATGAGCGAACTGTCGAAGGCTGACGAAGACTGAGCCTGGGCGTTGTGACGACTGCGATTCTACCCTGCCACCAAGTATCGCCAAAATACCCGCAAAGTACCGTGTTAACTAATGCAGTCCAAATCAAGTCGTATCTAAATAGACGTTTCTCCAAATTTTACTTCCCAGCACAATATCTGACCGTGCATTTATCCCAGTTTAGCATAGAATAACCATATTAAATAAGATTTAAGGACATTGACAAAAAAAATTTGTTTCTAACATCAATAAACAAAAGAATACCAAATTTGAGTGATGAACCCACAATTTTACACAACTCTCATTCAAAGTAATCACAACCCGTGTGGTTTGACAGCTACCCACCTTTGAATTACCCACTATAGAATGTTAGCAAGGGAGCTTCACTGTCATTGGTCGACGTTTAAGAAATTAATGGCGGGCGCCCTTGTCCAAGCAGCAAAGCATTACAATACTTCTGGTAAATGCAACGGCACACGAATTTAGACACATACCCTCCAAAAGTTATAAAAAAATACACATACAGCGGCAGCGGATTTAAAATGTAAAAAAAGGAAATAATTAAAAGGGAAATGGCTACTGCTAATGAAAGTCAACAATGTCTACATAGAACACACCACTTCGTGGGGAACACTTTTATTCTAAAGAAGACAAATGTTACGTGTATGTCAGACAAAAGGCAATTAAAATTGTTTGCAATAATTTTAAATCTTATCTTGTGTGTTGTGACGATGGCCGCGATATCGACGGCAGCTGGCTGGTCCTGGTGAAACGCTGAGATCTGCTCCCACGGTCGTATGATTGCAGCTGATGATTTTAGCTCGTAATCGGGCGGGCGGTGGTATTCATTAAGCTGCAAATCTGATTACAGTGGCGTTTTGCAGGCCACAGGTTGGTCGATGTAATTGTTGTTACAGATGTCCGTATGTGCACAGTATTAATGTTTCTGGCACACACAATTTAAGGTTACTTACGCCACACACAGTTTATAAAACTTGCCAACGGCGAATTTTATAGAAAGTCAATTCGTATTATGACTGTCGCGCTCGCGAAAAACCGTCCTGGGCGGGAATGTACTCACACACAATAGACAGTTCGCACAAGTTCAGAACGACTGTTACTGATTATAGGCGTCCGACAGTTCATCGAAACGCGAAAAAATATGTAAGTTCACAGTACTTGAGTGTACGAAAACACAGTCAAAATACAAGTGTAGTTCAATTCACAGACACTGAGCTACAATACCTCCCTTCCTTGGTTGCATTGTCATAGTTATTTCGTCTCACGGCACAGTCTCAGTATTTACTTCGCCCGTTTCCTACACTCACTATTATCATATCACGTACTGGTATAAAATAGTCATTCAAAACGTACATCGCTTGCCACTAAACTCAATCTTCACCAGTTCGTAAAAGTCACATCTCGCACAGTGAAACATGTGTCCGCCTCTCTAGCTACCCAACAACACAAACCCGCTTTGTTGGATCGACTATCGATATTGCTCTCTCTCTTTCTCAATACTCTCGCCCACAGTTTATACAACATCAAAGGAAATAACATATATCTTCACACAACTATTTTCTATCAAACCTATTACAGCAAACGATAAACACAAAAAAATTAAAGCTTTCCACAATCAATAAACTCTAAACATATTTATCTACTTACAAAAAAAATTCCAGTTACATATTACATCTAGAAAACAACTTTTATCTCTATATTACAGGACAAAAGAAAAATGCGCTACAACATCAAAGATATATGAACAGAAAGGGAGAAAAAAACCAGACATATACACTCCTGGAAATGGAAAAAAGTACACATTGACACCGGTGTGTCAGACCCACCATACTTGCTCCGGACACTGCGAGAGGGCTGTACAAGCAATGATCACACGCACGGCACAGCGGACACACCAGGAACCGCGGTGTTGGCCGTCGAATGGCGCTAGCTGCGCAGCATTTGTGCACCGCCGCCGTCAGTGTCAGCCAGTTTGCCGTGGCATACGGAGCTCCATCGCAGTCTTTAACACTGGTAGCTTGCCGCGACAGCGTGGACGTGAACCGTATGTGCAGTTGACGGACTTTGAGCGAGGGCGTATAGTGGGCATGCGGGAGGCCGGGTGGACGTACCGCCGAATTGCTCAACATGTGGGGCGTGAGGTCGCCAGTGGTCGGCGCAAGGTGCACGTGCCCGTCGACCTGGGACCGGACCGCAGCGAGGCCAACGAGAAAGACAGGCCGCGCCGCGTACGTCACACAGAGGATGTCACGTGACCGGCAGCGTCCTAACATCTTGTCACTTCAGAACAGATAGCACCTCTTTCTAAAATGCGTCCACGAAAGTTTTATATGAATTAAAGTTGTGCTGGGTACACATATACTAGATTTCTGAATACTGGTAAACTTCTATGCGAGATATACTTAGAAACCTATCAATCAAGAACACTGATGTACACGTATTTAATAGCTGAAAAACAGCAGGTCTGGCATGACAAATAAAACATATGCATCCCAATTAAGAGTTTATTCAATTTGTTTGCTTAGTAACCAAGCACAGTTTACGTCTAGATGTATGTGGTTTTAGACATTTTTGTCTCCAGTAACCGGTAAAGTAATTACACTTCACAATAATTGCATGAACGAAAGGAAAGAATGTGTACAGATTTTTTTCTAAAATGCAGTTACAGACAACTAATTTTCGACAGGCTCTCACATATAATTCCGTTCATAACATTATTTGTAAGTGTATGAACATTTCTAACAGATAGCGAAATATTCAAATCACAGTGATCGAAACAAGTTAAAAGATAGACGTGTCGTAGGCATTTCCGTTCTAGATTACATTCACGCAAGGCGCAGAGAAATATAGGTAAACCGCCTTTGCTTTCAGTAGGTGTTTATTTCCTCACACGAAAGAAAATGTGAGCAGCCGATATTTTTCCTCTTATATTTCGCCGATTTTTCTCCAAGGTGTTTCATTTTTAATGAATGAAAATTTATTTACAAAAGATGCTCATCTCTACAGAATGATTTCGACGAAGTTGTGCATTACGCCACAGTTTTGACAACACTTGTAGGGCGATCACCTGAACGTAATAGATGTATCTTATTTCCTGTTTTGCACAAATGCCACGTTGTTTCTAAGAGGCATAATCAAATTGCTTCTATTAAATACTTTAAGATAGGAATTATTACGTTCTTGGATATGAACAAACCTAATGTATCGAATTGTCAGAAGCAAATTCTCACCTATATTTTTCTTGCATATTTTATTCATTGCAATTAGAAAAAGGCACCTGATAATGAGGAAGAGGTTTCCTCGAAACAGGTTGTGCAAAATAAAGTAACTTTTAACATATTTATGCAGTTGTTTGGCGGTCAGTTCTACCAAAAACAAAAATCTCACCTGTAGTTTCACAAGAACTTGTCACTTGTCTGTCTCTTAAGGAAGTCAGTGTTGATGCAGATATTATGTTTATGGAATAAGGGCTATTAGTTTTTGGAAGAACTGCTACATCATTTCAGTGTTCTCCACAATGGAAAAATTTCTACTTTGAGTACTGACTGTGTAGTAATTTTTAATAGACATTCACAAGGCTACGAAGTCAAAAAAGTACTTTCTGTCAATATATATATTGGTTTGTGTCTGAAGATGACACTACAAAATGCATAATCTAAGTTGTGTATTTTTTTTCCATTTTATGCTCACTGTATATTCTAAGTAGTTCCAATATAAAATTGAACATTTACCATCTTGGATTACCAGTTCACTTCTCTACTGGCCCCCTAACTGTCAAGCAGCACCTACATATACAAATAGAAGGAACTGATGGAGAAGGAACCGAATAAAAGGAAATGAATTTCCAAATTGAAAGGACAATTTCAATTTATAAGGGGCCCTGTATCCAGGACAGTAGTATCTAAAACTTTTTTGAATGCACCCACATGTGTTTGTTGGCTTACATCTGCAACACCTGAGATAAACTATCATCAAACAGTGTACTACATGTAGTTTCCACAAATCAGCACCAAGCACTACTTGATAAACATTAAAATTTCTTTAGCTTTATGCTTTCTCTACAACATGAATTTATATCAAGGTCTCTCTGTCCTAATAACGCCACCCCCCTCCAAAACACACACACACACACACACACACACACACACACACACACACACACACACACACACACACACACACACACAGAGAGAGAGAGAGAGAGAGAGAGAGAGAGAGAGAGAGAGAGAGAGAGAGAGAGAGACTTGAATATATCAAGAATAAACATTAGTAGATGTTTTTCACTTTTCACTTCATTCCTAACTGAAATGTAGTATAGCAAGAACCAGGTATCAAGACAATAATGAACAGGAACAAACATTTTACATACATAATTTATTTTAACAAATTTTTAATGCATTTAAAAACACACATTTTTGTTACTCATAACAGATGATATTAATTGAGGTAAGATAATAGGTTAGTTCATAAACATTAGGCAGGGAAATTTGTGGCATCTTTTAAACTCACTACAGTAGTGTGATAAATTTGTAAATATAATTTTACATCTTACTGTGAGCTTTCAAGTTTCCAATAGAAGTGACTCTATATGCCCCTTTGAAGGTTTTAATGAAACAAGATGTTCCAACCTATTGGTGCTATACATTTCATGGCAATACGATACTGCCTTAGGTCAATTTATTATTCATTTAATGATACTATTCTCAAAAATTTAGAGGCAGTTTACACTTCTAATAAATTCTTTACAGGCATTGTAGAAAATATGACAGAATTAGCCAAATAATCACAAAATCTGTGGCTGCCATGGATGTGACACCAAGAAAAACAAAAACATATGCTTCAATCAGACTAAATGCCTGACTATCTAAAAGAAATTAGACACAAAGTTCTCCAAAAATGCTTTACAACCATATTTGCAGTATCACTACTTTATCGAACAATATTTGCAGTAGAATTTACTTTCTCATATATGGACATGCAATCTGAGGTATAGATGCCAAGTGTGGAGACACTGAAGCATTTGTACCAAGATTTATTTTCTGCTCCACTCTATGTATGCTACCTTATAATGACACATCTGTGTTCAATGTAATTTTATTGTAAACAAACCAGCCACAGAAACAACATAAGTATCAGCATTATGTATTTGTAGATTATGTGTGTAATGTTTGCAGTCTGAACAAAAATAAAGAAATGAAAACTCAAGCAATCAAGTGGGCTACTAGTGTACCCTGTTGCACTTTTCATTATCAGTAAAGCATGAATAGACACAAGAAATCTAACAGGAGGAATTGAGTCTATTACCTTCTATTTCCTACTATGTGAAATGAACTGAATGGGAGGGTGGAGATACAAGTATGACAAAAGAAAAAAAATAAACATACTTCACAGAGGAAATAAACAAATTCCTGACAATCCATGGTGTTTCCATGGCATTATCTGTAAGTTACTGAAAACATCATCCTCACCAACATCAGAAGCTGCAGCATCACCATCAGCAGCAGTAACAACATCAACAGCAGTTTTGAAAAATGAGAAGTCAATAGAAGCAACATTCTGTAGTACTTTGTGGAAACAGAAAATCATGCCTGCTCTTCATCCAAAGGATTTTTAGTCAAGGACAAAAAGAGAGAGAAACCTTCAAAGTAAGGTTTCTTAATCCTCCACCAAAATATTCTGTCCATGAGAAATAAAGTCCAGCAACTACAAGTGGAGCTGCAGACTATAGACAACTCACTCATTTGCATCACAGAAGATTGATGTAGCACACCTTAAATAAGTCTTAATGATTTAAACTCTTATAATCTAGCATTTCAGTACAGCAGAACCTTTATGTGCGATGGTGGGCCATGCATGTATGCTAAGGAAGGCATTATGTATGAAGTCCAAAATGATATTATTTCATTAAGTGGAGAAAAACATATAGAAATATTAGCCATAAACATATGGGACACAAATATGTTCCAAAGCCTAAACATATTATATATACATCATTCTCCTAGCAGTGATACGGGAGTTTTCATCACAAAACTGAATCTTCTGGGAGGTAAATGGGCAGAATATAGAAACACTTGCAACTAAAACAAAGGGTTATACATATTATATTAAACAGTAACTAGAGAGCTCACTGGAGAGTGCTGTTTAAAAACTTGGGTATCCTGACAGTTCCATGTGAATACAATTTTCAAACAGTGAGATACATAAAGAAAAATATTGACCAGTACCCAACCAACAGTTGTTTTCACAAACATGGAAACACATCTGGTCACTATTTACAAAGTAAAAATCAAAAATAGTGTGCTACATAATTAAATAAAATTGTACAATAAGAACAGTGAGATGTCTGTAAAACTTAATAACATGAGGCAGTACAAAAAAAGTAATGGTATCTGTGTAGAGGGCTTCAAACTTATGTGTCAGTCCTAAGCTTCTTCACTTTCCTTGAATCTATTTTGGACTTACTTGCCTTATCATTATGCATTTTCTCAAAATTGTTAATGAGTATCCTGTTGGCACAGAGAGATACATATTCCAGTTTGCTTAACAATGTGTTGTGAAGCAAACACATACATTCAGCATTATCCACTGCTTTCACAACTTTTGACATGCATATCTCCTGAGAAATGGAAAGCTGTTTACCACATGACATAAATTGCTGAAGAAAGTCATTCACACTATTCCAACTGTGATCACTACTGTCTCTGTAGGCAAAGTCAGTTTACCCCTGTCCAGTTCCTTCACAAAATTGTAAGAAGAATCTACCTCAACTTCTTTGTTCAGCTGCAACCATTCAGTACATTTGTCACACTTAGATTTTTGAAGGGCTTTCCTAGCTGCATAACCTCCTATGTATGTCAAAATAGGTAACATGTTAGGTGGAACATCATCCATACCGAAGGTGATGTCCATAATATCAGAAAAAAAGCTAATGTCAATATTACAGTCTAGCTGTTGTTGGGCAGGAATTATTTGTTTCAAGTGCACATTATCATTTTGAGCTGCAAACAGTACATCATTTTTGAATCTTAATTTTCTTTCATTTTCTAAGACTTGGATGTAACTAATGTAGTAATTTGCCCCACTCAACTGTCGGTAGCACCCAAAGCGGCCCTCTAAATCATCACTTTGAAATTTTCCTAGCAATATGTAGTCAATGTCATATTTCTCAAATAAGTATAGAATTATCTGCAGAAAAGATTCAGTTGTTAATATTAAAGACTGGAATGTCTGTGATGTTAAAGCATCACTTATTGGTACAGATACTCTCCAAACTTTTAGCCAATGACACAGATTATTTAGAAATGTCACCTGATTGTCTGTTGTCTTCCTGACGGCTTCTCTGTAAGGATCATTGAATCTTTGTCCTTCAAATACACTTCTAACATTCACAATCTTCCACCAGTTCACAATCACCTGAAGGAAAGTCACTGTCTGATTTATGTGCTCAGTAACATTAGGCATATCCTTTGTTGCATGTTTCAAAGCTACTATGTTATTTTCATTGAAAATTTTCAGAGCTAATTTCACATTTTGTTTTTGAATAGACGATGGATACAGTACTCTAGCTGATAGTGTGTGGCCATATTTGACTAAAGAGTTTCTTTCTTGAAACTTCCTGGCAGATTAAAACTGTGTGCCCGACCGAGACTCGAACTCGGGACCTTTGCCTTTCGCGGGCAAGTGCTCTACCAATTTCTTTCTCATATACCAACTCCAAATGCTTGTACTGTGCTGTCAATATTACTGAATGATCAGTCATGTCAGGAAACTGCAACACTTTATTAACACTTCTCTTTGTCTGCCAATTGTTCCTGATACATTTCAGAATGTGTACAGTGTCAAACATAAAAAAAAGTTTCCTGGAAGGATCTAGAGGGTGTTCAATACTGGGTTGGAGAATTCTACTGGGGGTGAACAGTTCATATGCCTTCCTGTTTACACTGTTGTTATCTGCTATCAGACTGACAACTTTGAAGCCCACTCTTTCCACCATGCACAGAACATTACTGATCAAAGATTTCAGCTCTTCACTTGTCATATTAGCTACTGGTATAATTGCTACAACATCAACATATTTAGACAAAAGGGAAGAGACCATAAAAACCTGTGCTGTTTTGGCACACGTCTCAGGATGAAAAAAGCTACTCCCATGTATTGAGCCAGATTTAAATGAAAGTTGTGGTTGCACATAAATCTCATCTAACAACAGAGACACTAACAACTCATGTTTTTCTAAATATTTCACCCTGTTTTCTAAATAAGGACTCGTTTGAACTGATGAAGTGGCTAGCTGGTAATTACAAATTAGTTTCTGCAGGGTTCGTGGGTGGGGTAAAAACATTAAATCACATTTCCTCAAGGCATTGTATGCACTGACAGAATGTACATACAAGCAGCATGCCACTATCATGGTGTTGTTGCCATAGTGTCTGTTGTTTTTTGAGATTTGTGATACATGGAGTTGTTCTACAATAAATTTCAGTTGTGCATTTTCATCATAATTTGGGATAGTCTGCAAGCAATTGACAGCACAGTTTATTTTATCTGTAACACTAGGCAAAATTTCCCCTTTCTCAACCATTGACATTACATTTTCTAATACATTTATGGAAGTTAATTTCTTCACATCATTGAAGGATGCATTAATCGCAAAATGAATTCCTTCACTAACATTTACTCTAAAGCTCAAATCACTATTAACAGTGATGAATGCAGTAACACAAGGTATTCCCCTGTCTAATCCCAAAAGACAGATATGCAATTTTTCATCATCTTTAATCACAGGCCACTTGTTGCTGCAAATTTTCTGGCCTTCTAGAAATACAGAAATATCATTGAGACACGAAAGTGAATTTTGTTGGAGGTGTAAGTTGTTTGACTCAATACTGTCTTGAATAGCTTTTTTAAGATGATCGTCTTCCACATCAGCAAGACGTCTCACTTTTGTAGTTGATTTAGAACAGTATGAGGGAGTGTTGGGAAAAATAGTTGGCACAGCATTTTCGGTGAGTTTTGGGATTATTCTGGGAAATTCTTTCAGTTGTCCTCTGTCCATAATTATGTCCACTCGAATTACACATGATCCATCGAAGTGTTTTACACAAATATTTGGCCGTTTTAGTTTGGTTAAGTCTGTTGGGATATTTCGAAGCCACAGTGCACGTCGACTCTCGTCAGATGGCAAAGAAAATGTAGTCGTTCTCTCTGTTTCGGAATCATAATTCGACCGACAGCCGAACGCACTACATCGACGTGGCATTTCAAGAGTTCCAGATCTAGAAATAAAATGAAACCGTATTTCAATACGTTACCTCGAAGTTACAGTGATGTGTAAGATCTCAAAATCACGTCAGGATAAACACACACAGACGGTTAGAATCTTCTAAAGTAGTAAACGAAGATGCATTTGAGGTTAACATACCTTGCTTACAATTATCAATGTTTCGCACACAACACCGTAAACATAACAAATTGTGGATGCATCACCACCACACATTCACATATACACACGTATTCTGTTGATGCACTTAGTTAAACTCCACTTCCGTAGTACGAAAAACAACGCAGCAAATACCAACGCTCTTTCACACACGTTGCTTCCACTAGCAAATCAAGACGCCGAGTGTGATGTCACGTTCACGCACCGGGGCCTGTCTTTCTCGTTGACCGCAGCGACGCACGGATGCACGCCAAGACCGTAGGATCCTACGTAGTGCCGTAGGGGACCGCACCGCCACTTCCCAGCAAATTAGGGACACTGTTGCTCCTGGGGTATCGGCGAGGACCATTCGCAACCGTCTCCATGAAGCTGGGCTACGGTCCCGCACACCGTTAGGCCGTCTTCCGCTCACGCCCCAACATCGTGCAGCCCGCCTCCAGTGGTGTCGCGACAGGCGTGAATGGAGGGACGAATGGAGACGTGACGTCTTCAGCGATGAGAGTCGCTTCTGCCTTGGTGCCAATGATGGTCGTATGCGTGTTTGGCGCCGTGCAGGTGAGCGCCACAATCAGGACTGCATACGACCGAGGCACATAGGGCCAACACCCGGCATCGTGGTGTGGGGAGCGATCTCCTACACTGGCCGTACACCACTGGTGATCGTCGAGGGGACACTGAATAGTGCACGGTACATCCAAACCGTCATTGAACCCATCGTTCTACCATTCCTAGACCGGCAAGGGAACTTGCTGTTCCAACAGGACAATGCACGTCCGCATGTATCCCGTGCCACCCAACGTGCTCTAGAAGGTGTAAGTCAACTACCCTGGCCAGCAAGATCTCCGGATCTGTCCCCCATTGAGCATGTTTGGGACTGGATGAAGCGTCGTCTCACGCGGTCTGCACGTCCAGCACGAACGCTGGTCCAACTGAGGCGCCAGGTGGAAATGGCATGGCAAGCCGTTCCACAGGACTACATCCAGCATCTCTACGATCGTCTCCATGGGAGAATAGCAGCCTGCATTGCTGCGAAAGGTGGATATACACTGTACTAGTGCCGACATTGTGCATGCTCTGTTGCCTGTGTCTATGTGCCTGTGGTTCTGTCAGTGTGATCATGTGATGTATCTGACCCCAGGAATGTGTCAATAAGTTTCCCCTTCCTGGGACAATGAATTCACGGTGTTCTTATTTCAATTTCCAGGAGTGTATATATCTATCGCAAAATAACGATGTCTTCACATGTGCCCCCCATTTTATCTTGAGATGTTCCCTAAAACCTCTCAAGATAAGATGTCCATGACCCATATGAGACAATTGGCCTCATAAAACTAGATAATATTCTGGTATATGTTGACTTGACTTATCCAAAGCTTCTATTGACAAATATTACCTCAGTAATTTCTTATATTATTTAATAACATGTAATCTACCTGACAATCATGAAAACAAAATTCCTATACAATAATGATTTCAATTAAGCAAACCAATTAAATGAATGATTATTTTATATTCTGAATCCAGAACTACGAAATGTATGAGCAGTAACAATTTTAAAAAAATTCTCATATAAACAAATAATTACAACAAACTTATACATTGTAACTGAAGACTAATCACGTTAGTCCATTCCTCACTGTATACGACACTTTTTATCACACACTTTTGAGTCTTTGTAACAAGTCACGTTTCCACACAAAATTTATGGCTCTAAATTATCGAGTCTGTCATAATGTTGTGTATTTTAATGTACTCAAATAATTGATTCTACAATTCAAATTCGATTGCCTATAGCGACTAATATAATCCTATACTTTTTAAACATGTCCCTCAGTTCATAAAATTCTGGTTCAGATTTGAAAAAGAAAAGGGAGAAGGGGTTCATCACCCAAACCTCATGCCCTGGATTTATATGGTTTTAAATCTACTATATTCTTCAAGCCAAACTTCTTTTTTGACTTTGGATACACCAGATAATAAGCATTCGGATGCGGTATACCCACTACCTCAAATGGACCTTTAAAAACATCAAAAAACTTTGGTATCTCATTGTTAATCTCCTTAGATTTTTCATAAGTCTTCACCAATACCAAGTCTCCCACCTTAATTTCAACCTTATTTAATTTTTTATCATGCCGTCTCCTCCTCTCCTCTAACCTCTTTTGCACTAATTCTCGCAGTCTTTTCTTCTTCTCATCCCAACTTAACTCATCCCTTGGTGAAACGACAACTTCTCCTCTACAAAACTCAAGGTTCTTTCTCCCTTCATAATCTCATATGGGGTAAACCCAGTTACATCATGAGGCACTGTGTTCATTATATCCTCAATATTTTCCACAACATCTCCCCAGGAACTGTGATTATTACTACAATACGTGCAGCATAACCTTCCTATTTCCCTCATACAGCGTTCCGTCGGGTTCCCGGCTGGGTGGTAAGTTGACGTATATATTACCGCTAATCCCTGGTCAGTAAGACCTTCCTTCCAATGCTTACTAGTAAACTGGGATCCGTTGTCAGAAAGTATTGCTTTTGGCTTACCAAATTTCACAAAATAGTCCTTTTCAAGTTTAGTCAGAATCGCCCTACCAGTGGCTTTATACAAAGGGTACAACCTAATAAATCTAGAAAATACTTCCAATACCACAAAAATGTAGGCAAAACCTCCTTTTGTCTTTAGCAAAGGGCCATAGAAATCGACAGCTAACAACTCCATCAAATCATTAGGTTTTACATTCTGCATAGGAAGCCGGCATGTCTGATTTGTAACCTTGGCTCTCTGACACTTATCACATGTCCTAATCCTGTTATTTACTCTTTTTACCATGTTGTCAAAGGCCACACATTCTCTTAATTTCTGTATACATTTCCTTGCAGCTAAATGCCCGAAACTCAAATGAATGTAGTCAATTATTTCATCAATGCAGTGACTAGGCCAACACACCTTCCAATCCTCTGAACTTTCATTAGTTCGCCTGAACAAGATTCCACCATGCGCTTTATAGTATTTTGGCAGTTTATCATTACCATTTGGCATATCTAACTCTCTCTTAATCATTTTCCAGATCTCATCATGGTTTTGATACCTCCTCATGTATTTACATGTATTTTCTATTTTCTTTTCCCCTTGAACTCCCTGAATATAGAATAATTTCACATGCTCTTTATCTATATCTTGTCCTATTTCCCCATTTTCCCTAAAGGTAATCTGGATAATGCATCTGCAACTTTATTTTGAGTACCCTTAACATACTTGATTTCAAATTCAAACTGTTGCAAGAACACTACCCATCTTGTCAACCTAGTATGTGTCAACCTAAATTTCTTGAAAAATATCAAAGCCCCAAGATCAGTATATATGATGGTTTCATTTCCCCACAGCTAATCCCCAAATTTTCTAAATCCCCAGATTATTGCCAAAGCTTCTTTTTCTGTCACACTATAATTCTTTTCATACTTAGTTAATGACCTGCTCACAAATGCAATTGTTCTATGATCTTCCTTCCCACCTTCTCCAAAATCCTGAAATAATTCTACTCCAATACCATATCCACTAGAATTAGTCCCCAAACAAAAAGGTCTAATAAGGTCAGGATGATGCAAAATTCTATCCTCTTTTAAAGCTCCCTTAAGCTGTGTAAAAGCTTCCTGACACTCGCTGGTCCAAACAAATGGCACTTTAGGACTCAATAACTTATTTAAACTTGGATTGTTAAATACTTGTCCTGATACAAAATTTCTATAAAAGTTACATAAACCGAGAAAGGACTTCAATTGTTTTCGATTCTTCGGATATGGGGATTCTTTTACAGCTTTGATCTTCTCAGGGTCAACTTTGATACCCATAGTGGACAAGATTCTACCTAAAAACTTTATTTCCTGTCTCACAAACTCACATTTCTTTAGTCGAAGGGTCATGCCCCCTTTTCTCAAAGCCTGAAACACACCATCCAATAAACTACAATGTTCCTCCCATGACTTGGTGGCAATCAACAAATCATCTACGTACACAGTTATTCTAGGACTCAACTCTGGTCCCAAGACTTGGTCTAATGCTCGAATGAATATGGACACACTAATAGTCAAACCAAAGGGTACTACAGTATATTGGTAACATTTCCCATTTACCAAAAAGGCCGTATACTTCCTATACTCCTCCGCAAGTGGAACCTGCCAGTACCTCGCCATGAGATCGAGGCTAGTCATGTAGTTCATATTAAAATACTTCTGTAATATCCCGTCCATATTTTCGGGGCGATCGGTCTCTCTACTCACTATGTCGTTCAAAGCTCTAGCATCAATAACCACTCTTACACTACCATCTTTCTTGCCCACCACTATTAAGGGACTATTGTATTCACTCTTGCTTCTTTCTATAACTCCACAGTCTACCATTCTCTCAATCTCTTTATGTACAGCTTCCCTCAACGCAAATGGTATAGAAATCGGCTTTCTTGCAAAGGGTTCATGCGGTTTCACATCTAATTTGCACTCAAAGTTCTTAACTTTACCAGATCTGTCTGAAAATACCTCTCTATTTATCCATAATACTTCTCTTAACTCCTCTTTCTGTTGTTTACTTAACCCTTCTACCTTGTCCATCTTATTCTTCAATTCTTCTATTATCTCTCTCTCCTCTCTGCTACCCCTATAATCCAAGTTCAACTCTAAATCTCTCATATTGACTCCTACTGTCATCATTCTCATTTTCAACTGACCAACTAAATCATTGCTACCCACTATCATTCCATCAAATTTCACACTTTTTTCTAGTCCTTCATTATAAAAAGTTACAAAACCGTCTCCACAATTTACTCCTGCTTTACACTCTGTCAACCAGTCTATGCCCAGGATAATTTCCACACTGAGCCCAGGAACAACAAAAAAATTATGTACTAAGCTTATGCCCCCAAGTTCAAATTCTAAGATGATCTGTCGCTTGACCGCTTTGCTCAACTTGCCCGTAGCACCCATTATTTTTAACCCCAACACAGGTACGTCTATTACCTCATTACCTTCCTTTATACAGTTATAGAATTCATCTGATACAGCACTTATTTCACTACCTGTATCCAAAAGAGCCTTTTGTTCCCTACCATAGGTTTTCATTTTCACAAAAGGTTGTCCAGCTTTAATATCCCCCATATCTTCACCTTCATGTAACAAATCTCTTTTAATATTATCATATTCCCATTTTGTACAACCTATCTCTGAGCTTTCCTCTTCTCTTGACTCCCTTCTAATTGCACATAAACTCTCTTCCTCCTCGCTACAAGTTGCCACATCCTTATCCTTGCCAATAATAAACACATTAATTTTTTCCTCCTCATCAGCATCTACACCATGGTTCAAGGAATCGGTAGAAATCTCTCCCTCAGTAACTTCAGAAACTGGCCCGTTCTCTTCCCCTTTACTCCTATGCAAATTACTCTGGAAAAGAAATGTATCCTCTGGTACCTCTTCTTCTCCCCCTTCACTGTCACTACTACCACTACTTGTCTCTTCCTCCTCACTTTCAATACTTTACATTTGTATCACTTCATTCTCCTTCTCCCTGTCTATTTGCTCCTTTATGTATTCTGTAACACCATCATACATATGAGAAAATACCTCCATACATGAACCTCCCAATTCTATATTATTCCCACACTTAATTTTAGGCCCTATCTCTTCAATTACTAAGTTCTGACTTCCACACCCCCTATCACCATGATTAGTATTACTATTGCTGCACATCACAAAACATCTTACATCATTGTGGCAACTGGCAACATCGGTAGGCCCTGATACTTGACCTGCCCCAGCATGGACCCTTACTGTTGCGGTGTACCATTTCCCGTATTAAAACTTCCTCTCCTATCATAACCTCTACCATTACCCCTAAAATTCCCTCGACCTCTTTCTCCCCTACCTCTCACATTTATCTGATTCACTCTACTGGTCTGTTCCCTGTTCACTTGGTTCCTCCAAGAATCTCTATTTACATTAAAAGAACAATTTGTCTGCCATCTGTCCATATCTCTCATTCTATTCAGAAAATATTTCAGATTATTATTATGCCCTATTAATCCACATCTCCTATTAGGAGGTAACTTCCCCATCAATACTTCTGTTGTATCTCGATCACTCCAAGTACTGTCCAAATGCTTCAACCTATCGATCCATCTTTCACAATATTCTCTCATGCTCTCCCTATTTCGGTTATCATACCATGGTGGCTCCTTAAAAGCCTCAATTACATCACTCTGTTATTCTTTAGACCAGTACTCTGCTAGAAAAGCTGACACAAAATCCTCAAAAGTTTCACATCTGTCTGGTGCATCTGCTCCCTAATCTAAACGTTCAACCTTTAAACATGCACTTGCTCTCCTTAATTTATCTTTCTCAATCCACTCTACAGTAAACTGACTTCGTAAACTATTCACAAAAGCCACTGGATGGACGTTGCCTTTAGGATCAAATACTATATTATTAAAAGTACTACCATCTCTCATATGTACTACCACAGATGGAGCTGTACAATTCCTATCTTGTATTTTTCCTTCCAAAGTTCCTACTCTTTTCTCAATCACAGAGGTGGACTCCCTGATTCTTCCCATTTCTACTTGAGCTTTCTTACTATGTTCCTGTAAAATTCTATCACAATATTCCTTCACTTCTGTCTGTCTTTTATCACACACTTCAGCCTGTGCTACAATATTCTTATCCAAGCAATCTACCCTTCCATTTACCTCCTCCCGAAAACTCTTTTGCTTTTCCATCAGCTCGAATTCAGTATCTTTAAATGTCTCTGTAACATCATCTTTAAATTTGTTAAAATCTTTGCTTATACCCAACTTTATATTTGAAATCCTCTTTTCTATCCCATCATCTAGTTCCCTTTTAAAACCCTCAAACCTTTGTTCAAATTTCCTATCTAAATTCTTTAGTTCTTCTCCCCTATCCTTTTGTGATTTGCTAACAGCTTCCATTTTCTTATTTATACCCTCCATATCTTCTCTTAAACCTTTGTGGCCCTCTTTCATTCCTCTCATTTCCGCTAACAGTACAGCAACCATACTTTTTACCCCTCGTGTTCCATCTACATCTTTATCAACCTCTGGTTCTGTCTTAATTACTGTATCCTTTTCCACCTTTTCCAAAGCAATTTCTTGTTCTTTATTTTCCTCTTGCTCGTCATCCCACATTTTAAAACTGGCTAAACGTTCATCCTCTTTAATAGTCATCTTGTCTATTTTCTGATCCTAACACCAACAAACCACTCCCACTAATTATCAAAATTTTTGAAACTGAGATCCGAATATTGCAATTCTTTAAGACAGCGTCAAAATACCCTGTCCTGTCACTCCACGGTCGCCATATGTGACGACTGCGATTCTACCCTGCCACCAAGTATCGCCAAAATACCCGAAAAGTACCGTGTTGACTAATGCAGTCCAAATCAAGTCGTATCTAAATAGACGTTTCTCCAAATTTTACTTCCCAACACAATATCTGACCGTGCATTTATCCCAGTTTAACATAGAATAACCATATTAAATAAGATTTAAGGACATTGACAAAAAAAATTGTTTCTAACATCAATAAACAAAAGAATACCAAAGTTGAGTGATGACCCCACAATTTTACACGACTCTCATTCAAAGTAATCACAAACCGTGTGGTTTGACAGCTACCCACCTTTGAATTACTCACTATAGAATGTTAGCACCAATAGCAAGCGAGCTTCACTGTCATTGGTCGACGTTTAAGAAATTAATGGCTGGCGCCCTTGTCCAAGTAGCAAAGCATTACATCACATCTGGTAAATGCTACGGCACACGAATTTAGACACATACCCTCCAAAAGTTATAAAAAATACACATGCAGCGGCAGCGGATTTAAAATATAAAAAAAATAATAATTAAAAGGGAAATGGCTACTGCTAATGAAAGTCAACAATGTCTACATAGAACACACCACTTCGTGGGGAACACTTTTATTCTAAAGAAGACAAATGTTACGTGTATGTCAGACAAAAGGAAATTAAAATTGTTTGCAATAATTTTGAGTCTTTGAGAGGAGAGCGCTGCTTTTAAATCTTATCTTGTGTGTTGTGACGATGGTCGCGATATCGACGGCAGCTGGCTGGTCCTGGTGAAACGCTGAGATCTGCTCCCACGGTCGTGTGATTGCAGCTGATGATTTTAGCTCGTAATCGGGCGGGCGGTGGTATTCATTAAGCTGCAAATCTGATTACACTGGCGTTTTGCAGGCCACAGGTTGGTCGATGTAATTGTTGTTACAGATGTCCGTATGTGCACAGTATTAATGTTTCTGGCACACACAATTTAAGTTTACTTACGCCACACACGGTTTATAAAACTTGCCGACGGCGAATTCTATAGAAAGTCAATTCGTATTATGACCAGAATGAGATTTTCACTCTGCAGCGGAGTGTGCGCTGATATGAAACTTCCTGGCAGATTAAAACTGTGTGCCCGGCCGAGACTCGAGCTCGGGACCTTTGCCTTTCTCGGGCAAGTGCTCTACCATCTGAGCTACCGAAGCACGACTCACGCCCGCTACTCACAGCTTTACTTCTGCCAGTATCTCGTCTCCTGCCTTCCAAACTTTACAGAAGCTCTCCTCGTATTATGACTGTCGCGATCGCGAAAAACCGTCCTGGGCGGGAATGTACTCACACACAATAGACAGTTCGCATAAGTTCCGAACGACTGTTACTGATTATAGGCGTCCGACAGTTCATCGAAACGCGAATAAATACGTAAGTTCACAGTACTTGAGTGTACGAAAACACAGTCAAAATACAAGTGCAGTTCAATTCACAGACACAGAGCTACAATACCGCCCATTCTCGGTTGCATTGTCATAGTTACTTCGTCTCACGGCACAGTCTCAATATTTACTTCGCCCGGTTTCTACCCTCACTATTATCATATCACGTATTGGTATAAAACAGTCATTCAAAACGTACATCGCTTGCCACTAAACTCAATCTTCACCAGTTCGTAAAAGTCACAACTCGCACAGTAAAACATGTGTCCGCCTCTCTAGCTACCCAACAACACAAAACCGCTTTGTTGGATCGACTATCGATATTGCTCTCTCTCTTTCTCAATACTCTCGCCCACAGTTTATAAAACATCAAAGTAAATTACATATATCTTCACACAACTATTTTCCACCAAACCTATTACAGTAAACGATAAACACAAAAAAATTAAAGCTTTCCACAATCAATAAACTCTAAACATATTTATCTACAGGGTTATTACAAATGATTGAAGCGATTTCACAGCTCTACAGTAACTTTATTATTTGAGATATATTCTCAATGCTTTGCACACACATACAAAAACTCAAAAAGTTTTTTTAGGCATTCACAAATGTTCGATATGTCCTCCTTTAGTGATTCGGCAGACATCAAGCCGATAATCAAGTTCCTCCCACACTCGGCGCAGCATGTCCCCATCAATGAGTTCGAAAGCATCATTGATGCGAGCTCGCAGTTCTGGCACGTTTCTTGGTAGAGGAGGTTTAAACACTGAATCTTTCACATAACCCCACAGAAAGAAATTGCATGCGGTTAACTCGGGAGAGCGTGGAGGCCATGACATGAATTGCTGATCATGATCTCCACCACGACCGATCCATCGGTTTTCCAATCTCCTGTTTAAGAAATGCCGAACATCATGATGGAAGTGCGGTGGAGCACCATCCTGTTGAAAGATGAAGTCGGCGCTGTCGGTCTCCAGTTGTGGCATGAGCCAATTTTCCAGCATGTCCAGATACACGTGTCCTGTAACGTTTTTTTCGCAGGAGAAAAAGGGGCCGTAAACTTTAAACTGTGAGATTGCACAAAACACGTTAACTTTTGGTGAATTGCGAATTTGCTGCACGAATGCGTGAGGATTCTCTACCGCCAAGATTCGCACATTGTGTGTGTTCACTTCACCATTAAGAAAAAATGTTGCTTCATCATTGAAAACAAGTTTCACACTGAACGCATCCTCTTCCATGAGCTGTTGCAACCGCGGCGAAAATTCAAAGCGTTTGACTTTGTCATCGGGTGTCAAGGCTTGTAGCAATTGTAAACGGTAAGGCTTCTGCTTTAGCCTTTTCCGTAAGATTTTCCAATCCGTCGGCTGTGGTACGTTTAGCTCCCTGCTTGCTTTATTCGGCGACTTCCGCGGGCTACGCGTGAAACTTGCCCGCACGCGTTCAACCGTTTCTTCGCTCACTGCAGGCCGACCCGTTGATTTCCCCTTACAGATGCATCCAGAAGCTTTAAACTGCGCATACCATCGCCGAATGGAGTTAGCAGTTGGTGGATCTTTGTTGAACTTCGTCCTGAACTGTCGTTGCACTGTTATGACTGACTGATGTGAGTGCATTTCAAGCGCGACGTACGCTTTCTCGGCTCCTGTCGCCATTTTGTCACACTGCGCTCTCGAGCGCTCTGGCGGCAGAAACCTGAAGTGCGGCTTCAGCCGAACAAAACTTTATGAGTTTTTCTACGTATCTGTAGTGTGTCGTGACCATATGTCAATGAATGGAGCTACAGTGAATTTATGAAATCGCTTCAGTCATTTGTAATAGCCCTGTACTTACAAAAAAAATATTCCAGTTACACATTACATCTAGAAAACAACTTTTATCTCTATATTATAGGACAAAAGAAAAATGCGCTACAACATCAAAGATACACTCCTGGAAATTGAAATAAGAACACCGTGAATTCATTGTCCCAGGAAGGGAAAACTTTATTGACACATTCCTGGAGTCAGATACATCACATGATCACATTGACAGAACCCCAGGCACATAGACACAGGCAACAGAGCATGCACAATGTCGGCACTAGTACAGTGTATATGCACCTTTCGCAGCAATGCAGGCTGCTATTCTCCCATGGAGACGATCGTAGAGATGCTGGATGTAGTCCTGTGGAACGGCTTGCCATGCCATTTCCACCTGGCGCCTCAGTTGGACCAGCGTTCGTGCTGGACGTGCAGACCGCGTGAGACGACGCTTCATCTAGTCCCAAACATGCTCAATGGGGGACAGATCCGGAGATCTTGCTGGCCAGGGTAGTTGACTTACACCTTCTAGAGCACGTTGGGTGGCACGGGATACATGCGGACGTGCATTGTCCTGTTGGAACAGCAAGTTCCCTTGCCGGTCTAGGAATGGTAGAACGATGGGTTCGATGACGGTTTGGATGTACCGTGCACTATTCAGTGTCCCCTCGACGATCACCAGTGGTGTACGGCCAGTGTAGGAGATCGCTCCCCACACCATGATGCCGGGTGTTGGCCCTGTGTGCCTCGGTCGTATGCAGTCCTGATTGTGGCGCTCACCTGCACGGCGCCAAACACGCATACGACCATCATTGGCACCAAGGCAGAAGCGACTCTCATCGCTGAAGACGACACGTCTCCATTCGTCCCTCCATTCACGCCTGTCGCGACACCACTGGAGGCGGGCTGCACGATGTTGGGGCGTGAGCGGAAGACGGCCTAACGGTGTGCGGGACCGTAGCCCAGCTTCATGGAGACGGTTGCGAATGGTCCTCGCCGATACCCCAGGAGCAACAGTGTCCCTAATTTGCTGGGAAGTGGCGGTGCGGTCCCCTACGGCACTGCGTAGGATCCTACGGTCTTGGCGTGCATCCGTGCGTCGCTGCGGTCCGGTCCCAGGTCGACGGGCACGTGCACCTTCCGCCGACCACTGGCGACAACATCGATGTACTGTGGAGACCTCACGCCCCACGTGTTGAGCAATTCGGCGGTACGTCCACCCGGCCTCCCGCATGCCCACTATACGCCCTCGCTCAAAGTCCGTCAACTGCACATACGGTTCACGTCCACGCTGTCGCGGCATGCTACCAGTGTTAAAGACTGCGATGGAGCTCCGTATGCCACGGCAAACTGGCTGACACTGACGGCGGCGGTGCACAAATGCTGCGCAGCCAGCGCCATTCGGCGGCCAACTCCGCGGTTCCTGGTGTGTCCGCTGTGCCGTGCGTGTGATCATTGCTTGTATGGTGGGTCTGACACACCGGTGTCAATGTGTTCTTTTTTCCATTTCCAGGAGTGTATATGAACAGACGGGGAAAAAAACAAGATAAAATATATATATATATATATATATATATATATATATATATATATCGCAAAATAACGATGTATTCACAGCGTGCAGCTGCCGCTGACCATCCTACATCGCAGTAGCAGAGGGCGCTCGTAGTAGGAGCCGCTGAAGCCGTGCGCAGTGGGCGCACATCATTGGTACCGCCGGGTCTCGCTACACGTCCGCTGTCAGCGCCTGTCGAAGACCTCCGTTTCAGTTGCCAACTGTGACGTCGGTGGGGGTGGTATCGATGTACGATGCCACAAATAGTAGCATGTCAGTTCAAATCTGGACAGATGTTACAGGCAGAGTGCTAGAATGAACTGTTGGGAACAGATCGATAGAAACTGGGATGAATCTCGACTTCTCAAGTGTCGTCAGCCATTGACATACCACAGACAACGGAGACTCTCAAGGTGTGGAACCAGAGTCAACTGCGGCACTGAGCGGCATTCTGTGGCGTTCCAAAATGAGTTCCTCTTCTGCTGTAGATGTCGGATCAAAAAAACTTGGTTCAAATAGGTCTCAGCACTATGGCACTTAACTGCTGAGGTCATCAATCCCCTATAACTTAGAACTACTTAAACCTTACTAACCTAAGGACATCACACACATCCATGCCCGAGGCAGGATTCGAACCTGCGACCGTAGCAGTCGCGCGGTTCCGGACTGAAGCGCCTAGAACCGCTCGGCTACCGAGACCGGCCGATGTCAGATCGACGCCATCATCTCTGCAACGTGGAAGGTCGCAGGAAGCAGCGATTCTAGGGTCCCATAGCTATGTCCAACTCATGGAATCGTACTGTGAGGAGTTACTGCGTACCAGGACTTATTTTGTTTATTGTTGAAGGCAGACTGTAACGCCCGGGAGCACAAATGGGTGGGGTTCCTTTAAACTGTTTGTCGTTTCCATCATTTCTTGACCGTGCGCCCTGTCCACACCACGTACCTGATAATACTGCGACGGTCGTACTGTTCTGCTCCCCACTGCTGTTGGCTTACCTGAAATTATCTATCGAAATATGCAAGCGGGCCTAGGGGAGCCACTCAACGTTAATGCACAACAATGTTCGACGTCTCTTATGAACAACTATATTCTGAGACGATTCAAGAAAATCGCAGGTTGCACTGTTTACATTCTAATTCATAAGTGTTTATCCCAATTAATGTATGATTACCAGTCCACAATATCACTCAAACGACCGTACGCGTAACCGACACGACGCTGGTGATTGTTGATGATGCGGAACGCGATGATCGAACGTACGTCCTCACGCTCGCTACAAGACACTGGGACTAAAATGCTCTCTTTTATGGTAACTAATTTTTGCTGATTCACAGTAGTTCATTCTGAGAGACCGAACACGGCGCGGATGATTGATACTGTACGGTACGACACGCAAAGAGAGGATACACAAATACGTTATCGGCCGCACTGCTCATTTTTAATTACATCTTGACGAACTTTCCTCTGACTCACTTCCATAAAATGTTCAAATGTGTGTGAAATCTTATGGGACTTAACTGCTAAGGTCATCGGTCCCTAAGCTTACACACTACTTAACCTAAATTATCCTAAGGGCAAACACACACACCCATGCCCGAGGGAGGACTCGAACCTCCGCCGGGACCAGCCGCACAGTCCACGACTGCAGCGCCTTAGACCGCTCGTCACTTCCACATTTCATCACTTTACCGTAGTACCACTTGTAGCAACACTTCAACCTCCATACTAACAATGCTTATTACATGCAGACCTACCCACAACAAAACATAACAGTTCCGTGTCCTCTGCTCGACCGAGCGAGGTGGCGCAGTGGTTAGCACACTGGACTCGCATTCGGGAGGACGACGGTTCAATCCCGTCTCCGGCCATCCTGATTTAGGTTTTCCGTGATTTTCCTAAATCGTTTCAGGCAAATGCCGGGATGGATCCTTTGAAAGGGCACGGCCGATTTCCTTCCCAATCCTTCCCTAACCCGAGCTTGCGCTCCGTCTCTAATGACCTCGTTGTCGACGGGACGTTAAACACTAACCACCACCATCCTCTGCTCGACTCGACACACGCGGCTGCCCCCAAAGATACTCCGCAACCAATCAATCGATATGACAGTACGCTTACAACTCGACGCTCAACAATATGTGGCAAAAACAGTAAACCCTGTTGTCAAACACTTTTTGACTAGGGTAACAAATGGTGTATTTAGGCACTATAATGCAAGATCCTCACACTGCTGCAGTTCATACCATGAACATCCTGTGGAATGTACGGATCACTGTATGGCCAGCCCTTAACACACAAGATGTGCTCTCTCAGACCGCGCGAAAATTTTCGATCTCGCTCTCCAAGGCCATTTGTAGTGGAATGCTTCTATACTCCTCCTACCCTCCTTAAATTGCCAAGCCTACGATGTTTTGCTGTCGGTTGCGTTATCGCCTTCTGTGTTGTTATTGTTGACACGTGTTGTTGATAGGTGCTGGAGTCTCCTAGACCGCGATTCGTCAACTACGTACCCGTTTACTTCAGTACGGTACCGTATAGCTCAGAATGTGTTGGAACGAATGTGTCATTTTTAACTTTCCCGAGCTTGATGAAATAGTTAGTCCGTCTATGGAGAAAGGCGTCAGTGATCTAGATCAAGAAATAAAGGAAAAAGACGACGATTTTACATTAGCCAGTGATCACAGGTCTGCTTTCGAAGAAGAGTATCATTCAGACGAAGAACTTCAGGAAAGTTGTGATGGGAATCTGTCTGTTTCTTCAAAAAATGGCTCTGAGCACTATGGGACTTAACGTCTGAGGTCATCAGTCGCCTAGACTTAGAACTACTGAAACCTAACTAATCTAAGGACATCACACACATCAATGCCCGAGGCAGGATTCGAACCTACAAGCGTGACAGCAGCGCGGTTCCGGACTGAAGTGCCTAGAACCGCTCGGCCACAGCGGCCGGCTTCTGGTTCTTCAATGAATTACTTAAAGTGTCTGTTAAAACCGGATGTGTTCTGAGTGGTGATAAGAATGCAATTCCCAGCAATGAATGTCAATTTGACATACTTTCTTTTTGTACCTATCGGATAGAATTTTTATGTGCAAATTTAAATTCTGCAATTTAGTTTTATTTAGAAGTTTATTTGCTACAGAGATTGTATAATTTTTCAGAATGTAAAGTTCAGTACTTTGACAGTCTATTTATGTGTACTATTTAAAAGAACCACACAAAATTATTTGTTTTTGTATGATAAATACGAGGGTTCGAACTTAAATAGTGGCAACTATTTATTCGCAACCGATACAAAAGAGTTACATGTTTGCACCTGATACTGTCCTTCAAAGTACTCACCATCGTTGTGTAGATCCAGTTGCCAGCGACGTGGAAGGCGTAATATACCGTTAGCAGAGCCTGTTCTGTTGATGGTGCGAATGGAGCGGTCTACTGCCTGTCTAATTTCTGGAATAGTTCTGAAGCGAATGCCACGAAGGCAAAACTGAATCGCCAGTCCAACGAATGGCGTCATTATCGATCGCCACGAAAGTCAGAAGTGCGTCAGAGCCCCAGTATGGTGAAAGCTATGGTGATTCTCGTGTACGACTTCCTCCACGGCAGACCATCAATGCACAGTATTACTGTTCGTTTTTGGAGCACCACCTGCGGCCATCTTTGCGAAAGAAGCAGCGACACTTTCTGCGCAACCCACCAATCATTTTGCATGAGAGTGCGCGGGCGCATACAGCGCAAGCTGTGGCGTGCCGGCCGAGGTGGCCGAGCGGTTCTAGGCGCTACAGTCTGGAACCGCGCGACCGCTACGGTCGCAGGTTCGAATCCTGCCTCGAGTATGGATGTGTGTGATGTCCTTAGGTTAGTTAGGTTTAAGTAGTTCTAAGTTCTAAGTGACTGATGACCTCAGAAGTTTAAGTTCCATAGTGCTCAGACCCATTTGAACCAAGCTGTGGTTGCTCTGTTCGGTCGATGGGATTGAGAAGTACTGTACCATCCACCATACTCCCGGGACTTAAGTCCTTGTAACTTTGATTTGATTCCGAAGATGAAGGAACCACTTCGTGGCATTCGCTTCAGAACTGTTCCAGAGATTCGACAGGCAGTAGACCGCTCCATTCGCACAATGAACGGAACAGACTTTGCTAACGGTATACTACGCCTTCCACATCGCTGGCAACGCGTTCTACACAACGCTGGTGACTACTCTGAAGGACAGTAACAGGTGAAAACATGTAACACTTTTGTATCGGTTGTGAATAAATAGTTGCCATTATTTAAGTTCCAACCCTCGTAGTAAAAAGCTGCAGGCTTTGTTTAGTACAGTAAAATAAACTAGAAGCATTTAAACAACACTTAAATAATTATAAAAATAAATGTTATATAGCATAAATTAAACATTTCAAATGAATTTGCCTTAAATCTCGATTTAAACATAGGAGTCCCAGAGCCTCCACCTCGGGGTATGTTGTTGTTGTTGTGGTCTTCAGTCCTGAGACTGGTTTGATGCAGCTCTCCATGCTGCTCTATCCTGTGCAAGCTTCTTCATCTCCCAGTACTTACTGCAACCTACATCCTTCTGAATCTGCTTAATGTATTCATCTCTTGGTCTCCCTATACGATTTTTACCCTCCACGCTGACCTCCAATGCTAAATTTGTGATTCCTTGATGCCTCAGAATATGCCCTACCAACCGGTCCCTTCTTCTTGTCAAGTTGTGCCACAAACTTCTCTTCTCCCGTATTTATTCAATACCTCCTTGTTAGTTACGTGATCTACCCATCTAATCTTCAGCATTCTTCTGTAGCACCACATTTCGAAAGCTTCTATTCTCTTCTTGTCCAAACAATTTATCGTCCAATTTTCACTTCCATACATGGCTACACTCCATACAAATACTTTCAGAAACGACTTCCTGACAAATCTATACTCGATGTTAACAAATTCCTCTTCTTCAGAAACGCTTTCCTTGCCATTGCCAGTCTACATTTTATACCCTCGTGGTATACGTTATAGAAAAGCCACTTCGTGGGTTAAGGGCTAGATTTGCCACCATTAAGCATGTCTCCGATGCTACGGGAAGTTGTATACTTTCGTAACACCCTCGAGCCAGCAATCTTAATGAACCTTTTCAGCTTATGTTTCGGGCATGCCAAGAAATTCTTTAAGATGGCATTAAGGAACTGTTTACTTCCTTGCGACAACGACCACAAGATTCTGCCCATGGGAGTCACATTTCTTACTGGTACTGATGATGATCATACGTTTTGAATGGAATAAAATAATAATTTGAAACACCTGCAAAACATTTGATAAATATCGGAATGGTGCCTCATGGTCTAACACTTCCAAGCCCGTCGGTGTACGCACAGCAAAGGTTCTTGCCCGTTACATCGGTTAGCAAAGTAAAAGCTTCAAAACACTCCGACAGAGCAGTGATGGTTGCCGCTGGTAAAACCGCACCAGGATCGCGTTACTCATGTTTTCCGTGTTGATAATGTCTTTAACAGCAGTATGTAAGCTCGTCAAAAATGACACTTTCTACTAAGCTGTTATTCCAGCCTTGGTTTGCATCACCAAATAGTGACAGATGAGTCTTCTTCGCTTGGAAAAAGATTCTAACGCTGCATTTTCTGCATCTTGATATATTTTTCAGTCATCACAAGAGTATGATGAAACTTTGTAGTTTACTTTTTCGAGACGTATTTTCATTTTGAGATCTGTAGCAGTGTAAAACTGTCAAACATGATCGTGAAATGGGGAATAATGGAAAGAAAAAAGGTAATCTGTCTTTGTCAATAATTTTACCGGCCATCTAAGTAGTTTGCTACGTCCGCTTAGTGCCGCAGTTGCGTTATTCCATTTAATCAATTACCGAGCAAATGCACAGTGGTATCAGAATGTGTGTAATAGCTCGGTTGGCACAATGCTTCGAGAACGCCTCTGACCACCCATAAAATTTTCACAAGACTTCGAAACAAAAACAGCGAAATGGTGTAACTGTTGACATGAATGATCCCGCAGTGTGAAAAGTCTGTAATTACGTAATAATCACTAGCACAGAACTTAGTTTATTGTGTAAATGGGATTATAAATAATCTGCATAACAAACGACGAGTTCTGAAGGGATCTGCATTCGTAGTAAATACGAACGGTCCATTGCTGATGAAAAAACTCACGGGACTTGTTAGCTGCAGTGATAAAACTTGGCCATTTTTTTACGATTTAACATGTAGAGCCACGTCGCACGTATGAAAAAATTTGTTCTCCTCTCTCTGCACACACTGATGCTTACCCAAAACGATTGATGAACTGTTGGTGTAGAGACTATGAAGCAGTTAACATCAGAGTAATGACTGCAGTGCTATAACACTTTATTTGATGTTAGCTAGGACCCTGTTTTACAATAACGACCCAGTTTTTTTCACAAGGGAGAAAATTGCATTTTATTTCAGTATATGAAGCAACGAACCTCCATCCTCACACTCTAGTAAAAAAATAAATAAATAAAAATAAAAAGCCGTGTGCAGCTATTGCTTTAGTTCGTAATGGTAATATTTATCCATTATCATTGATCATGTGACAGCGCGGATTTACGGACCTGTAGCCATCACCTAGTTATTACAGTGGCCTGTTAATTTTAATGTGACAATAATAACAAGGCCCCGTCCACGATGTGTTATGATGCGCGTAGTGGTCGGATTAAAAATTTGTAACATTGTATTGTGTCTATACATCGTACTTTTATACCACTTTATAAACTTTTACAGCGTCTAGAAACCACTGGGAAGATAATGACTGAAATAGGAATTGATTTGCGGCGCCGTATCGTTTTCGTCCAGCACGAAGTCCATATATGTAATCACGTACGCCACTTTTTGGCAAGTAGTGAGTAAATATCTGTAGGAATTAACTTTTCCTCTGCTACTTACTGCTAGCGAAGCTATCGAATTAATAAAAACACCAGATAGCAGCCACAGCTGTAGCAACTAAACACAACGGGGATCACTTGTGAAAGAAGAAACGCCGTGTAATGAGCTACCAGAGTGCTGCATGATTCACGTGTATCATAGCACTCCCCATTAAACGCAAATGTAGTCTCTGTCACAGCCAAAGTAAATTGCCATCACTTTGTCACCTAGCAGATGTCAGACAGCGGAACACATTATTATTCACATTCATTCTGTAAACTTATCGATAATTTATTCAGAGTGTACAGAACGAATTTAACCTGTATCAAGGAGGAGGACAGATTACCAGAGTGGTGCAGAATACATGCGGGAGTACGATAGGGATACAGCCTTTCCCCACTTTCGTTTGTTATTTATATGAATAGAACAACCCAAGAGTCGAGACAAATGACGGACGGTCTCAGTCAAATCAACAGAAACTCAGAGTTAGATGATTTACTTTTAGAAGATGACTTAGCTTTTGTATCATCTCCAGAGGATAACTCACAGCATTCTGTACATATACGGACTACATCTATATGGATACTCTGCAAATCACATTTAAGTGCCTGGCAGAGGGTTCATCGAACCACCTTCACAATTCTCTGAATCTCGTACAGCGCGCGGAAAGAACGAACACCTATATGTTTCCATGCGAGCTCCAATTTCCCTTATTTTATTGTGGTGATCGTTTCTCCCTATGTACGTCGGTGTCAACAAAATATTTTCACATTCGGAGGAGAAAGTTGGTGATTTCGGAGAAGATTCCGTCACAACGAAAAATGCCTTTCTTTTAATTATATCCATCCCAAATCCTGTATCATTTCAGTGACACTCTCTCCCTAATTTCGCGATAATACAAAACATGTTCCCCTTCTTTGAACTTTTCCGATGTACTTCGTCAGCCCTATCTGGTAAGGATCCGCACCGCGCAGTAGTGTTCTAGAAGAGAACGGATAAGCTTAGTGTAGGCAGTCTTCTTAGTAAGTCTGTTACATTTTCTAAGTGTCCTGCCAATAAAACGCAGTCTTTGGTTAGCCTTCCTCACAATATTTTCTATGTGTTCCTTCCAATTTAAGTTGTTTGTAATTGTAATTCCTAGGTAGTTAGTCGAATTTACGGCCTTTATGTCTGACTGATTTACCGTGCAATCGAAGTTTAACGGATTCCTTTTAGCACTCATGTGGATGACCTCACACTTTTCGTTATTTAGAGCCAACTGCCAATTTTCGCACCATTCAGATATCTTTTCTAAATCGTTTTGCAGTTTGTTTTGATCATCTGATCACTTTATTAGTCGATAAACGACAGCGTCATCTGCAAACAACAGAAGACGGCTGCTCAGATTGACTCCCAAATCGTTTATATAGATAAGGAACAGCAAAGGGCCTATAACACTTCCTTGGGGAACGCCTGAAATCACTTCTGTTTTACTCGATGACTTTCCGTCAATTACTACGCACTGTGACCTCTCTGACAGGAAATCGCAAATCCAGTCACATAACTGAGACGATATTCCATAAGCACGCAGTTTCACTACGAGCCGCTTGTGTAGTACAGTGTCAAAAGCCTTCCGGAAATCCAGGAATACGGAATAGATCTGAAATCCCTTGTCAATAGCACTCAAAACTTCATGCGAATAAAGTGCTAGTTGTGTTTCACAGGAACGATGTTTTCTAAACCCATGTCGACTGTGTGTCAATAGACCGTTTTCCTCGACGTAATTCATAATGTTCGAACACAATATATGTTCCAGAATCCTGCTGCATATCGACATTAATGATATGGGCCTGTAATTAAGTGGATTACTCCTACTACCTTTCTTGAATATTGGTGTGACCTGTTCATCTTTCCGGTCTTTGGGTACGGATCTTTCGCCGAACGAACGGTTGTATACGATTGTTAAGTATGGAGCTAATGCATCAGCATACTCGGAAAGGAATCTAATTGGTATACAGTATGGACCAGAAGACTTACTTTTATTAAGTGATTTAAGTTGCTTCTACTCCGAGGATATTTACTTGTACGTTACTCATGTTGGCAGCTGGTCTTGATTCGAATTCTGGAATATTTACTTCGTCTTCTTTTGTGAAAGTACTTCGGAAGGCTGTGTTTAGTAACTCTGCTTTGGCAGCACTGTCTTCGATAGTATCTCCATTGCTATCGCGCAGAGAATGTATTGATTGTTTCTTGACGCTAACATACTTCGTATACGTCCAAAATCTCTTTGGATTTTCTGCCAGGTTTCGAGACAAAGTTTCGTTGTGGAAACTGTTATAAGTATCCCTCATTGAAGTCTGCTCTAAATTCCGAGCTTCTGTAAAACATCGCCATCTGTTTAAATTTGGCATGTTTGTTTCGTTTTTACGAAATACGGCGTGGATATCAACACCGAGCCGGCCGAGGTGGCCGAGCGGTTCTAGGCGCTACAGTCTGGAACCGCACGACCGTTACGGTCGCAGGTTCGAATCCTGCCTCGGGCATGGATGTGTGTGATGTCCTTAGGTTAGTTAGGTTTAAGTAGTTCTGTTCTAGGGGACTGATGACCTCAGAAGTTAAGTCCCACAGTAATCAGAGCCATTACACCGAGAAAACAGAAAATATGGCCTCCTGCGCAAAATTACCAGTACAGATTAAGACCTGTTTGAAAAATTAAATTGTCGAAACAGTCAACACATTCACAAATCTAGGTTGTAAACTAAATACCTAGGAATTACAGTTCCCAACAACTTAAACTGGAAAGATCGCATAGAAAATGTTGTGGGGAAGGCTAACGAAAAATTGCGTTTTACTGGCAGGATACTTAGAAATTGTAACAGATCTACTAAAGAAACTGCCTACACTACGCTTGTCCGTCCTCTTTTAGGATACTGCTACGCGGTGTGGGATCCTTACCAGATAGGATTGACGGAGTACATCGAAAAAGTTCAAAGAAGGGCAGCACGTTTTGTATTATCGCGAAATTTGGGAGAGAGTGTCACTGGCATGATACAGGATTTGGGCTGGACATCACTAGAACAAAGGCGTTTTTCGTTGCGGCGCAATCTTCTCACGAAATTTCAATCACCAACTTTCTCCTCCGAAAGCGAAAATATTTTGTTGATGCCAACGTACATAGGAAGAAACGATCATCATCAATAAAATAAGGGAGACCAGAGCTCGCACGGAAAGATAGAGGTGCTCGTTTTTCCCTCGCGCTGTACGAGATTGGAATAATAGAGAATAATTGTGAAGGTGGTTCGATGAACCGTCTGTCAGGCACCTAAATGCGATTTGCAGAGTATCCATGTAGATGTAGAAGTAAACTATCCTTTCGTGCAAGAAACAGACCCAGCTGAAAAAGCAATCAGGTATGCAAAAGCAATGCGAGTCATGAACAGCGTAATGTAACCTTCCGCGAGGGGCACACCAGAATACGCCTCATCAGACCTTAGCAAGACCTTTGCCGTGCTATGAAAATGAACCAGTAACAACAAAGGCAAACGAGAGGTGAAATACTGTTCAGTTTGCTTACGTACCTAAACACGCAAGTGGGTGACGTTTCGCTTAACCTGCTAAAGATTGGAACATATACTTCATGTAACGCCATTTCCCAAAAATCGTATTTCATGACACTGAATTATTGTGAAGCGTTAGCCAACATTATGTTGAAATAGGTAATTCCTGAATCTGAATGAAGAGCGTAATGTAACCTTCCGCGAGGGGCACACCAGAATACGCCTCATCAGACCTTAGCAAGACCTTTGCCGTGCTATGAAAATGAACCAGTAACAACAAAGGCAAACGAGAGGTGAAATACTGTTCAGTTTGCTTACGTACCTAAACACGCAAGTGGGTGACGTTTCGCTTAACCTGCTAAAGATTGGAACATATACTTCATGTAACGCCATTTCCCAAAAATCGTATTTCATGACACTGAATTATTGTGAAGCGTTAGCCAACATTATGTTGAAATAGGTAATTCCTGAATCTGAATGAAGAGCGGAAGACTTAACAAAAATGGTTCAAATGGCTCTGAGCACTATGGGACTTAGCATCTGTGGTCATCAGTCCCCTAGAACTTAGAACTACTTAAACCTAACTAACCTAAGGACATCACACACATACATGCCCGAGGCAGGATTCGAACCTGCGACCGTAGCAGTCGCACGGATCCGGACTGCGCGCCTAGAACCGCGAGACCACCGCGGCCGGCGGAAGACTTAACAGAATTTAAAAAGAGAGACAGCAGAATAGCGGTGGATATGCGATAAGCCAAGGTTGTATAATGACCAACACAAACCAATTTTATTTATCAATGTTTAAAATGTTCGAAATTATTTCTTTCAGGAAGATAAAGAAACCGATTGAAATTGTCACGTGGGAAAAATATTACAAATTAAACGTTCGGAGCTTATCAACAGACTGACAATAAGTCAATGTTGTGTGACCCGAATCCACCATTGCATTGCCACAAGTTCCAAGAGCGAAACTCAGATGAATTGTTTATTCTCAAGTGCAGTTTTACTTTCTTTCATTTCCGTTCTTACATCTTTCATTATCACTCCTGAAGGGAAAAAGTGGGCTTATGAGAGAGCTAGTGCTTTTTCCAACCATAGGTTTCGTTTTTTCGTTTTGACTACATTCATTTTTAGATGGGGGCAAAGGAGAATTTTGAATTTATTATCTTTTTTCTGTTTCTGATTTTGTTTCTATTTTGATTTCAGGTGGTTGATTAAAATTCCGGTATTCGCCTTACAGGTGGCGGAAACCTTCTAAAATCTCATCTGGGATTACGCAGACAGTAGAACGCCCTCTTGAAATGTCCAGTGTCAGCAGTAGAATCTTTCTGCAGTCGGCTCAAATGTCAGCTCCATAAATTGTCTCAGTAGTGTTCCTCTAACAGAACGTCGTCTTCCTACTAGGGATAACTATTTGATTTGCCAAAGCATCTCCGTAATACTCGTGTGTTGCTCGAACCTACCGGTAACAACTCTATCAGGCCCGCCTGTGAATTCCCTCGATGTCTTCCGTTAATTTTACCTGGAGCGAATCCCAAACACTCAAACAGAGTGGATGGCGCTAGTGTTCTACAAGCGGTCACCTTTCCAGCGAACCACATTATCCTAAAATTTTCCCAATAAACCGAAATGAAGTATTCGCCCTACCTACTACTGCCGTTACGTGCTCGTTCCATTGCATATTCCGTTTTGCTTTGTTACACCTAGCTATTAAACTGACGTGACTGTATCAAGCAGCACTTTACCAATACTATACTCGAACAATGTGGGATTGTTTTTCCTACTCTTCTGCATTAACTTACACTTTCTAAATATAGAAGTAGCTGCTATTCATCACACCAATTAGAAATTTTGTCTAAGTCATCTTGTATTCTCCTACAGTCACTCGATAACAACACCTTCCCCTACACCAGAACATCATCACCAACCAGCGGCTCATCCCGTCTGTCAGATCATTTATGTATACAGAGTGTCCCTCCTAATTGGCGTCAGGCAAATTTTCTCTGATGTTTGAGCAGATATTTGCAGTTTCATTTTTTCGGAGTTAGTCCAACCAGATACTGATCGTCAAGTACTTCAACCGAAGCCCAGCATAAGAAGACAAGGATGGAAGGGAAGTAGCCACGTGATTTCATTCTTATGGTCCTTATTTACGTTTTATAAGTCTAGTGCGACATTCGTTTTTCGATGTGTACCAGCAGAAACAGTAAAACACGAAGCGACAGCTCCTCCTTGGCTCGCGCTGGTTGTTACCGCCATGCAGAATTACTGGTCAGTGACTGATGCCAGCCACAAATTGCAAGAAAGAAAGACCAGAGAAAATGAACCTAACGAGCCACAGACAGAAGCTGAGGTCCTATTACACCTCAGTGGGGCTCTCCTGAAAATACTCTTGTCCTCACCATCGAGGACAATGTACTTGTTTCTACTATTTAAAAATTCTTCGCCCCATTCACGTAACCTGCGAACCTACTCCTTATGCTCGTACCTTCATTAAGTCTGCAATGGGACACTATGATGAACGATTTGCTTCAGAAATACACTACTGGCCATTAAAATTGCAACACCAAGAAGAAATGGACAAATATACTAGAACTGACATGTGATTACATTTTCAAGCAATTTGGGTGCATAAATCCTGAGAAATCAGTACCCAGAACAACCACTTCTGGCTGTAATAACGGCCTTGATACGCCTGGGCATTGAGTCAGAGCTTGGATGGCGTGTACAAGTACAGCTGCCCATGCAGCTTCAACACGATACCACAGTTCATCAAGAGTAGAGACTGGCGTATTGTGACGAGCCAGTTGCTCGACCACCATTGACCAGACGTTTTCAATTGGTGAGAGATCTGGGGAATGTGCTGGCCAGGGCAGCAGTCGAACATTTTCTGAATCCAGAAAGGCCCGCACAGGACCTGCAACATGCGGTCGTGCATTACCCTGCTGAAATGTAGGGTTTCGCAGCGATCGAATGAAGGGTAGAGCCACGGGTCGTAACACATCTGAAATGTAACGTCCACTGTTCAAAGTGCCGTCAATGCGAACAAGAGGTGACCGAGACGTGTAATCAGTGGCACCCCATACCATCACGTTGGGTGATACGACAGTATGGCGATGACGAATACACGCTTCCAATGTGCGTTCACCGCGATGTCGCCAAACACGGATGCGACCATCATGATGCTGTAAACAGAACCTGGATTTATCCGAAAAAATGACGTTTTGCCATTCGTGCACCCAGGTTCGTCGCAGGCGCTCCTGTCTGTGATGCAGCGTCAAGGGTAACCGTAGCTAGGGTCTCCGATCTGATAGTCCATGTTGCTGCAAACGTCGTCGAACTGTTCGTGCAGATGGTTGTTGTCTTGCAAACGTCCCCATCTGTTGACTCAGGGATCGAGACGTTGCTGCACTAACCCTTACAGCCATGTGGATAAGATGCCTGCCATCTCGACTGCTGATGATACGAGGCCGTTGGGATCCAGGACGGCGTTCCGTATTACCCTGCTGAACCCACCGATTCCATATTCTGCTAACAGTCATTGGATCTCGACTAACGCGAGCAGCAGTGTCGCGATACGATAAACTGCAATCACGATAGGCTGCAATCCGACCTTTATCAAAGTCGGAAACGTGATGGTACGCATCTCTCCTCCTTACACGAGGCATCACAACAACGTTTCACCAGGCAACGCCGGTCAACTGCTGTTAGCGTATGAGAAATCGGTTGGAAACTTTCCTCGTGTCAGCACGTTGTAGATGTCGCCACCGGCGCCAACCTTGTGTGAATGGTCTGAAAAGCTAATCATTTGCATATCACAGCATCTTATTCCTGTCGGTTAAATTTCGCGTCTTAGCACGTCATCTTCGTGGTGTAGCAATTTTAATGGCCAGTAGTGTAGTTGGACTGACACTTGGCTGTGCTTCATTCATTCACTTCCACCAACTTGACACGGATTGTTGCAGCATTGTTCTCATTCAAATGCAGAAAACGAAATACAGCTTAATACTTCACTCCACCAGTGGTGTGCGCCATTTCCTTCGACTTATCTACCAGCGTGGTACGGCACTGACATGGATATGTCATACATACTAGGACTACAGAAATGTTCATGCAAGCAAATAATAGTGACGTAACCTTACGACTACCCGTCGCACCGTTACATTAGTATTCAAACAACTAATCTCAAGAAGAAAGCGTCTTCGATAAAGTGAGTTTTTATACACATGTGCTGTTTTCACATAAGGGCCACTAACAATGTGACCACCACCTATGTTCGACATCAACGAGCAACAACAACTCACAGACGGCAGAAGAACCTTGGAGAATCACTGAAATATATAGTTTTACATTGTTTTCCATTCATACAGAGCCTAAAACAACCAATAAGTGCTTACCTTGATACAATAGCAGCGGTTCAGCTGAGTGACAGAAGACACAATGGCGTGTGTAACATTGAGATGATGGGTGATGGGGAACTTTTAATACCTTTTCCTGCCGCTAATTGCCGTGACAACGCAGACGCATACAGCGCACAAGAGCTGCCTAGTACGATTACACGAAGTTACTTGGGTAGCGTTGAAGGGGTAAGTGGCGTCATCTGATCGAGGTACTTGGTTGTAGTATGACGTTACGAAATTCCGATCAAGCTGATAGACGTCGAAAAATGATGATGACTGCTACTTTTTTACTAAACACACACACACACACACACACACACACACACACACACACACACACACACATACATACACACGCGCGCGCGCGTGCGCGGGTCTCGATGAGTGAACTGTAAATTCCGAAAAACCATTGCATTCTGTTGTTGTTCTTCTTGTTTTTGTGGTATTCAGTCCAAATACTGGTTTGATGCAGCTCTCAGAGATACTCTATCCTGTGCAAGCCTCTCATCGAATTACTAGTACAACCTACATTCTTCCGAATCTGGTTACTTTATTCATTTATTGGTCTCCCTCTACTATTTTTAGTCCACACATTTCCATCTAATACTAAATTTATGATCCCTCAACGTCTGACAGTGTGTCCTGTCAACTGATCTCATCTTTTAGTCAAGTTGTGTCACAAATTTCTTGCTCCCCCAGTTATATTCATTTGTTGTTGTTGTTGTTGTCTACAGTCCTGAGACTGGTTTGATGCAACTCTCCATGCTACTCTATCATGTGCAAGCTGCTTCATCTCCCAGTACCTACTGCAACCTACATCCTTCTGAATATGATTAGTGTATTCATCTCTTGGTCTCCCTCTACAATATTTGACTTCCACGCTGCCCTCCAATGGTAAATTTGTGATCCCTTGATGCCTCAGAACATGTCCCACCAACCGGTCCCTTCTTCTAGTCAAGCTGTCCCACAAACTCCTCTTCTCCCCAATCCTATTCCATACTTCATCATTAGTTATGTGATCTACCCATCTAATCTTTAGCATTCTTCTGTAGCACCACATTTCGAAAGCTTCTATTCTCTTCTTATCCAAACTATTTATTGTCCATGTTTTACTTCCATACATGGCTACACTCCATACAAATACTTTCAGACATGACTTCCTGACACTTAAATCTATACTCGATGTTGACAAATTTCTCTTCTTCAGAAACGCTTTCGTTGCCATTGCCAGTCTACATTTTATATCCTCTCTACTTCGACCATCATCAGTTACTTTGCTCCCCAAATAGCAAAACTCCTTTACCTTTAAAATTTGAAAGAGAGTATTCCAGTCAACATTGTCAAAAGCTTTCTCCAAGTCTACAAATGCTAGAAACTTAGCTTTGCCTTTCCTTAATCTTTATTCTAAGATAAGTCGTAAGGTCAGTATTGCCTCACGTGTTCCAACATTTCTACGGAATCCAAACTGATCTTCCCCGAGGTCGGATCCTACCAGTTTCTCCATTCGTCTGTAAAGAATTCGCGTTAGTATTTTGCAGCCGTGACTTATTAAACTGATAGTTCGGTAATTTTCACATCTGTCAACACCTGCTTTCTTTGGGATTCGGATTATTATATTGTTCTTGAAGTCTGAGGGTATTTCGCCTGTCTCATACATCTTGCTCACCAGATGGTACAGTTTTAATTACGTGATCTACCCATTAAAGAATTAGTAAAAAGATTTTCGCTCAGATATTAAAATGTACTCTTTTTCCCGTGCTACGGTCTGCCGCACATTAGAGAAATTTATTACGGCTTTTACGTCCTCCTCGCGCCGCGGAAATGTGCTGAATTTATCTGAGAAACTCTGCCTCCGTCGTCGAAGCACCCGTCGATCCACTCGGCGCGTTCCGCCTTAACGCACCGGCGACTCGGTGACTTATTCATATCCTTCAAAAGAGATAAGGCGAAAGGCTGCGATCCGTCTTTTGTTTCCCTTTTTCCGCCGGACCGCTCGGCAAAGGGGCCGCCCGCAGAACGAGATGGATGGCGGAGCGCGCGCTGGCGGGTCACACAGCGGCGGCTATTCGCGGCGCTCTAAAGCGTTTATCGATTCCCGCCGCAGACACCGCCGCCGCCGACGTGCCGCGAAATGTGTGCGCGCTGCCCGCCCGCCGACTACGATTCACTTTCACCTCGCTGTTACACCCTCCCCCCCCCCCCCCCCCGCTTCCCACCTTCCGCCAAACCACTCTTCCACTCTTTTTTTTACGCAACATTTAGTGCCCGAGTGGAGGATAAACGAGAATGTGCTGCTTCAGCTGGCGGTCTGCAGTGAACAAGACGAAAAGGACATTATAAACAAGACGCGTGCCAACTTTTGGTGCCCGCACCTCGTGGTCGTGCGGTAGCGTTCTCGCTTCCCACGCCCGGGGTCCCGGGTTCGATTCCCGGCGGGGTCGGGGATTTTCTCTGCCTCGTGATGGCTGGGTGTTGTGTGCTGTCCTTAGGTTAGTTAGGTTTAAGTAGTTCTAAGTTCTAGGGGACTGATGACCATAGATGTTAAGTCCCATAGTGCTCACAAGGGAACCTCCCCATCGCACCCCCTCAGATTTAGTTATAAGTTGGCACAGTGGATAGGCCTTGAAAAACTGAACACAGATCGATCGAGAAAACCGGAAGAAGTTGTGTGGAACTATGAAAAAAATTAGTAAAATATACAAACTGAGTAGTCCATGCGAAGATAGGCAACATCAAGGACAATGCGTGACATGGAGTGCCGTGGTCCCGTGGTTAGCGAGAGCAGCTACCAAACGAGAGGTCCTAGGTTCAAGTCTTCCCTCGAGTGAAAAGTTTAAATTTTTATTTTCAGTTTATGTGACAAACTCTTATGTTTTCATCACTTTTTTCGGTGTGATTATCACATCCACAAGAAAACCTAAATCGGGCAAGGTAGAAGAATCTTTTTACCATTCGCTAAGTGTACAAGTTAGGTGGGTCGACAACATATTCCTGTCATGTGACGCACATGCCGTCACCAGTGTCGTATAGAATATATCAGATGTTTTCCTGTGGAGGAATCGGTTGAACTATGACCTTGCGATCAAATGTTTTCGGTTCCCATTGGAGAGGCACGTCCTTTTGTCAACTAATCGCACGGTTTTGCGGTGCGGTCGCAAAACACAGACACTATACTTCTTACAGTGAACAGAGACGTCAATGAACGAACCGACAGATCATAACTTCGCGAAAATAAAGAAAGTAAAATTTTCAGTCGAGGCAAGACTTGAACCTAGGACCTCTCGTTCCGCAGCTACTCACGTTAACCATGGGACCACGGCGCTGCTTCTGCTACAACCACCTTGATGTTGCATATGTTGTGCATGGACTACTCAGTTTGTATATTTTACTAATTTTTTTCATAGTTCCACACAACTTCTTCCGGTTTTCTCGATTGATCTGTGTCCAGATTTTCAAGGCCTATCCACTGTGCCAACTTATAACTAAATCTGAGGGGGGTGCGATGGGGAGGTTCCCTTGTCAGAGCCAAGCCAACCTTCAGAGCCAACTTTCGGTATCGGCCGACAATGGCTTTCTCGTGCTGGCCGCAGAGCGGTGCAAATCGGTATATTAACAAACTAAAAACCCGCCTCGATTGCGAAAAAACCACCTAGTGTTAACCCAGGTTTCGGCGTAGATAACTACACCTTCTTCAGAACAACAATGAAACCCACAAGTGCCTAAGAAGACCTTTGTCAATGATTAAAAGAACACCATAGCTATACATTTATAAACAAAAAGGAAAGGAAAACACGAACAGTTTATATCTACGAAGTCAAAACCACTACTTAACTTAATAGTGTACGCTCCACCTCACACCGGCCTATGTTCGTTGGGCCATGACCCGCCATAAACTGCAGCTACAAATGGTCGCTCACTTACAAGCCCGACCCGCTAACTATGCACATGCACAAGACAAGGGAAGTTACTTGAATGCGCATCCGCATACGAATACGAGAAAGTTCATACAAGGGTCGGGGCTAAATAGCCCGTATATTCCCAACCGTGGATCAAGGTGTTGTGGATTGGCAAGAGAGCCAACCCACTATGAGAGGAAGCCGAAAGGCACGCGTTTAGCTGACGCAGGCTGGCGTGAGGTCTGGAACAGGTCAAGGAAAGTAGACTAGCAAAAAAGGACGTAGCTGTGGAATACTTAACTTTAATCCATAAATGGTGAGCATCGCTCTTGACGGTACATGTTTTACAGCATCAATAGTAACTGGTAATGGCGCCTTGCTAGGTCGTAGCAAATGACGTAGCTGAAGGCTATACTAACTATCGTCTCGCCAAATGAGAGCGTAATTTGTCAGTGAACCATCGCTAGCAAAGTCGGCTGTACAACTGGGGCGAGTGCTAGGAAGTGTCTCTAGACCTGCCGTGTGGCGGCGCTCGGTCTGCAATCACTGATAGTGGTGACACGCGGGTCCGACGTATACTAACGGACCGCGGCCGATTTAAAGGCTACCACCTAGCAAGTGTGGTGTCTGGCGGTGACACCACACAAGGTATATCAAAAAATGGAATGGATAGAATAAGTGACGAGCTAAATAGGAGATGAAACCTAAAAATAACCGCACACGGTTGCTTATGCTAGGTAAGAAACATAAATGAAACTACCTATGACAACAGGAGGAACTCTTAAAAACTATACCTGAAGCCAGTAGTTAGCTTATGGGGGGGGGGGGGGGCTATGGCGACGTAATCTAAAGACGTCGTGGTAATAAAGATATAGGGATAAAACGTGAGGTGTTGAACGGGCTAAAACTTCCCTTGTCTTGCGCGTGTGCGTAGGTAGCGGGTCGGGCTTGTAAGGGAGTGACCATTTGTAGCTGCAGTTTATGTCGGGTCATGGCCCATCGGACATAGGCCGGTGTGCGATGGATCGTACACTATTAAGTTAACTAGTGGTTTTGTCTTTCTACATATGTACTGTTTGTGTTTTCCTTTTCCTTTTGTTTATAAATCTATAGTTATGGTTTTCTTTTAATCATTGACAAAGGTCTTCTTAGGCACTTGTGGATTTTATTGTTGTTCTGAAGGTGTAGTTATCTACGCCGAAACCTGGGTTAACACTACGTGCTTTTTTCGCAATCGAGGCGGGTTTTTAGATTTTTAATATATTAACCAACGATTGCTGACGCGCTGCGGTGTTGAAGGTTCGCAAATCGGTATATTTGTTCTTCTTTTAAAGGGTATTTTTCGTTTCAGAGAAACGATACAGTGTCTTGTTACCGCTTTTGTGAATCTGTATCCAGTTTCCTCGTACATCTTATCCGAGGAGTCATTCCTCTCTGTATGTCTCCTGTTTCCAACGATATACCGAGCGAGGTGGCGCTGTGGTTAGCACACTGGACTTACATTCAGGAGGACGACGGTTCAAACTCGCGTCCGGTCTTGCCCATTTGGTTTTTCCGTGACTTCCCTAAATCGCTTCAGGAAAATGCTGGGATGGTTCCTTTGAAAGGCCACGAACGACTTCTACATCTACATCTACATCTACATCTACATACATACTCCGCAATCCACCGTGGCGGAGGGTACCTCGTACCACAACTATCTCTCCCTGTTGCACTCCCAAACAGAATGAGGGAAAAATGACTGGCTATATGCCTCTGTACGAGCCCTAATCTCTCTTATCTTATCTTTGTGGTCTTTCCGCGAAATTTAAGTTGGCGGCATCAAAATTGTACTGCAGTCAGCCTCAAATGCTGGTTCTCTAAATTTCCTCAGTAGCGATTCACGAAAGGAACGCCTCCTTTCCTCTAGAGACTCCCACCCGAGTTCCTGAAACATTTCTGTAACACTCGCGTGATGATCAAACCTACCAGTAACATTTCTAGCCGCCCGCCTCTGAATTGCTTCCGTCCCCATCCATCCCTAATCCGATGGGGCCGATGACCTTGCTGTTTGGTCCCCTCCCCGCAAATAAACCAATCACCCAACCTAACAATGCAGAGCTGATAGCTGTTAAGAGTGCTTTTGCTCTGAACAGTTGGATTATTGATACAAAGTCGATACCTACACCGCGTGATAGCAATGGTAATGTTGCCAATGACAGTGCCACCAAAGGGGAGTTATACTAAAAACGATCTTCTGAAATTCCTTCACCAAAGAACACGTGCTAGGAAATGGAGCGCCAAATAGAGATGCCGGAACACTTCCGACATATTCTTCGGTTTGAATTCAGCAGAGGGCTGACAGCAGCGGAGGCAGCTAGAAACATTTGGGATGCGTATGGGGATAATACCATGGGACAGATGACCCGCCGGCCGCTGTAGCCGAGCGGTTCTAGACGCTTCAGTCCGGAACCGCGCTGCTGCTACGGTCGCAGGTTCCAATCCTGCCTCAGGCATGGATGCGTGTGATGTCCTTATGTTGGTTAGGTTTAAGTAGTTCTAAGTCTAGGGGACTGATGACCTCAGATGTAAAGTCCCATAGTGCTGAAAGCCATTTGAACCATTTTGAACAGAGGACGCCAAGAAAACGGTTCTCGTTTATTGAGGATCTTTTTAACATTAATGACTGTTCGAGTCCAGGAAGACCTTCAAGGTTTAATGAAGTAGCTAGGTATGGGCTTTTGTTGAAGTTTCGAGAACATACCTTCACCGAGGAGTCAAGCAGTATATTGCTCCGTCCTACGTATATCTCGCGAAGAGACCATGAGGATAAAATCAGAGACATTAGAGCCCACACAGAGGCATACCGACAATCCTTCTTTCCACGAACAATACGAGACTGGAATAGAAGGGAGAATCCGATAGAGGTACTCAAGGTACCCTCCGCCACACACCGTCAGGTGGCTTGCGGAGTATGGATGTAGATGTAGATGTAGAAGATCGTTTAAGCGCATTAATGCACAATGATCCACGTCATTTCGAGAACTACGAGCATTCCTACATCCTGTGGCATTTGCATGCAACGCGAAGGTTCACAAATCGAGTGTATGCGTAACGCATACTGTAAGCGAAAATCACATAAATCAATGGGTGGCGATATGTGCATCTCTGCTTGCTCGTCATCAATGGCTCGCGAACAACACCGACCATTCATATCTTGTATCGCTACCGGTGATGAGAAATGGTGTCTTTATACTGATATAAGGTAAAGGAAGAAATGGTTGGGCCGAAACAAAGCAGCAACTCCCTGTACAAAGACCTCCGTACTTCCACAAAAGGTAACGTGATGCATCTGGTGAAACAGCGACGGTGTACTGAACTACGAATTGCTTCCCCGCGGTGCGGCCATCACTGCTGACATTTGTTGTCAACAACGTAGGCGTCTTACGGACGCAGTCCAAGAACAACGACAGGGAAGACTGCGTGAAGCGAAGCTAACGGTTCAAATGGTTCAAATGGCTCTGAGTACTATGGGACTTAACTTCTAAGGTCATCAGTCCCCTAGAACTTAGAAAACTTAAACCTAACTAAGGTAAGGACGTCACACACATCCATAAACGAGGCAGCATTCGAACCTGCGACCGTAGCGGTCACGCTTTTCCAGACGGTAGCGCCTAGAACCGCTCGGCCACTCCGGCCGGCGAAGCGATGCTACTCCACGATAACATCCGCTCGCATTCTGACAGACTGACAAAAAACACTGTACAGGAGATGGGATGGGAAGACATTCCGCATCAGCCTTATTCACCTGATCGTGCGCCCTCAGAGTCTCACCTTTTCCGCTCTCTACACAACTGTTGTTGTTGTTGTTGTTGTTGTGGTCTTCAGTCCAGAGACTGGTTTGATGCAGCTCTCCATGCTACTCTATCCTGTGCAAGCTGCTTCATCTCCCGGTACCTACTGCAACCTATATCCTTCTGAATCTGTTTAGTGTATCCATCTCTTGGTCTCCCTCTACGATTTTTACCCTCCACGCTGCCCTCCAGAACTAAATTGGTGATCCCTTGATTCCTCAGAATGTGTCCTACCAACCGATCTCTTCTCCAAGTTGTGCCACAAATTCCTCTTCTCCCTAATTCTATTCAATACCTCCTCATTAGTTATGTGATCTACCCATCTAATCTTCAGCATTATTCTGTAGCACCACATTTTGAAAGCTTCTATTCTCTTCTTCCCCAAACTATTTATCGTCCATGTTTCACTTCCATACATGGCTACACTCCATACAATTACTTTCAGAAACGACTTCCTGACACTTAAATCTATACTCGATGTTAACAAATTTCTCTTCTTCAGAAACGCTTTCCTTGCCATTGCCAGTCTACATTTCATATCCTCTCTACTACATACTACATTTCATTTCGATACAAATGTAAACCTTCGTGTTCTAACAGTTGATATATACAGGGTGGTCCATTGATCGTGACCGGGCCAAATATCTCACGAAATAAGCGTCAAACAAATAACTACAAAAAACGAAACTTGTCTAGCTTGAAGGGGGAAACCAGATGGCGATTTGGTTGGCCCGCTAGATGGCGCTGCCATAGGTCAAACAGATATCAACTGCGTTTTTTTTAAAATAGGAACCCCAGTTTTTAATTTCATATTCGTGTAGTACGTAAAGAAATATGAATGTTTTAGTTGGACCACTTTTTTCGCTTTGTGATAGATGGCGCTGTAATAGTCACAAACATATCGCTCACTATTTTAGACGAACAGTTGGTAACAGGTAGGTTTTTTGAATTAAAATACAGAACTTAGATACGTTTGAACATTTTATTCCGGTTGTTCCAATGTGACACATGTAACTTTGTGAACTTATCATTTCTGAGAACGCATGCTGTTACAGCGTGATTACCTGTAAATATCACATTAATGCAATAAATGCTCAAAACGATGTCCGTCAACCTTAGTGCATTTGGCAATACGTTTAACGACATTCCTCTCAACAGCAAGTAGTTCGCCTTCCGTAATGTTCGCACATGCATTGACAATGCCCTGACGCATGTTGTCAGGCGTTGTCGGTGGATCACGATAGAAAACATCCTTCAACTTTCCACACAGAAAGAAATCCGGGGACGTCAGATCCGGTGAACACGCTGGCCATAGTATGGTGCTTCGACGATCAATCCAACTGTCATGAAATATGCTATTCAGTATCGCATCAACCGCACGCGAGCTATGTGCCGGACATCCATCACGTTGGAAGTACATCGCCATTCTGTCATGCAGTGAAACATCTTGTAGTAACACCGGTAGAACATTACGTAGGAAATCAGCATACATTGCACCATTTACATTCCCATCGATAAAATGGGGGCCAATTATCCTTCCTCCCATAATGCCGCACCATACATTAACCCGCCGAGGTCGCTAATTTTCCACTTGTCGCAGACATCGTGAATTTTCCGTTGCCCTATAGTGCATATTATGCCGGTTTACGTTACCGCTGTTGGTGAATGACGCTTCGTCGCTAAATAGAATGCGTGCAATAAAATCTGTCATCGTCCCGTAATTTCTCTTGTGCCCAGTGGCAGAACTGTACACGACGTTCAAAGTCGTCGTCATACAATTCCTGGTGCATAGAAATATGGTACGGCTGCAATCGATGTTGATGTAGCATTCTCAACATCGACGTTTTTGAGATTCCCGATTCTCGCGCAATTTGTCTGCTACTGATGTGCGGATTAGCCGCGACAGCAGCTGAAGCACCTACTTGGGCATCAACATTTATTGCAGGTCGTGGTTGACGTTTCACATGTGGCTGAACGCTTCCAGTTTCCTCAAATAATGTAACTATCCGGCGAACGGTCCGGACACTTGGATGATGTCGTACAGGATACCGAGCGGCATACATAGCACACGCCCGTTGGGCGTTTTGATCACAATAGCCACACATCAACACGATATTGACCTTTTCTGCAAATGGTAAACGGTCCATTTTAATACGGGTAATGTATCACGAAGCAAATACCGTCCGCACTGGCGGAATGTTACGTGATACCACGTACTTATACGTTTGTGACTATTACAGCGACATCTATCACAAAGCGAAAAAAGTGATCCATCTAAAACATTCATATTTCTTTACGTACTACACGAATATGTAATAAAAACGGGGGTTCCTATTTTAAAAAAAAACGCATTTCATGCCCGTTTTAAATATGGCAGCGCCATCTACCAGGCCAACCATAGCGGCATCTGATTTCCCCCTTAAAGCTAGACAAGTTTCGTTATTTGTAGTTTTTTCATCTGACACTTATTTCGTGAGATATTTGGCCCGGTCAATATCAGTGAGCCACTCTATATATTCGGCAACGGCTTTGCCGCAGTGGATACACCGGTTCCCGTGAGATCACCGAAGTTAAGCGCTGTCGGGCATGGCCGGCACTTGGATGGGTGACCATCCGGGCCGCCATGCGTTGTTGCCATTTTTCGGGGTACACTCAGCCTCCTGATGCCAATTGAGGAGCTACTCGACCGAATAGTAGCGGCTCCGGTCAAAGAAAACCATCAAAACTACCGGGAGAGCGGTGTGCTGACCACACGCTCCTCCTATCCGCATCCTCCACTGAGGATGACACGGCGGTAGGATGGTCCCGATGGGCCACTTGTGGCCTGGCGACGGAGTGTACTCTATATATTCGAAATTTACTTTAGTGTTAAAAATTTGATTGTACAGGACAATATGGTTAGCAGTTTCCATGTCTGGTTGGAGACAACGCTTAACGCGATCCAGGACTAACGACGTGGATGTAATAGTTTTCGGTTGCCTTTGGAATGACCGATGTCAATGAGTCCCCTTGCTTGTCACCATTGGAGCGCATGGTTTCGGTGAGTATCCATGCCAGCTCGCCTGTCACGATCACTTCATGGACATTTGACCTTATTGCAATGGTTGTGGTTTGTATTGCGCCAGTAGACGCGTAGCGAGATGCGAGAGAGTTACGGCGGTTGGATGGAAACACACCTCGAAATCTGTGACGAAGATGGCGGCATTCGAGGACGGCCGCCGAAATCAAGCAGTCCGATAGTTCGGGGACTCAACACAGTCAACCCCGTAGGGAACAGAAAACTACGTAGCTTGTATGAAGGCAATTTCAGTATCTAGCAGTATTACTTGTATTGTTCAATCAGATTTGCAACACTGAAGCAACGTCTGAACATTAATATCATCCGTTGCAGGTCCACTTTCACATCGTAAACAGGCGCACTTGATAGTTGTGGATTGCAGCGCCATCTACTACAAATGCAAGATAATGGCTTGGTGATTTGTTTGTATTTTTTGCGTAGAATTGAAAAATGCGAAAAAAATGGGAGGTTCCCATTTGAAACTGCGAAGCTGACCCCGCACAAGCAGATAGGGTGGTTAGGAGGTGGGTAGTTATAGCACAGACATATGTCCCCTTTACTAATATTAAATTTTCATCTAGAAAATTTTTTCGTACGATGCGTCAGGAGCAGCTCTCTTAGAGTTTTTGTAGATGATGGTGCCGTTTGCTGTCTAGTAAAGTCAGCAGAAGATCAAAAGCAATTGTAAAATGCCTTAGGAAAGGTTTCTGTGTAGCCCTAAAAGTAGTAGTTGAGTCTAAACAATAAAAAGCGTGAGGTTATCCACATGAGCACTAACACGAATCCGTTAAATTTCGGTTACACAATAAATCACACAAATCTAAAGGCAAAAAATTCAACTAAATACCTAGGGAATACGATTACGAACAACCTAAATTGGAACGATCACATAGATAATATTGTGGGGAGGGCAAAACGCTTAGGAGATCAAACTTGTCTAATAAAGAGAATGCCTACCCTACGGTTCTCCATCCACTTGCCAGCCCTATCGATCAATCAAATCAGTCACAACATGCGCCGTATGCGCCAGAGCAATGTCCTACAAAATGAGGGACAGGTCGTGCAGAAAGCGTTGGCGCTTCTTTCTCTGAGCAGGTCGTAAGCTGTAGTCCAAAAAGGAACGGCTTGGAGAAAGAAACAGCGACAGTTTCTGCGCGACCTGTCCCTCACTTTGTAGGACAATGTTCGGGCGCATACGGCGCAACTTGTGACTGACTTGTTCGGTCGATGAGGCTGGGGAGTGCTGTACCACCCACCACACTCCTCCCTGGATTTCGGCTCTTGTGAATACACCTACATCTACATCTACATCTACGTGATTACTCTGCTATTCACGATGAAGTGCCAGGCAGAGCATCCAATGAACCACCTTCAAGTTGTCTCTGTACCGTTCCACTCTCGAACGGCGAACGGGAAAAACAAGCACTTAAATTTTTCTGTGCGAGCCCTGATTTCTCTTATTTTATCGTGATGATCATTTCTCCCTAAGTAGGTGGGTGCCAACAGAATGTTTTCGCAAACGGAGGAGAAAACCGGTGATCAATGATTGCCACTCTAATTCACGTATCATGTATATGGCACTATCTCCCCTATTTCGCGATAATACAAAATGAGCTGTCCTTCTTTGTACTTATTAAATGTCCCACCTGAAGCGGATCCCACACCGCACAGCGATACTGCAGTATATGGCGGACAAGCGTGGTGTAATCAGTCCCTTTAGTAGACCTGTTGCACCTTCTAAGTGTTCTGCCAATGAATCGCAGCCTTTGGTTTGCTCTACCCACAACATTATCTATGTGATCGTTCCAATTTATGTTATTTGTAATTCTAATCCCTAAGTATTTAGTTGAATTTACAGCCTTCATATTTGTGTGGCTTATCGCGTAAGCAAAATTTAGCGGATTTCTTTTAGTAGTCATGTGAATAACTTCACACTTTTCTTTATTCATGAATACAACTTGATTGCTAATTTGAAGGTAGCACTCCGTGCATGCGCTTCAAAACTGTTACAGAGATTCGTCGGGCAGTAGACCGCTCTGCTAGAACTGTCAACACAACTGGCGCTGCTAAGGGTTTCCTACGACATCCACGCTGCTGGCAACGGTTTAAACACAATGCTGGTGACTATTTTGAAGCACAGTAAAACTCCGAAACGTGTATCTACATTTAGGTCACAAAAGTGATGGGATACCTCGTAACATCGTGTCGGATCTTCTTTTGCCCTGCGTACTGCAGCAGCTCGACGTAGCATGGCCTCAACAAGTCACTGGACGTCCGCTGCAGAAATATTGACACATGGTGCCTCTATAGCCATCTATAATTGCAAAAGTGTTGTGCACGAACTAACCTCTCAACTATGTCCCATAAATGTTAGATGGGACACATGTAAGGAGATCTGGTTGGCCAAATCATTCCCTCGAACTATCCAGAATGTTCTTCAAATCAATGGTTCAAATGGTTCAAATGGCTCTGAGCACTATGGGACTTAACTTCTGAGGTCGTCAGTCCCCTAGAACTTAGAACTACTTAAACCTAACTAACCTAAGGACATCACACACATCCATGCCCGAGGTAGGATTCGAACCTGCGACCGTAGCGGTCGCGCAGTTCCAAACTGTAGCGCCTAGAACCGCTCGGCCACTCCGGGCCGGCTTCAAATCAATCACAGCAGGTTTGGGATGAGTTGTAAGTAGGCTGTTTATATTTTCTTATTGGCAACGTTACGTAGCGCTCTGTACGAAAATCACTGGCTGTGCTGTGTGCAGCCTGTGGCTAGTTTGCGTTGTTGTCTGCCATTGTAGTGTTGGGCAGCGGCAGCTGGATGTGAACAGCGGGTAGCGTTGCACAGTTGGAGGTGAGCCGCCAGCAGTGGTGGATGTGGGGAGAGAGATGGCGGAGTTTTGATAATTTGTAATACTGGATGTCAATTATGAATATTAAGGTAAATACATTGTTTGTTCTCTATTAAAATCTTTCATTTGCTAACTATCCCTATCAGTAGTTAGTGCCTTCAGTAGTTTGAATCTTTTATTTAGCTGGCAGTAGTGGCGCTCGCTGTATTGCAGTAGTTCGAGTAATGAAGATTTTTGTGAGGTAAGTGATTTCTGAAAGGTATAGTTTAATGTTACTCAGGGCCATTCTTTTGCAGGGATCTTTGATAGTCAGATTGCGTTGCGCTAAAAATATTGTGTGTCACTTTAGTGAATGTTTGAGTACGTTCAGTTTTGCTCAGCTGTTTGAAAAGCAAATAGTGTAAGAGGTTTATCAGCACAGTCGTGTATAATTGTTCCTAAGGGGACGTTTCAGAGTCATAACTTCGGATTTGCTCGAGACAAACATCACCACCTTGTCTGGCTTTGGCTCTCGAGGGAAAATCGGCTGCCGTTTTCTATTGAGAGACCTCATTGACAGTATCCACAGCGGGGTTCACGCCATCGTAATGGCGGAGGGTGAACAAACCCGATATTAATGTCCACTGCAGGTGTCCGGAGTCTTTTCACCAGCCAATGTGTATTTCCGGCATTCGTTCTACTGGCAGTACTGATTCCTGCCGCACGTTTACGTCGTTATCACAGGGCGTGCACAAACTGGCGATGGATATGTGCATCACAGGCAGTTAAAACATGAAGAATTCATGTAAACAAAACTGTCCACACATTTAGTCGACACTTAACTTGTGCAACTCGTACCAACATAACAGAGACAAAATTTCGATGATTTTAACGCCGTTTCTGTGGGTGATCCAGAACTTCCCTCTTGCCATTGTAGTGCCGGTTTCGTGGCAGCCATTGTGTGAGGCCGGACACAGCGGCAGGTGGCCGTGTGTGCCCCGCGTTGTACGTGCGTCGTCCCCCCCACCTCCCCGACGTGCGTGTCGCCCACCACCCCGCTCCTGCAGCTAGCGGCCTGTTGGTGACAGGCGGTCAGACCCCGGCGGCAGGCGGTATTGGCAGCCGTTCGCTGCCGAGTGGACGCCGCGCCAACACAACCTTTCTCTCCAATACGCCGCACTCGACCACGTCGAGGACTTCCTTTACAAATCTCCTGACGAATCGTTACCGCTGACAGGTGCGCGACCTGACCGGGCGAGCTCCTAACAGGGGCAGGCGCTGTGCTGGTAGGTATAGTCTGTCTGTAAACTCAAGCGCGAGTAGCGCTTTAGGTGGGGAAGTGGCCTTTCCCAGAAGAACCCTGCCACTGGCCTACAGGGACGCCCAAAATCAGTTGGCGGTTACCTGCCTAGCGCTGTAGATCGGCGTACATTGATACACGTCGTTCTCTTCGTGGGATCTTAAACCCCACAGTCAGTCAGTTAATTTTGTATGCTTACTGATACACTCCGGTATCCGGGAGTGATTGATCAATGTGTTAAAGAGGTGGCACAAAAAGAACTGTTGGCAAATATTACCAGTCCCAGTTAGAGGGCTGCAGTTTATGCAAACGTCAGCCTCGCCACAATAGGACGCATAACGAAGAAACGCGAAAATAAACTGCGTGGTTTTCTGGAACCGCCATGAAGGAAAACAGATAATTTTGGGGGGAAACTAATCGTTACAGGCAGTTTTACAAAATCGGTCACTCGACAAACGATGGAGGACTTTCACATAAACCAAATAATAATGCCGACGTTACGGGCATTACTTACTGCCGTGAAACAAAAAATCGATTTCCTCTGGCAGAAAGATGTTACATAAGACACTGCTTGAAATGGGATTTACCTGGAAAAGATCTATAACTAAACGAAAATTTCTGATAGAGAAAACTGATATAATTGACTAGCGATGTTAGTACCTGAACCAAGTGAGGAAATTAAGGGAGCTAGGCAGAAAATTTCTTTTATATTGATGAAACTTGGGTGGACAATAATATTACTAACAGAAAATGATGGCGGGGCTCTGGTGTTGATAGCATTATCGACAATGTTAGCTGAAGCAATAGAATCATAGTGGTCAATATTGAGTCAAAAGTTGGGTTTTTATCCAACGTACAGTTAATTTATAAAACGGGATATGCAACAGGGGACTACCATGGGCAAATGAACTACGAAAATATTTCAAATTGGAGATCGACTAAAGTAATTCCGAATCTGCTACCGAACTTTGTTATTGTAATGGACAACACCTCAGCAGGCCGGAGTGGCCGAGCGGTTCTAGGCGCTTCAGTCTGGAACCGCGCGACCGCTACGGTCGCAGGTTCGAATCCTGCCTCGGGCATGGATGTGTGTGTGATGTCCTTAGGTTAGTTAGGTTTAACTAGTTCTAAGTTCTAGGGGACTGATGAGCTTAGAAGTTAAGTCCCATAGTGCTCAGAGCCAACCCTTCAAGTCACAACAAGGAGCATAACAAAGCTCTGACTAGGTCCTCGAATAAAAGGGAAATGATTGAATTATTATTAAAAAATAAGGTGGAAGCTGATTTGTTAATGATATAAACACAATTATTTCGTTTAATTAAACAACATAACATGGAAGACAAAATATTTGAATTTAATAAAATACTTGAAGCTCACGTGCTCACTGTGCTGCGATGCTGCGACTTCCACCATACAACAATCCAATCGAAAGGGCGTGGGCAAAATTCAAAAATTTCGTCAGAGGAAGAAATACGCCACAGATTTAAAGTGCGCGCCGCGGCAGGGCCGGTACTACGTTGTGAAACAGCCTGTAGAAGCGCCTCGTGACGTAGGTGGGTAGGCAGAGTGGGGACTCGCTAGATCGCTCTTCATTTTACCGACAGACTATACAGTAAGTGCGGCAGGAGCCAATACCGTCTGTAGCGCCAGTGTTAGAAATATACCTTGCGTTGTTTGATCACTAAGTTAATTTGTGAAATGACTTACAGCTTTTCGTGCAGTTTTTTTATCGCATCTACCGAGTGAGCAAAAAGTCAGTATAAATTTGAAAACTTAATAAACCACGGAATAATGTAGATAGAGAGGTAAAAATAAACACATATGCTTGGAATGACATGGGGTTTTATTAGAACCACAAAAAAATTTCACAAAATGTCCGACAAATGGCGCTGGACAGCAAAACGTCAGGGACTGCGCACGACAATCGTGTATAAAAGGAGCTGTAATGAGAGAGAGAATCAGATGCGCCAGCAGTCGCAGCATGTTGACGTTACCTGAAAAGACGCTTTTATCAGAATGGGGAATGTGCTAGTTCAGCGTTACGAGCCGGCCGGAGTGACCGAGCGGTTCTAGGCGCTACAGTCTGGAACCGCGTGACCTCTACGGTCGCAGGTTCGAATCCTGCCTCGGGCATGGATGTGTGTGATGTCCTTAGGTTAGTTTGGTTTAAGTAGTTCTAAGTTCTAGTGGACTGATGACCTCAGAAGTTAAGTCCCATAGTGCTCAGAGCCATTTGAACCATTCAGCGTTACGATCCTATCGCCATAGGAAGGGGATTCGAACGGGTACAGGTCCGTTCACAAAAGCAGCTGTGGCGAGAATGATTTCGAAGTTCCAATCCACGGGTTGTTTAGACGATAGACCCCGTAGTGGCCGACCGAGCACAAGGCGTAATGCTGCTGAGACAGTTCAGGAAGAAATGGAGACTGTAGCGGGTTCGTCTATGCACGGGGAAATCAGCGCTCGTACAGTCGTACGTCGCACTGGTATTCCATACACTGCTGTTTGGTTGGCACTGAGGCGTACCCTCCGATGCTATACTTACAAAATCCATCGGCATCATGAACTGTTACCTGGCGATTTAGTGAAGCGGAGGGCATATGCGGTGTGGGCGTTTCAAAAGATGGCGGAAGATGACGATTGGTTGAGTAACGTGTTGTGGACCGACGAAGCTCATTTCACGCTCCTAGGGTCTGTCAACGCCCACAACTGCAGAATTTGGGCTACCGAAAATCCTAGAACTGCCGTGGAAACTCCACTGCACGACGAGAAAGTCACGGTTTGGGTTGGATTTACCACATCTACCGTTATCGGGCCTTTTTTCTTCCAGAAAATGCGTCATTCTGGTTTTGTAACTGCTACCGTGATGGGTGAAAGGTACGCCGATATGTTACAGAATCGCATCATCCCTGGACTGGCTGATAAACACCTGCTGGAACGTACGATGTTTCTGCAGGATGGCGTTCCACCCCATATTGCTAGACGCGTGAAAGATCTCTTGCGCGCGTCGTTTGGTGAAGATCGCGTGCTCAGCCGTCACTTTCGTCATGCTTGGTCTCCCAGGTCCCCAGACCCGAGTCCGTGCGTTTATTGGCTTTGGGGTTACCTGAAGTCGCAAGTGTATCGTGATCGACCGACATCTCTAGGGATGCTGAAAGACAACATCCGACGCCAATGCCTCACCATAACTCCAGACATGTTTTACAGTGCTGTTCACAACATTATTCCTCGACTACAGCTATTGTTGAGGAATGATGGTGGACATATTGAGCATTTGCTGTAAAGAACATCATCTTTGCTTTGTCTTACTTTGTTATGCTAATTATTGCTATTCTGATCAGATGAAGCGCCATCTGTCGAACATTTTTTGAACATTTGTATTTCTTTTTGTTCTAATAAAACCCCATGTCATTCCAAGCATGCGTGTCAATTTGTACCTCTCTATCTATATTGTTCCGTGATTTACTCAGTTTTCAAATTTATCCTGACTTTTTGATCACCCGGTATAACTTCACTAGAATCGCTGATTAATGGAGAAACATCTTTCGTGTCTGTCACGCGCTCCTTTTTGGGAGATTACTGTGCAGGGATGTGCTCGAGGGAGTTTGAAGATGTGTAAGCGTGTATTGCCAAACGCGGGTGTAGAAAGACTGCTGGTATACACCATGACGGGTTGTGGTAACTGTAACTGTGATCGAACCTAATTTTTCATCATCTAGAGGCAGAGAAAATGATCATATAAAATTAATTGTTGGTAATGCGGGTGCCCGGTTGAGATTCATTGGGAGAGTCCTTAGAAAATGAAGTTCATCAACGAAGGAGGTTGGTTACAAAACACTCGTTCGACCTATACTTGAGTATTGCTCATCAGTGTGAGATCCGTACCAGGTCGTGTTGGCGGAGGAGATAGAGAAGATCCAAAGAAGTACGGCGCGTTTCGTCACAGGGTTACTTGGTAAGCGTGATTTACGGAGATGTTTAGCGAACTCAAGTGGCAGGCTCTGCAAGAGAGGCGCTCTGCATCGCGGTGTAGCTTGATGTCCAGGTTTCGAGAGGGTGCGTTTCTGGATGAGGTATCGAATATATTGCTTCCCACTACTTATACCTCCCGAGGAGATCACGAATGTAAAATTATAGAGATTCGAGCGCGCACGGAGGCTTTCCGGCAGTCGTTCTTCCCGCTAAACATACGTCACTGGAACAGGAAAGGGAGGTAATGATAGTGGCACGTGAAGTGCCCTCCGCCACACACCGTTAGGTGGCTTGCGGAGTATAAATGTGGATTTAGATGTAGCAAATAGTCCTTCATGTTTCCCCTACTCGCCGAATAGGAGGTTCTGATGGTGAATTCGTAACAGAAAAGTTCAGGTCTGCTATTATTGCATTTCAAAGCATGTGTATCAACTAAATTCTTGTCCTGTTCAACGGGTGTCTGCTATTCCGTCGAAAATAAGTCGTTTCAGAAGTAAACGTTTGTTCCGCGTGACTGTGAAACTGTGGTTGTACTATTTTGTTATAGCAGGCAGTGAAGGCTGTTAAGAAAAGTCGGCCAGCATACTCGAACAAGTCTGGAATCTTATTTTGAAAGAGGACGCACACCACACGTAAACACCTAGTACACAACTGCCTATCTGTTTCAGTATTTGCACGACAGTGGATCTAATGTTGTAGATATAGTTGAAGTGAAGGCAAAGAAGTGCCGGAACCAGAGCGCAAGATACAGAGAGGTGAACTGGAAACTAGTCCGACAAGCACACTATCTGGCATTGAAGTGTGTGGAAGAGAGGTATACAGATGTCATACAGCTGATCTAGAAAAGCATTTTTATTTGCCATCAGCTGTATATATTTTATTCTTGGCCGGTTTAGGTTATTTCAGCCTTCATCAACTGAAAGAAAGGTTATAAAATCTGTTGGTTTAAAAATGCATATTTCTCATATGAGACATTTTCGTATGCCCAATGTAACAATGATAAAACCTGGAATGCAACGTAATCAGATTCTGACAATACCTCGAAAAACTTAGGTAAGATTCAGATACACACCTGACAGTTAACAGGTGACTGGCATCTCAGGCCTACGTAGCCCCAGATGCCCGAAGAGTCTAAACTTTAGGCTCTAAGAGGCCCTCTGCTCGGTTGTGCAGGATGTAGCCTTGTCGGGTTTGCCGTCGGATCTTAAAGTCAACATGATGTAATTTTACAGTGTTCCATATGGCTGCTTTCTGCAGATTAGACGCTGTTGCTGAGTCTTGCTAAGATGATGAAGCATAAAAGTCACTAACAGGAAAGTGCGCATCATGTCAATCTTAGGATCCGCTGGCAAACTCGATGGGAATATCACGAATGATTATGCTGAAGAGGCCTACAGAACGACATGAGCAGTAGCATTTTGAATAAATAGGAAAATACAAGTGATATTTTTGTTATGTTGGTTTATCTTCAACATATTTAGTCATTTTGTGTCTCGCTTAAAATAAACAGCAATAATGTGGTGGTTTCTGTGATTAAGTAACAAATGTTAGGCTATTCTCAGCTGGCAACAAGAATGATCGTTACTATTTCTCTATTTCTTAGTTTGTTACAATCGTTGAGAAGCTTAACAAACGAAAATCGATTTGTAAGATAGGCCATTATATCAAATAACAGATTTTTACAAATAAATCTTATCTCTGAAGATTTTTGGGGTATGAATGTGGTGTGTGGAGCAATCACGTAAATTTACACTCCAAATGAAAAACCCTTGTGCAGTTCAACCTTTCTCAAGATGTAGCGCAGCATGTGTGTCACATAATATATTGGTACTATGCTAATAATGTCTTTCAGTAAGACCATGCGAAGTGTAATGTCGCCTCTCTTAAAATCACCGTATTGTATTTGAAAAATTTTCCTGTAGTGGAACATATATTAGTAATAAACATTGTCAACAGTGGCGGTATATCTCTGCCGCTGCAGCAAGGTTTTGCAGTGCATGTAATTGGTCACCGTGCATGCACATTGGCGTCTATCATTAGCATGCGAGAAGACGTATTCTCTACCATTAAGAGCCAGATGTATTATGAAATCTCGAATCACGCAATAATTTAACAGCTTACGTTTCTTCGGCGTATTGCCACAGTACTAAGCTGCAATCAAGCAAACTTCTTAGTTATCTACACAGTTACAAAGGAAAAAATATCCCGCTTATTAAAATATCATGATCTGTCCTTGATGGGGGACCAAAGTCGTACAGAATTTTTTGACAGATATTTCCCCCATTTCCCTGTTAACTGTTCGTTTATTTTACACCATCCCCATTTGACTTTATAGTCATTCTCAAGTGCATGCTGAACTGAAAATCAGTAAAGAGTACGTATCACACAGTGTAGGGCGTAGAAACAAGAGGTTATTACATATATGAAAACATTAATTACATGTCAAAAACTGCTCTATAAGACCAGAAGTATATTTTTCGACGCTGACATTTCACAGACAGACATATTTTAACACGTAACTAGTGGTTTCAAATGCTTAATAACCACTTGTTTCTATGTGTAAAATTGTGTAAAATAAGTGAACTATTAACAGTCATATGGTGGAAATTTCTTTAAAACGAAGGATAAAATAAAACATCATGGTTGACTAAGCCATTTATTTAAAGAAAAAGGGCCAATGGCGTTTCATTCCCGCTGATTGTATCTAGTCAGCTATGTGATTAATTTCCCCAAAAAACACTACATAAGACGAGTGTATAAGGCGAGACGAGTTACCTTTTTGGTCACGAATGACGCAAAATAATAATTCAGCAAACTCTATCCGAAATGTGAAATATGGTTTGCATGACAGAATAAGCAATACGTTTGCCAGAAATGTTTACAATTCACTAGCGGCAATGCTGGTCCTAATTCTATTCAGCAATTTAAATTGTATTAAAAAGGTGCATCGCGAAGTCCAAAATGATTACCATCCTCTGCATGTTTACATTTACAGTACCAGACGCAATAAATCACAGCATATACCGGCCATCAGACAAGAGTCCAAATGTTTACACTGTGACCTAGAGGTAAACAGAACCAGCGCTAAAATACACGTTATACGGAGCAAACATATCGAGTGACTGCCAATAAAGCGGCTACATCAATGTGCACAGGACGTTTTCGTGATGATGGTACAGTCTTTCAGGATGATGGAGAAGACCAAATGTAATATTTATTAAAGATATTTAAACTACGAATGTACAGCTACTAAAAAAATAAGTATTTATATCGCCACACGAGTTTCGTTTTACTGATGTAAAGCATCGTCAGTGGTCTGTAATCAAACATACATAATTTATATTGCTTTCTGGATCTAAAACTAGTTCGTTGAAAAAGATACTGAGGTTTGATTTTTCAATTACGGCATTGTACGTCAGATTTTCGCCTACATCAAGAATTGTTTACTTGCATTTTTTCGATGTATTTCTTTGTTTGGCATTGAAGTTTCTTATCTACTCTCACTCAGGTTTGCTGCACTACGCATTAGCTGATGTTAAATACGTCACAATATACTACCATTTATGTTTCCTTGCAGACTTCTACTTAAATTTATCAGTGTTTTTTTAGTGTATGTAATGGTGCCAAGTTAACCACTAGATTTGGTTTCCACTTGATCAAAAAATACCATCTATGGTTTGTCATATATGAATTTTACAAACAGCAGTGACGTTATATTGTCTCACATTTCACATCAGGTAATTTGTAGTGTTGCAAATCAATTTGAGAGTAGGCAAAAACCACCAGTAGCAAACGAAGGAATTCTCGAAAATGTAGAAGCAGAAGGCAGTTCCTAATGTAAGTGAAAATCAGGCACGAAATGCCGTAAGTGAAAGATCACAAGTTTGTATCTTTTATAGCTACCTGTTTCAAGGTCTAGAAAGCAAACAATAATTTTAAATGAAGACCTCGGCTGTAAACAGTGCTAAGGGATAAGATGGTTGTTTTGAGAAATTGTGCAGTATTTGTTTCACTAAGATTTCACGAGATATTTCAAGTACATCCATTGTGAATCTTTCATTCGGATAAGTCTTTTTTTTTTTTCAAAGATATCTATAGTGACGACATATTTTGAAAGTCGTAAATTCGTAAATACTGTCTGTAATTGTGTTCTTAAAAATATGTCATGGATACTTAATACTGTTTACTTGCTGGGTGAATTACCAAAACATTACTATGAAACTTTTTAAAAAAATACGCATTTAGAAGGTCCGACTTCTTTCAGTTGTGATACTATGATTTTCATTTCCCATTTCTGCAATAATAAACCATAACAACTTCAAAAATTAATCAATGATTCATCACAATATAACATTAATTTTACTGTCACCTTACAACAACACGTAAACAATCTCAAGGATGGCCCTTATCATTTCTGCCATCACACTGTCACGTAAATTCACTTAAAGTATGGTAAGAGATACAAGTTAAAATTATTTTTTGTTTAAATAATTATTCACTTTTAAGTGACTATCAACAAGTTTGAAGCACATTTGTAGTCAGGAATACATTCATGAATCTTTACCTTAGTCGTAGCTATCCACAACATTCTCGGACTTATATAAAACGTCCCTGCCAAGCATTTTCCTGGCAGGAACATCGCAAACGTTAATACTACTGACGGCCACGTTTGTGGCACTTTCTGCTGTTTACTCGCACACATCCTGGCAAAATTTTACCATTAGCGAGAATCTGAAATTAGAAGTACAGCTGCTATTTCTCTGCTTAATATGAATAAAGCACATGAGTTACCGTAATTCGTTTGCCATAATTCTTCTTCTCTCAAGATCTTCAAATGTGTTTCATTTCAGACCAATGAAAATGTTTTATATCAATAAAATGGAACGCATAATTTTGCATATAATAGTAGTTATAAAGACAGAATTTAAATTTCTTTAACAATAGTGAAACTGCTACGGACATCACAACCACACAAGTTAAGAATTAAATGCATCAATCTGAGATGAGGAGCCCTGGCCCAGGATAGCCTGAATCGAAAACTTTGAACTAAAATGAAGAAATTTCCAATGTTCGGTTGGTCTGCTGACGACCTCTGTGACAGGAAATAATGAAACCAGCTGCACAACTGAATGGATACTCTAAAGGGAGGCGATTTGACAAGAAGTCACTTGTGAGAAACGATTTCGAAAGCCTTCTGGAAATCTAGAAATATGGGATCAACTTGAGATCCTCTGTCGATAGCATCCATTTGTTCCTCTGAACACAGAGCCAGTTGACTTTCACTAGAATGACATTGTCTGAATCCATGTTGGTTATGTGTTTACAGACAGTTTTCTTCGAGGTATTTCACAGCGTTCGAAAATCCTGCTACAAGTTGATGTGTATGATAGGGCTGTATAAATTACTTTTATTTCCTTTCTTGCGTATTGATGTGACGTACAACTTTCTAGTCTTTAGGTGCGGATCTGCCGCCAAATGAGTGACTGTATACGACTGCTAAAAATGGAGCTATTTTATCTGCTTACTCCAACGCCTAACTGTTTTACCATCTTAACCAGAAGACTTGTGTTTATTAAGTGACATAGGCTGCTTCAGTACCCAAGAGTAGGAGCAGTAGTAGTAGTAGTAGTAGTAGTAGTAGTAGTACTGGAAGTTGTTGTTATTGTTGTTGTTGTTGTTGTCGTCGTCGTCAGTTCGAAGATTGGTTTCAAGCAGCTCCCCGTGCAAGCCTCTTCATCTCCGAATAACTACTTCAACCTACATCCTTCTGAATCTGCTTATTGTATTCATCTCTTGTACTCCCTCTATGAGTTTCACCTCTTGATGTCTCATAATGTGTTCTATCAACAGATCTCTCCTTTCAGCCAAGTTTTGGCACAAATTCCTTGTCTCCCCAGTACTATTCAGCACCTCCGCGTACGTTACACCATCTACCAGTCCAATCTTCAACATTCTTCTGTGGCACCACATTTCAAAACCCTCTGTTCTCTTTTTGTACGCTAATGGCCATTAAAATTTCTACATCAAGAAAAAATGCAGATGATAAACGGGTATTCATTGGACAAATATATTATACTAGAGCTGACGTCATTACATTTTCAGTAAATCAGTACCCAGAACAACCACCTCCGGCCGTAATAACTGTCTTTATACGCATGGGCATTGAGTCAAACAGAGGTTGTATGTCGTGTACAGGTACAGCTGCCCATGCAGCTTCAACACGATACCACAGTTCATCAAGAGTAGTGGCCAGCGCATTGTGACGAGCCAGTTGCTCGGCCACCATTGACCAGATGTTATCAATTGGTGAGCGATCTGGCGAATGTGCTATCCAGGGCAGCAGTTGAACATTTTCTGTATCCAGAAAGGCCCGTACGGGATCTGCAACGTGCGGTCGTGCATTATCCTGCTGAAATGCAGGGCTTCGCAGCGATCGAATGAAGGCTAGAGCCACGGGTCGTAACACATCTGAAATGTAACGTCCACTGTTCAAAGTGCCGTCAATGCGAACAAGAGGTGACCGAGACGTGTAACCAATGGCATCCCATACCATCACGCCGAGTGAAAGGCCAGTATGGCGATGACGAATACACGCTTCCAATGTGCGTTCACCGCGATGTCGCCAAACAAGGATGCGACCATCATGATGCTATAAACAAAACCATGATTCATCCGAAGAAATGACGTTTTGCCATTCGTACACCTAGGTTCGTCGTTGAGTACACCATCGCAGGCGCTCCTGTCTGTGATGCAGCGTCAAGGGTAACCGCAGCCATGGTCTCCGAGCTGATAGTCCATGCTGTTGCAAACGTCGTCGAACTGTTTGTGCAGATGGTTGTTGTCTTGCAAACGTCCCAATCTACTGAGTCAGGTATCGAGACGTGGCTGCACGATCCATTACAGCCATGCTGATAAGATGCTTGTCATCTCGACTGCTAGTGATACGAGGCCGTTGGGATCCAGTACGGCGTCCCGTATTACCCTCCTGAGCTCACCGATTCCATATCTGCTAACAGTCATTGGATCTCGACCAATGCGAGCAGCAATGTCGCGATACAATAAACCGCAATCGCGATAGGCTACAACCCGACCTTCATAAAACTTGGAAACGTGATGGTACGCATTTCTCCTCTTTACACGAGGCATCACAACAACGTTTCACCAGGGAACACCGGTCAACTGCTGTTTGTATATGAGAATTGGTTGGAAACTTTCCTCATGTCAGTACGTTGTAGGTGTCGCCACCGGCCCCAACCTTGTGTGAATGCTCTGAAAAGCTAATCATTTGCATTTAAATTTCGCGCCTGTAGTACGTCATCTTCGTGGTGTAGCAATTTTAATGGCCAGTAGTGTATAAACTGTTTATCGTCCGTTTCTGACTTCCATAAATGGCTACTCTCCAGAAAAATACTTTCAGAAGTGAGTTATTAGCACTTAAATCCTCACTCGAATCAAAAAATTTCTCTTGTTGAGGAATGTTTTACTTGCCATTGCCATTTCTCTACTTCGGTCGTCATCAGTTATTTTGCTACCCAAATAGCAAAACTCACGTACTTCCTTTAGTGTCTCATTTCCAAATCTAGTTCCCACAGCATCACCTGATTTAATTCGACTACATCCCACTTCCAAAAGGGTATTGACACTGTACCTCCAAAGCGGCTCGCAGTCAAATTGCGTGCTTGTGGAATATCTTCTCACAAGAAGAGACCACATCGTTGGGATCACAGATTTACTGCAAACTTTGCACACCTTTTGTAGGCCATTAAAACAGCATCATGTGCGAGTAGTAATGTGCACTGTTCTGGCAATTCCGAGAAAATCGCAGGAGACGAATGAATTACTCGTATGTTCCAAAGTGCAATCAGGAGTTCAGCTAGCACGAGGACTGTAAGTAGGGAGTTAAAAGAGTCAGTCATCTCCTCGTGAGCCACACCTTTCTGTGCTCAACGTTAAGCGACGCTTGAGATGGTGCAAAGAGAGACGCCGTTACACACTGGTAGCTGGAAACGAGTAATCTCGAGTGACGAATCACGCTTCTTCCTGCGTGAGTCTGATGGAGAGGCCTGAGTTTGGCGAATGACAGGAGAACATTAACTGACATCATGTGTAATGGTAACAGTGAAGTAAATAAGAAGTGGTGTTTCGATTTAGGGAGGTTTGTGGTAGGTTTGCTGTAGAGACCATACTGCACTTAAAAAAACAGTAAATACAGAAGGATAAGGACACGTTTAATAGTATAATGTATAGTGTAAAGTAGAATAACAGTCCGGAGACGATGATAGTTTGTATCAATATGACAATAGACCAGTCATAAAGCAGCATCAGCGAGGCAATGGTTTGTGGACATAGACATTCCTGAAATGGTCTGAGTTGCGGACGGTTCATACCTGATGCTAATAGACGTCAACTTTGCTCTACACCCCAGCGTGCTATCTTCTCTGGTCTCGGCTCTTGAGAAAGAAAGCATTGCCGTTCCTCGTCAGATACCCAGACATCTCACTGAAAGCGTCGGCAGCTAAGCAGTTATGAAGTGGAAGGGTTCTCACACCCCATATTAGTGTTCCATAGTAGGTGTCTGGCTATTTTTATTTGAAATAGCGCATTGCAAACCACCAAGTGTAGCAACACAACTTTATTCCTCTACCTGTTCATAAAACCGTCATCACTGTAGAGGTTATACGAGGCGTGTTTTTTACGTAAGAATCGTTTTGAAATTTAAAAAAGACGTGCTAAGATATCTCAATAATTTTATTTTTACAAGAAAGCCTGTACCTTAATCTACTTAATCTACTTTTCTACATAATTTCCGCCAATATTGAGGCACTTGTAATAACGTTGTACCAGTTTTTGAGTACCCTCCTCATAGGAGTCTGCCGTCTGACTTGTTAACCACTGCATCACCACTGTTTTGACTTCGTCATCGTCTTGAAGACGCTGACCGCCCATGTGTTTCTTCAAGTGCAGGAACAGATGGTAGTCACTGAGTGCAAGATCGGGGCTGTACAGAGGAAGATCTAGAGTTTCTCATCCAAAAGATGTGATGACATCTTTGGTCTGATTCGACACATGCAGCAAAACGATGCCCTTGCTTAAATTCCATGGACTGTTGCTTCGATTCTGGTGTGGTGTAGGCCACCCATGTTTCATCGCCCGTAACAGTTTGGCTTAATAAATCATCGCCGTCGTTGTGGTACCGCTCAAGGAAAGTCAATTCACTGTCTAAACGTTTGGTTTTGTACACATCCGTCAACATTTTCGGTACCCAACGTGCGCACAATTTTCGGGGATTCAAGTTGTAGTTGTTGCTTTGGGGAAGGAGACCAGACAGCGAGGTCATCGGTCACATCGGATTAGGGAAGGACAGGGAAGGAAGTCGGCCGTGCCCTTTGAAAGGAACCATCCCAGCATTTGCCTGGAGCGATTTAGGGAAATCACGGAAAACCTAAATCAGGATGGCCGGACACGGGATTGAACCGTCGTCCTCCCGAATGCGAGTCCACTGTCTAACCACTGCGCCACCTCGCTCGGTGGTGATTCAAGTGCTCGGTCACAATGCCATACGAAACACAACGAGAAACTTTAGGGAAGTCATCCCGCAAGGAGGAAATCGTAAAGCGTCTGTTTTCTGTCGCCTTATTGGCCACTTCCTGCACCAAACTTTTATTAACGATGGAAGGACGCCAACTCCGTTGTTCATCATGCACATTTGTGTGGCCATCGTTAAACGCTCTCACCCACTTTCTTACCATTCCATCACTCATAATATTTTCTCCGTAAATTGCACAGATCTCACCATGAATATCGGTCGCTTTTAGGCCTTTAGCACTAATAAATCTTATAACAGCCCGTGCTTCACAGTCGGCGGGACTCCGATTATCGGAGGCATCTTAAACATTAATTCACAACGTAAACAAGGAAGAATCAGACTGTAACGGCGTCAGTGTGTAGGTTAAGGTACAGGCTTCCATGTAAACAAAAAACTATTGAGATATCTTAGCACGTCTTTGTTTAATTTCAAAACTGTTGTTGTTGTTGTTGTGGTCTTCAGTCCTGAGACTGGTTTGATGCAACTCTCCATGCTACTCTATCCTGTGCAAGCTTCTTCATCACCCACTACCTACTGCAGCCTACATCCTTCTGAATCTGCTTAGCGTATTCATTTCTTGGTCTCCCTCTACGATTTTTACCCTCCACGCTGCACTGCAATACTAAATTGGTGATCCCTCGATGTCTCAGAATATGTCCTACCAACCGATCCCTTCTTCTAGTCAAGTTGAGCCACAAGCTCCTCTTCTCCCCAATTCTATTCAATACCTCCTCTTTAGTTATGTGACCTACCCATCTAATCTCCAGCATTGTTCTGTAGCACCACATTTCGAAAGCTTCTATTCTCTTCTTGTCTAAACTATTTATCGTCCACGTTTCACTTCCATACATGGCTACACTCCATACAAATACTTTCAGAAACGACTTCCTGACATTTAAATCTATACTCGATGTTAAAAAATTTTTCTTCTTCAGAAACGCTTTCCTTGCCATTGCCAGTCTACATTTTATATCATCTCTACTTCGACCATCATCAGTTATTTTTCTCCCCAAATAGCAAAACTCCTTCACTACTTTAAGTGTCTCATTTCCTAATCTAATTCCCTCAGCATCACCCGACTTAATTCGACTACTACATTCCATTATCCTCGTTTTGCTTTTGTTGATGTTCATCTTATACCCTCCTGCAAGACACTGCCCATTCCGTTCAACTGCTCTTCCAAGTCCTTTGCTGTCTCTGACAGAATTACAATGTTATCATTCAAAACGGTACTTACTTAAAAAAACACGCATCGTAACAACGCAGCAAAACAATGTACGATACGCAGGCAAGTACAGAAAAATATGTTCTGAAAACTTAAACTTGTAAAGTTACTCACAAAGCTGGAAATTTGTGATTTGCACATACATATCAGTAGAATGGTACTTCACTATGAATACCTCTGTCTTAGCTCACACAATATTTACTAATCATTACAGCAACTTATGATCGAAGATCACGATCACAAACTTGAAATTTTGGTAATACGCTACTGGCCATTAAAATTGATACACCACGAAGATGACGTCCTACATACGCGAAATTTAACCGACAGGAAGATGATGCTGTGATAGGCAAATGATTAGCATTTCAGACCATTCACACAAGGTTGGCGCCGGTGGCGACACCTACAACGTGCTGACATGAGGAAAGTTTCCAACCGATTTCTCATACACAAACAGAAGTTGACCGGCGTTGCCTGGTGAAACGTTGTAGTGATGCCTCGTGTAAGGAGGAGAAATGCGTACCATCACGTTTCTGACTTTTATAAAGGTCGGATTTTAGCCTATCGCGATTGCGGTTTTTCGTATCGCGACACTGCTGCTCGCGTTAGTCGAGAGCCAATGACTGTTAGCAGAATATGGAATCGGTTGGTTCAGCAGGGTAATACGGAACGCCGTCCTGGATCCTAACGGCCTCGTATCACCAGCAGTCGAGATGGCAGGCATCTTACCCGCATGGCTGTAACGGATCGTGCAGCCACGTCCGATTCCTGACTCAACAGATGGGGACGTTTGCAAGACAACAACCATCTGCACGAACAGTTCGACGACGTTTGCAGCAGCATGGACTATCTGGACCCTGGCTACGGTTATCCTTGACGCTGTATCACAGACAGGCGCGCCTGCGATGGTGTACTGACCGACGAACCTGGGTGCACGAATGGCAAAACGTCATTGTTTCGGATGGATCCAGGTTCTGTTTACAGCATCATGATGGTCGCATCCGTCTTTGGCGACATCGCAGTGAACGCACATTGGAAGCGTGTATTCGTCATCGCCATACTGTCGTATCACCCAACGTGATGGTATGGGGTGCCACTGGTTACACGTCTCGGTCACCTCTTGTTCACATTGACGGCACTTTGAACAGTGGACGTGACATTTTAGGTGTGTTACGACCCGTGGCTCTACCCTTCATTCGATTCCTGCGAAACCTTACATTTCAGCAGGATAGTGCACGACCGCATGTTGCACGTCCTGTACGGGACTTTCTGGATACAGAAAATGTTCGACCGCTGCCCTGGCCAGCAGATTCTCCAGATCTCTCACCAATGGAAAAGTCTGGTCACAATACGCCAGTCACTACTCTTGATGAACTGTGGTATCGTGTTGAAGCTGCATGGGCAGCTGTACCTGTACACGCCATACAAGCTCTATTTGACTCAATGCCCAGGCGTATCAAGGCCGTTATTACGGCAGAGGTGGTTGTTCTGGGTTCTGATTTCTCAGGATCTATGCACCAAAATTGCGTGAAAATGTAATCACATGTCAGTTCCAGTATAATATATTTGTCCAATGAATCCCATTCATCTGCATTTCTTCTTGGTGTAGCAAAGTTAATGGTCAGTAGCGTAATATTCGTCAGGTTACGTCAGGACTTGCGAGTGCCGAAGTGCAGAAAGCGGGGTGTAGCAGCGCGCGTTGCGGGTTGCTGTCCGCAGGCGTGCCCCGAGCCGGGCGACTTCCGCGCGCAGCAGTGCGCCTCGTTCGACAAGGAGCCGTGGCGGGGCGCCGAGCTGCGCTGGCTGCCGCACCAGCAGGAGGCGGCGCCGTGCGCGCTCACGTGCCGCGCCACGCGGCCCGACGGCTCGCACGTGGTCGCCACGCTGGCCGCCCGCGTGCAGGACGGCACGCGCTGCCGCCCCGGCTCGCTCGACATGTGCATCAGCGGCCAGTGCCAGGTACGTCCGCAGCCTCTCCCACTCCACACTGGACCCTATCTCGTCGTTTCCGTAAGAGCGTGCATAAAAGTTAACAGGATGCTCCACTGAATAATTTGAGGTAGGGAACCTCGGGTCGGAGAAGCCAGCTTAAAAAGATAATAGGAATAAAATCACATTACTCTGTGGAATGTGTGTTCTCATAGGACAACTTGTAACCTCCCCCTCACTTATCGACCTTAATAACAGTGAAAAATGAAACCGCGTGTACCTAATGGAAATTTGGGAAAAGCAATCGTCACCGAAGTCAATTTGTCGGTAAAGAAGGAGGAAAGGGTTACATCTAAATGAAAGGAAAAATGCTAATGAAACTGGTGGAAATTAATTTTGAAAAAGGGGTAAAGTTAATAAAGAAAGTAAATGTGCGGCCGTTACGTTAACAATCAACTAGCGGTAATTAGATATTTGAGATTTGGGGGAAATTACGGTCGCCAGTCCTAAGGACAATTACTATAGTAACTGAAAAAAAGGTTCTTACACATATAATTAGCACTAGAAGCGTGGCAACTGAAGGCTGACACGTGCAGTGTGAAAACTGAAAGTTTGTCAGAAGTAATAAATTTCGCTACACTCTGACTTAATTTAGCAAAAGAATTAATAAAACAGGAAAATCGAAAGTTAATTTAGTGACTGAAGTTAATAGTGAGCTTTCTTTCTGAAGCACAACGAAATTCAGTAAAATACAGTTAGTCTTGGACTACCTCAACAATCATTTCTAAAGCTACTTGAATCTACACAATTTAGAAAGAAGAGATTTAACTTTGAACTTGAATTAAACGATTCTGAACAATTAACAATAGTAAAATTTAGTACGTACCAAGCTGAGCTACAGTCACAGGTAAGCTAAAATACGGTAACAAAACTCGCACTCTTAATTCGTGCTTGTGTAATCTAAATATTGTAGCCAGCTATGAATACTTTAACTGAACTTTGAAATTAAAGCAGTGAAATGCTATAATGTTACTTTAATGCTGGCGTTTGAATTTCAACGACACTCGGGTTCATTCCGGAAAAGGAAGGGACCCTGCTTGGTAATGCAATTGGGACAATGAGCAACAAATGTTCATGCTAAGTTGCTGTAATTATAGTTACGAAAATGGTACAGTTTGAAAAGCTGAGGTCTGCCAGTCTTCTTTGATGGTTGACTGAAGGTTTGAAGCCGTCGATCGAGGAGGTGGCGACAGTCACACATTGTCGGCCATCGCTGTTGCAGAAGCTGGATATTGGCGCGCCTTCTTCTCGACACGGTCACCAGACGAAACGGGCTCTTGATGTGCGCCAGCTAATGCTTCCCGTCCGCGACACCATGTCAGAAACTATCATCGCAAGTCGAGCGCAATTACATGCTGCCAAACCCCGAAAGCGCGGCAACTCGCGGGAGCTTCACACAACACACCTGCTCCACTCGCTACTCCAGCCAGACTCTCTCTCTGCCCGCGCTCCACGCGGCAGAGTTCACACAACCAAAGACCCTACACACTTTGATTCTTCACACGACCTATCGATGTAATCGTTCGATAGCAGTTTTCCCTAGGCAAGACCCAGCGTAAAAATACAAATAATATTTACGAAACAAACCAATTATACATCGACATAAAAGCATAAATATATATATATATATATATATATATACAAATATTAAAACAATTACAATATGTAAAGACACAGAAATGTCATATATACAGGTAACAAAAATAAGGAAAACAAATTTATAGTACAATAGATGGAAATAGGAGGATATGCATTTCCGGCGTTACAAACTGTCCGAGGATTTCCACCCAATAATATCCAAACAGCAGACTCTGTACACAATTTTTTTAAATTGCCAATACTAAACTCTTTTAAATAACTACAATTTCATATAACTTACAGAACTTAACATATGGTTAAAAGAATGAGCTTTAAAAATCAATAACGGCGGCTTTCCACCATAAAATCAAAGAACCTTTTACGAGGGCTGTCCAGAAAGTGTGTTACGATCGGTCGCGAAATGGAAACGACTATGAAAATCCGATAAAGCTTTGCAAAGATGTGTTGGGCAGTGTCTCCAGTATGACTCTAGGTAGAATTATGTCGCGCTTTTCATTCCTGAGCTCTTAGTGAGCGCGTAAAGATGTTGTAGAAAATAGTGTCTCCCGCCAAGTACGAGGGCCTGGTGAGAATTTTCCCCTGAAGCTATGCAACCAACATTACATAACTGTCGTGCGGTTTCTTCTTCAAGCCAATTCTCAGCCTCACTCTGCAGGTGCAATGAAGATCTTCCTGCATCGTTTCAATTGGAAATGTTTGGTTACCCACAATACAGCCAGTAATTGTCTCCCACTGAGTTTCATCTCTGCTCAAACGAACCGCTGGCTATGAAGACAACATTTTGGCACAGACAACGAGCTTTAGGCAGAGTAGAGAATTGGCAGAAAGCACTGGCGGCTGCCTTCTATGATGAGGGTATTGGAAAGTTGGTACAACGCTACGACGAATTTCTGAGTCAGAACGGCGACTACGTAGAGAAGTAGCTGAAAGGTGTACCTAACTGTTACAAATGAAACATTTCTGATTTTCACCGTGATTTTCATTTCGCGATCAATCGTAACTTACTTTCTGGACAGCCCTCGTACAATAGTGCTTTTATAGTTTACCCAAGAGACAAAATCCAATAATAAGTTAACTTAGCAATACAACTTAAGATCATTTACAAAAATCTTGAGAAAGATAATGGCACTTGGCACCATGAAATCAAAGAAGCGCAACACACAACCAATAAATATAATAACAAAATAATAATTTCAAACAACCAAAGGGCAAGGGCAACTCCCAACGCAATCACAGACAAGCGAGCTCTCAACACTTCGGACACTGGCAGACTAGGCTGAAACCAACAACTACCACCTTCTGTACGATGCCAAAGACAAGCCCACTTTTCACTCGAGTGCATGGAAGACCAAAACTACTCTTCACTTATGTTTAGTGTCCAGCACAAATACAGGAGCAGCAATACCAGCATCACGGACAGTATTGAACCGCCTGCCTAGAAGCCAACATTGCCCAGTCTTAATAAAAATAGGCCTACAGCGAGAAATTGTAACGAGCCCTCCCATCCCACGTTGGAATCTGAGAAAATCAAACTGGGAAGCATATCGAGAAAGCGTGGAGAAAACGATAATGAGAAAACCACCTACTGCTGCAAATTATGTACGCTTCTGTAAGTTACTCATCCATGCAGCTCATAAAAATATCCCCCGAGGAGCCAGAAAATACCACACTCAATGCTGGTCTGAAGAATGCAGCAACCTATTGGAAGAATTTAACAGAACAGAAGATGAGGGAACTGCCCAGGCCCTTACCGACCTACTGGACGAGGAACGAAAACAAAGATGGCACAAGCTGATGGAACAAATGGACTTCACACATTCAAGCCGTAAAAGCTGGAGTCTCATGAGAAAGCTGGGAGGAGCCAACGACAGGAAGTCAGCAGAGGCCAGTATCCACCCAAACAAAATCAGCAAGAAACTCAGGGATAACGCAAAGATAACAGCGACGCCTGAGCAAAGAAAAAACATAAAAGCTCAGATGGCCGTAGCACTGCAGGAGTGTGAAGAAAAAGCCGACATGTTCACGGCAGCAGTCCAAGAAGAAGAGATGAAGATGGCACTCCAACACACACGGACAGGGAAGGCAGCTGGACCAGACAACATCCTCCCTGAATTTTTGAAAAATCTTGGACCAAAAGCGCTGAAGTGGCTATGCAAACTATTCACGAGAATAATGGAAACCTGTGAAATCCCCAGAGAATGGAAAACAGCCAAAACCATTGCCATACTTAAACCAGGGAAGAGTGGAACTGACGCAGGGAACTCCAGACCAATATCATTACTGTGCATAACCTACAAACTGTTTGAAAGGATACTGTTGGAAAGACTTAAACCAATACTGGAGGAACAACTACCAGTGGAGCAAGCAGGTTTTAGACAAGGAAGAAGCTGCTGCCACCAGATGCAGGCATTTACCACACACATTGAACGAGGCTTTCAGGACAAGAAGAAAACAGTGATAGTTCTCATCGACCTGACATCAGCGTACGACACTGTATGGCTAAATGGTCTCATGTTAAAACTAGTAAAGATAGTCAAATGCAAAACAACGTAATAACGTAGTTTCCCTGACATAATTCTAATGTAATAACTGATATAATTTGTTTCCACATTGCAAGTTCCATACGTTTATTGTGATTTATATTAATCTTACCTGTTCTTTGTAAAATATATCTGGCAGATCGAACGAGAAATAAATAAACACTTCGGAGCCTTCCCACTAGAAACGGTCCCCGAAATAAACCGCTGAGGACTCCCCGACATGCATCCCACAACTGCCCATCACTTACGCACCTTGGTTATGTTCTGTAACACACGACAGGTAATATCAACACAAGATAAAATTCAAAATCAAATAACAATATAACATCCCGAAAGCACATGATAACCACGGCGCCGTTAACTCGGGCGCTCTTAACAAGAGCCGGAAGCCAACACACACAAATCTTAATAAACAATTCTCGCTTCTTGAAACAAAACAATAAAAGCCAAGCGCACATGGATAGTCAAACCACAGTCTTAGAAGTGCCTTAACGACACCAAACGCGACTATTCCGGCAAGTTAATAATAACACAGTGAGATAAACAGAAGATACCACTAAATGTTGTTACACCATCCAAATTGACGAGATCGTGTTGTTCAGGTCCCAGAAGACCACATATACCAGGCAGCAGTAATTCACTATGCATGTACTGTCCAAAACCGCATTTCCTAGGCAGACTTTACCTAACACATCAAATGCCAAATATACCATACATGAACGCAACTCCGGGCACGTAACAGGAACCACCTATGTGAATTCCTTCAAAAAGGAACAAACAGGCACCACCAGAGGTAACGCTGAGCAGACCGGGTGGGCGGGATAACCAAAAGATACTCCAGTTGATCAAATAAATTTGTACCAACAAATATCGTAACGTGCCACGTGCATTTGTGCACCGCCGCCGTCAGTGTCAGCCAGTTTGCCGTGGCATACGGAGCTCCATCGCAGTCTTTAACACTGGTAGCATGCCGCGACAGCGTGGACGTGAACCATATGTGCAGTTGACGGACTTTGAGCGAGGGCGTATAGTGGGCATGCGGGAGGCCGGGTGGACGTACCACCGAATTGCTCAACACGTGGGGCGTGAGGTCTCCACAGTACATCGATGTTGTCGCCAGTGGTCGGCGGAAGGTGCACGTGCCCGTCGACCTGGGACCGGGCCGCAGCGACGCACGGATGCACGCCAAGACCGTAGGATCCTACGCAGTGCCGTAGGGGACCGCACCGCCACTTCCCAGCAAATTAGGGACACTGTTGCTCCTGGGGTATCGGCGAGGACCATTCGCAACCGTCTCCATGAAGCTGGGCTACGGTCCCGCACACCGTTAGGCCGTCTTCCGCTCACGCCCCAACATCGTGCAGCCCGCCTTCAGTGGTGTCGCGACAGGCGTGAATGGAGGGACGAATGGAGACGTGTCGTCTTCAGCGATGAGAGGCGCTTCTGCCTTGGTGCCAATGATGGTCGTATGCGTGTTTGGCGCCGTGCAGGTGAGCGCCACAATCAGGACTGCATACGACCGAGGCACACAGGGCCAACACCCGGCATCATGGTGTGGGGAGCGATCTCCTACACTGGCCGTACACCACTGGTGATCGTCGAGGGGACACTGAATAGTGCACGGTACATCCAAACCGTCATCGAACCCATCGTTCTACCATTCCTAGACCGGCAAGGGAACTTGCTGTTCCAACAGGACAATGCACGTCCGCATGTATCCCGTGCCACCCAACGTGCTCTAGAAGGTGTAAGTCAACTACCCTGGCCAGCAAGATCTCCGGATCTGTCCCCCATTGAGCATGTCTGGGACTGAATGAAGCGTCGTCTCACGCGGTCTGCACGTCCAGCACGAACGCTGGTCCAACTGAGGCGCCAGGTGGAAATGGCATGGCAAGCCGTTCCACAGGACTACATCCAGCATCTCTACGATCGTCTCCATGGGAGAATAGCAGCCTGCATTGCTGCGAAAGGTGGATATACACTGTACTAGTGCCGACATTGTGCATGCTCTGTTGCCTGTGTCTATGTGCCTGTGGTTCTGTCAGTGTGATCATGTGACGTATCTGACCCCAGGAATGTGTCAATAAAGTTTCCCCTTCCTGGGACAATGAATTCACGGTGTTCTTATTTCAATTTCCAGGAGTGTAGTTTAGACAAGAAGAGAATAGAAGCTTTCGAAATGTGGTGCTACAGAAGAATGCTGAAGATTAGATGGGTAGATCACATAACTAATGAGGAGGTACTGAATAGAATTGGGGAGAAGAGGAGTTTGTGGCACAACTTGACTAAAAGAAGGGATCGGTTGGTAGGGCATGTTCTGAGGCATCAAGAGGGTAAAAATCGTAGAGGGAGCCCAAGAGATGAATACACTAAGCAGATTCAGAAGTATGTAGGCTGAAATACATACTGGGAGATGAAGCAGCTTGCACAGGATAGAGTAGCATGGAGAGCTGCATCAAACCAGTCTCAGGACTGAAGACCACAATAATAACAACATGAAATTATCACAGTCTGGCCATACATTCCAAACCCAATGCGCTGCTACTAGTGTCATCGTCTCAACCACACTAGAACGTCTTGTCGACAGTCAGCCAAATGTGTAACCTGTGGTAGGGATGCACACAAGAGCGACTGTCCGCCTTCTTCTGCACGCTGTATCAACTGCAATAGTGGCCATGGCCGCCTCCTTTCTGGATTGTCTCTTGTATCGAGATAAGAGGCTGTCCAAGAGATCTGGTTAAAGGAAAAAGTGCCTTACCCAGTAGCTCGCAAGTTACTGGCTAGTTGCAAGCCCTGTGTTCTCCCACCTGGCATCTACAGCCATGTTATTGTTACTCCTCACTCCATGAATGGCATGGCCACGCAGACATGCGACCTCAAATTCAGCTCTGAGATTGTGAAATCGACCAGTGTCAAGTTAGCATCTCCATCTCCCCCATCCCACTATGCAACAAACTGCCAAGCTCTCGCCTCAAGGGGCGCAGCCACCAGCTACACAGCCCGTAGGCAGGAAAGGACAGAAGGAGTACTCCCATGAAGACTTCCTCCGACCCTCCAGCCAAACAACACCCAAGTCTTCCTAAAACGAGAAAGGCTCGAAGAAATCCACCAAACGCAAACGGTCTTCTCCTTTGCCAACTTGAAAATCCTGTTCGACAGTATCGCCACATGGCGCCTTAGCCCGGCCAGCCTCTGTCTCGCCGATGCGCACCAACAGCCGTTTTTCAGCATTGGACTTCATGGACCAACCGCACAAGCAAGCAGATGCTTCTGTGGACCCCATCGAGCAGGACCCTCCTGCTTCTGTGGCCTGTAGTAGCGACTCTACACTAGCTGTCATTCGGCGGCCGCCGAGTTGACATCTCTTCCTCCTGATGACTGTCCTCCAATGAAATTTCCACAGCCTTTGGTCCCACAAAGAGAATTTACTGCTGCTTTTAGCATTGCAGCATCCCCTTGTACTCTGCCTTCAGGAAACTAAATTGCATCCTCATGACCGCTTTGAGCTTTCACATTACTTACCGATTGTATTGATCTTCCCCCGGAGGACGGCATTCGATCTCACGGGGGCATCATGCTGCTCATACAGGATGACATTCATAATCAAACCATCTCCCTGACTACCTGTCTTCAAGCAGTTGCCATTCGCCTTTTCCTTCCCCACCTGTCTTTTTCTGCTCTGTACCATTTATGTATCTCTTTCATTAGATGTCACTAAGGCAGACGTCCATCAACCTATTGGGCAGCTACCTCCCCCAATTTTGCTACTCTGCGACTTTAATGCACATCATCCACTTTGGGGTTCTCCCTGGGCCTGTCAGAGAGGTGCCCTCTTGGCTGACCTTCTTAACCAACTTAACCTCTTCTATCTTAACACTGGAGCAGCCACTTTTCTTTCTGACTCTTCGTACACCTATCCATATTTGGACCTATCCTTTTGCATTGCACAACTTGCCCAACATCTTGAATGGTCCGTTCTTCCTGACACCTACTCGAGTGAACATTTCCCATGTGCTCTCCGATTGCTGACTCCTACCCCATCTGCGTGCACGCCCAAATGACAGCTTACTAAGGCTGACTGCCAGCTTTACTCTTCCCTGGCGACCTTCGAAGAACCGAAGAACAAGATTTCCCCAGTTGTGATGACCAGGTGGACTATCTCACCAATGTTATCTGTACTGCTGCAGAACGTTCCATTCCTCGCATACTACATCGTGTTCCAGTCCCTTGGTGGACTGAGGCATGCCGCGACGCATTTCGCTCACGAAGACGTGCTCTCCGCGTTTTTAACCGTCATCCTACGGTGGCAAACTGCATTCATTGTAAACAGATGTGTCCAAAGTGTCGTCGCGTTCTTTGGGATAGCAAACGAGCTAGCTGGTTTCATTCAATAGTTCTTTTAACAGTTCCACCCCTTCCTCTGTCATGTGGGCCAACCTCCAACGGCTCTCTTGTACCAAGATCCATTCCCCCATTTCCGGCCTCACAGCAGCAGATGATGTTATCGTGGAGCCTATTGCTATCTCCAACACCTTGGACCACCATTTTGTGAAAGTTTCGAGCTCTTCCCACTATCACTCTGCTTTCCACCATCATAAACGAGCGGAGGACGCTCGGGCGATACCCTTCTCTTCTCCGAATCGTGTGCTACAATGCCACCTTTACTATGAGGGAGCTAGATCATGCTCTCAGATCATCCTGATCGTCCGCCCCAGGGCCGGACGCCATCCACATTCAGATGTTGCAGCACCTTTCTCTTGCGGGCAAGCACTTTCTGTTTAACACATACAACCACACTGGGCTGAGGGCACATTTCCCGGACGCTGGCGTGAAGCCACCATCATACCCATACCTAAACCCAGTAAGGACAAAGACCTTCTCTCTAGCTACCGCCCCATCTCTCTTACCAGTTGCGTTTGCAAGGCGATGGAACGTATGATTCATGCCCGACTAGTATGGTGGCTCGAGTCTCGAAATTTACTGACAAATGCACAGTTGGAATTTCGAACACAGCGTTCTGCAGTTGATCATCTCGTTACTTTGTCCAGCCATGTCACGAATGGTTTTCTGCGGATATCCTAAACTGTGGCCATGTTTTTCGATTTGAAGAGGCCTACGATGATGATGATGATGATGTTTGGTTGGTGGGGCGCTCAACTGCGTGGTTATCAGCGCCCGTACAATTATCCAATCTTTGCTCAGCCCAATTTTGCCACTTTCCTGGATGATGATGAAATGATGAGGACAACACAAACACCCAGTCATCTCGAGGCAGGTGAAAATCCCTGACCCCGCCGGGAATCGAACCCGGGACCCCGTGCTCGGGAAGCGAGAACGCTACCGCGAGACCACGAGCGGCGGACAAGAGGCCTACGACACCTGCTGGAGAACTGGTATCCTCTGTACTCTTTTCACAAGGAGCTTCCGTGGCTCCCTGCCCTGTTTCCTTCAGGCATTTCCACAAGATTGAGTTTTCACGGTGGATATGGGTTCTGCCTTGACGGACACCTTTATCCAGGAAAACGGTGTGCCTCAGGGTTCCATCCTGTGTGTCATCCTCTTTGCTATTGCCGATCGAACCACCCTCCTCCGTTTGTACCGGTTCCTTGTCCGTTCGAAACTCGACTATGGGTGCTTTGTTTGTGCGTCTGCACGCTCATCCGTCTTATGCCGTCTCAACACTATCCACCATTTGGCCATGGGCGCCTTTTACACCAGCCCAGTTGAGAGTCTGTATGCTGAAGCTGCTGAATTACCTCTGTCCTACCGGCATGACTTTGCCCTCAGTAGGTATGCTATTGTGGCCTGTCTCCTGCTGGGCATCTCCGACTCCCTTTTTGTTGAAGATATTGCCACTTATTGCAGTTCTCCACAGACCTGTCTCACTGAGAGGCGTCTTCAGCGGTGTCTTGGTCGTCTTAATTCCTGGAGCATCGACAATGGCTTTACATTTTCCACCGACAAAATGTATGAATTTCTGGCGACACAGGTGGTTTCTCCCACCATCTTTACATCTTGGGCCTGTTGCCCTTCTGTCCGTTGAAATACGAAATTCCTGGGGCTCATCCTCGATAGAAAACTCTCTTGGTCCTCCCATGTATCTTACCCGACAGCCCGCTGTACGCGGTTCCTCAATGTCCTACGTGTCTTCAATGGTACTTCCTGGGGTGCCGATCGAACCACCCTCCTCCGTTTGTACCGGTTCCTTGTCCGTTCGAAACTCGACTACGGGTGCTTTGTTTGTGCGTCTGCACGCTCATCCGTCTTATGCCGTCTCAACACTATCCACCATTTGGCCATGGGCGCCTTTTACACCAGCCCAGTTGAGAGTCTGTATGCTGAAGCTGCTGAATTACCTCTGTCCTACCGGCATGACTTTCCCCTCAGCAGGTATGAATGCCGTTTGTCTGCCATGCGTGGCCACCCATCCTATGCCTTCTTCTTTGATGATTCCTTTGATCGTCAGTGTAAGGCTCGTCCTTCTTCTCTGTTACCTCCTGGACTCAGCTTTCGGCACTTTCTATAGCAGCTTAACTTCGCACTATCTGCATCTTTCCCAGTCGGCGTGAACTCTTCACCACCTTGGAGTCGTGAAGTGGCCCATGTTAACCTTGGCCTTCATTCGCTTCCTAACGACACTACCCCAGCCCCGTTCTGTTGCCTTCACTTTCACGACCTTCGCATGGCACTTCATGATAGTACCTTTGTATACACTGGTGGCTCTCGGGCTGTCCGTGGGGTCAGGTGAGCCTTTGTCATTGGCCCCCGTGTCTTTCGATATCAGCTTCTGGCACACTCCTCAGTATTTACAGCCGAGCTCTTCACCTCCTATCAGGCCATGGAGTACATCCGACGACACAGCCTTTTCAGTGCCTTTCAAAGTCTATGTCTGCTGTACACCGCCCATCCCTTAGTGCAGCGGGTCCAGGAAAACTGTCAACTGCTCACTCTTGGTGGAGCCAATGTGATATTTCTGTGGGTTCCTGGTTATGTCGGTCTGCCAGGAAATGCGGCTGCTGACGCTGCTGCCAAAGCTGCAGTCCCCATACCTCAGCCCGTGAGTACCTATATTCCCGCCAATGATTTCCGTGCTGCCGTCTGTCAGGAGGTGGTGTCTCTTTGGCTTCAGCAATGGTCCTCCCTTCACAGGACTATGTTACGGATTATTAAACCTCTCCCAGCGGCTTCGACGACCTCCTCTCGGCCCTCCCGCCGGGAGGAGATTAGTTTAATTCGGCTGCATATTGAGCTCTGCCATTTTAGCCATCATCATTTGCTAAGTAGCGCTACCCCACCACTTTGTGCATATTGCACTCAAGTTTTAACTGTCCGTCACTTCCTGATGAAATGTCCATTTTTTAATCTTTTACGTTCCCGTTTGGGTTTGCCGTCTGAGTTATCGACTGTTTTAGCAAATGACTCGCGAGGTGTCGACTGGGTCTTCCTTTTTATCCGCCAAAGCAATACGGTGAAGGCCATTTAATTTTTAGTTTTGGACCTCCGTTTCTGTGTGGAGTCTTTTTTTTTAGCCCTTTTTCCACTTGCCTGTTTTTAGTTGTCTTCTATTATATGAATCGGGACTGAAGTATAGTCGTTCTTCGTGTTCTATAGTTTTGACTTCAGCGCGTATGAGCCCAGTTGTTTTTGCGCCCTAAAGCAAAACAAACAAACAAACAACTGTGTGAATCACCTCTTCATTGTCCTCAAAATGTCTTCCATGTATGGCATCCTTCAATGGCCCAAACAAGTGGAAGTCTGAGGTGGTTAGATCAGTGTGTCAGATGTGACAGCCGACCGCTGCAAACCGTGGGACTCCGCCAAACCGCCAAACCGCCAGTGACTAACTGTACTTCTGTCGACAGCAGATGATCCATACGCTTTGGACAAGCGCTTGTGAATATTCCCCGTAGTTTCTTTCACTGCAGTGAGAAATTCAATGATGGCACGTTGCTTGTAACGCACATCACCTACAGACGCCTTCTGAAACTGTCCTACAGCTATGCTACGTGTCGGAAGTGATGGAAACTTGGTGAGCTGACTCAAGAGACTTCAGATAATACATACGTAACGTTCCGCATTCGTAGCATTGTTTTCGGCTGAGAAAAAATACACAGTGTATTACCTTCTGAGCCCGCCTCTCGTGGTCGTGCAGTAGCGTTCTCTCTTCCCACGCCCGGGTTCCCGGGTTCGATTCCCGGCGGGATTTTCTCTGCCTCGTGATGGCTGGGTGTTGTGTGCTGTCCTTAGGTTAGTTAGGTTTAAGTAGTTCTAAGTTCTAGGGGACTGATGACCATAGATGTTGAGTCCCATACTGCTCAGAGCCATATTACCTTCTGAGCAATCCTCGTACCATAACGATCAAATAAGGCCTCGCCAGTAAACAGCGCGATTTGGAGAAAATCTGTTCGATCAATCCATTGTTGGAGCAGCCACTGGCACAGTGCGACCCTTGGTGCAAAGTCAGTCGCAAGCATTGCACGGAGTCGTTGTGAGTGATATGGGTATAATTGTTGTCCGTGGAGTACTCGCCACACGCTAGTACATGCAGCGTCTATTTTACGTGCAATACGACGAGTACTTGTAGCGGAGTCCCCTGTAACACGTTCCCGCACCTCCTTTTCAAAATCGGCTGTGCGAGTTGTCCTCATGTCGCCAGTTCCTTCATTATCTTCTTTCCAATGGATCAGCCTCCCGCATTCGTCGATCGACATAAATAAACATTCGTCGTGACGGGTGACGCCTGTTTGGAAATCGTTCCCTTTACAGCATTTCAGCAGCGAGAGCATTGCAACGTACTTCCACATACACAGGTGCATTGCAGTGAGTTCTGAAAAACTCTACCGCTACTGCTCCATCGTATTGTATTGAACGTCTCTGAATAGCACTGAGTAATGAATGGATCTGTCGTTGATTCATAACACGTTCTGTCATGCGACAATGTAAATACGATACAACAGAGCTGCCTTTTGGTCAAGAAAGCTAAGCAAAACCTGCACCATGGCTTCTTAGGTATCGCGCTCGTCGTCCTCGTTTCCTTGCAGGAAATAAAAATGTACATGTAAATAAACTGGACAGCACCTGTAAACTTGTACATACGTTAGTTTCAAATAATTTGGGAAACAGTAATGTTATACAAAGTGCTAAACAAGTTTACTCCAGTATCTCTTTAAGCAGGCTTCTCCGACCCCAGGTTTCCTACCTCAAATTGTTCAGTGGAGCATTCTCTATGTCCTGTTGCATTTTTGCACGCTCTTGTGGAAACACTTTGCAGATCTTGCACACTCATTCAAGTCTGGAACAGTAGCTCATGCCCTCAAATACGCCCTCAAATATGAGAAACAGTTTTAGGGGATAAGTAATTTCAGTAGAATAGCGATGTTGTTGTTGTGGTCTTCAGTCCTGAGACTGGTTTGATGCAGTTCCCCATGCTACTTTATCCTGTGCAAGCTTCTTCATCTCCCAGTACCTACTGCAACCTACAACCTTCTGAATCTGCTTAGTGTATTCATCTCTTGGTCTCCCCCTACGATTTTTACCCTCCACGCTGCCCTCCAATACTAAATTGGTGATCCCTTGATGCCTCAGAACATGTCCTACCAGCCGATCCCTTCTTCTGGTCAAGTTGTGCCACAAACTTTTCTTCTCCCCAATCCTATTCAATACTTCCTCATTAGTTATGTGATCTACCCATCTAATCTTCAGCATTCTTCTGTAGCACCACATTTCGAAAGCTTCTATTCTCTTCTTGTCCAAACTATTTATCGTCCATGTTTCACTTCCATACATGGCTACACTCCATACAAATACTTTCAGAAATGACTTCCTGACACTTAAATCTATACTCGATGTTAACAAATTTCTCTTTTTCAGAAACGCTTCCCTTGCCATTGTCAGTCTACATTTTATATCCTCTCTACTTCGACCATCATCAGTTATTTTGCTCCCCAAATAGCAAAACTCCTTTACTACTTTAAGTGTCTCATTTCCTAATCTAATACCCTCAACATCACCCGACTTAATTCGACTACATTCCATTATCCTCGTTTTGCTTTTGTTGATGTTCATCTTATATCCTCCCTTCAAGACACCATCCATTCCGTTCAACTGCTCTTCCAAGTCCTTTGCTGTCTCTGACAGAATTACAATGTCATCGGCGAACCTCAAAGTTTTTATTTCTTCTCCATGGATTTTAATACCTACTCCGAATTTTTCTTCTGTTTCCTTTACTGCTTGCTCAATATACAGATTGAATAACATCGGGGAGAGGCTACAACCCTGTCTTACTCCGTTCCGAACCACTGCTTCCCTTTCATGCCCCTCAACTCGTATAACTTCCATCTGGTTTCTGTACAAATTGTAAATAGCCTTTCGCTCCCTGTATTTTACCCCTGCCACCTTTAGAATTTGAAAGAGAGTATTCCAGTCAACATTGTCAAAAGCTTTCTCTAAGTCTACAAATGCTAGAAATGTAGGTTTGCCTTTCCTTAATCTTTCTTCTAATATAAGTCTTAAGGTCAGTATTGCCTCACGTGTTCCAGTATTTCTACGGAATCCAAACTGATCTTCGCCGAGGTCGGCTTCTACTAGTTTTTCCATTCGTCTGTAAAGAATTCGTGTTAGTATTTTGCAGCTGTGGCTTATTAAACTGATTGTTCGGTAATTTTCACATCTGTCAACACCTGCTTTCTTTGGGATTGGAATTATTATATTCTTCTTGAAGTCTGAGGGAATTTCACCTGTCTCATACATCTTGCTCAACAGATGGTAGAGTTTTGTCAGGACTGGCTCTCCCAAGGCCATCAGTAGTTCCAATGGAATGTCGTCTACTACGGGGGCCTTGTTTCGGCTCAGGTCTTTCTGTGCTCTGTCAAACTCTTCACGCAGTATCGTATCTCCCATTTCATGTTCATCTACATCCTCTTTCATTTCCATAATATTGTCCTCAAGTACATCGCCCTTGTATAGACCCTCTATATACTCCTTCCACCTTTCTGCTTTCCCTTCTTTGCTTAGGGATAGTGATACGGAGAACAATATTACGTAAAACAGCGACAAGCAAGAAGAAAATCATTTAACAGCATACCTTACTGAAGATTAAATATGAATTGTGGGTTCCTAGTTTCATTATTTCAAAGCGTAGCGAAAAACACTAAAGCTGAGTCCGTACACTCCAAAAATGTCCTTTACTGGTTAACGACGATTCTCTGTCTTTACCTTCGTTTATATCAATTACTACGTGTAATGACAATGGGAATCGGCCACTCTTCCTGTGATCTCTACACTGAAACATGCAGATCATTAACTGCCTGGTTCATGATTCAGATTTGCACAAACAAATGGTAAGAAAATTCGTGACACTGCTTTAACATTACTACAGCCTTTCAGTATCTCAAGCAAATCCTTCAGCTCAGCTACCCACCACTGGCGAGAGCTTACACTGCTCCTATCTCTCGGGATCCTGCAGTCACGTAGTAAATGACTGGCACGATTACACCCATAACACAATTTTTTTTAGGAGCTGCACCTTCGTCACCCACTGCAGTGGAACTTCTTTTAGGTTTAGTGACTCGGCCCTGTCTTGCTAATTATACGCTTCTCATCACTGAATCTGATAGTCTGGATAGGGGGCAACATCTTATCGACTCCCTGAAGGCTCTCTGGTTTAGTAACAAAAACAAGTCGGGAGCGATATTTTGGGCACATTCCTCCCTAAATGTGGCTAGACAACTCTATATACAGCTCTCAGATTAGATTAGATTAGTACTTGTTCCATAGATCATGAATACGATACTTCGTAATGATGTGGAACGTGTCAGGTTAATAAAAGGTGTCTATACAAGATATTACATTACACAAAATATTACATAACACTCAATTTTTTTGTTGGCGTTGGGGAAATTACGCACTTACTATATCCAAATATTCATCTAATCAGTAGAAGGAGTTGCCATTAAGAAATTCTTTTAATTTCCTTTTAAATGTTATATGGCTATCTGTCAGACTTTTGATGCTATTAGGTAAGTGACCAAAGACTTCTGTGGCGGCATAATTTACCCCCTTCTGAGCCAAAGTTAGATTTAACCTTGAGTAGTGAAGATAATCCTTTCTCCTAGCGTTGTAGCCATGTACACTGCTATTAGTTTTAAATTCGTTCGGATTGCTAATAACAAATTTCATAAGTGAATATATATATATATATATATATATATATATATATATATATATATATATATATTCACTTATGAAAAAACCCAATATATGGAAAGGCAGCCAGAAAATAAATCCCCTTTAATAACAAAATATGGTAAAATTGCACAAGTCTGCCATTTTAAATACCTCGGTGAAACTATACAGTCCTTAGGATTAAACCGAATTGCCAATGAACAAAGAATCACCAAGCTCCAGAAAGCCTACAAGCTAACATGGACGCATTACAACAAGAAGTGCATTTCGACAGACACAAAATTAAGGCACTATACAACAGTGATTCTTCCAGAAGCAATCTATGCAGCTGAAACAATGGTGATTGACGGTCATTCTAAAATTAAGAAAATAGAAAAGCAGGAAAGAAAAATTCTCAGGAAGATTTACGGTCCAATCAACAAAAATGGAATTTGGATGAAGAGACCACAAAACGAGCTCTATAGAAAGATCAACATAGTAACAGATGAAATCAGAAAGCGCCGAGCCAAATTTTATACATACATCTACAGGATGGAAGACTCCAGAACAGCAAAGAAATTATTCAATATTATAACAAGGAGTAAATGTGGCACAGAATGGCTGAAAGAAGTCCAGAGGGATCTACAGCAGATCAACATAAAAAATCTCGAAGATCGCACCGAGTGCCGGCATAAAATCGCAAGTGTGAAGTTTGGGGAAAGAACATCGCGTCAGCCTGGTAAAAAATGGACAGAGGAACGGAAGAAGGAGCATTCTGAGAGGATGAGGAGGTTTTGGGAAGCAAAGAAGAAAAACATCCGAAGATGAAATTATGAATTCAAGTTCAATCGCTCTCCTAAAGGGGAACAATCGTTATAATAATAATATATATATATATATATATATATATATATATATATATATATGTATATATATGTGTGTGTGTATGTATGTATGTATATTGTGAGGCTACAGTGAAGATCTCTAGCTCTTTAAGTAAGTGTCTACAGGATGATCTTGGATGAGTTCCAGCAATTATTCTGATTACACGCTTTAGTGCAATGAACAATGAGTTATCCCAGAATATGATGCCATACGAAAGCAGAGAATGAAAATAAGTGTGGTAAGATAATTAACTGAGATGTATATTGCCAAAATTTGCAATGACCCTAATAGGATAAGTAGCTGAATTCAAACGTTTCAGCAGATCTTCAGTGTGTTTTTTCTAGGTCAACCTCTCATCAATGCATACACCTAGAAATTCTGATTATTCTACCTTAGCTACCGATTTCTGATCGAAGTCTATATTTATTAATGGTGTGATTCCATTTACTGTATAGAACTGTATGTACTGTGTTTTGTCAAACTACTGTCCTAACTTCCTCAATATAGTGCAGGAGCATCTCACTCACATCTTGTACTCAGTACCACTGCCTGTTAGCTAACTCCTACCTTAGCCTACACGACAAGCTCAGAAACAATGATTTACGGAATTCGCCCAACGAATCATATTTGTCCAAGGTCTCAGTAATGACCTTCCGTAATAGTCTTTGGGAAAATGATAGAAAACCTGGAAGACCGTATAACCACCAACATGTAACGTCCTAGCGTGCTCCTCCAACCGATCAGACAACCACAATACCTGCACTATCTTTTCATTATTATCTGTGACCCACCTCTCAATTTTTGGAACTGTAGAAGACTGTCTTTAGAAAAATCATAGAAAACCTGAAAGACCGTATAAGCACCAACATGTAATGTCCTAGCCTGCTCCTCCAACCGATCAGACAACCACAATACTACACTATCTTTTCATTATCGTCTGTGACCCACCTCTCAATTTTTGGAACTATAGAAGACTGTCTTCGGGAAAATCATAGAAAACCTGAAAGACCATACAACCACCAACATGTAACGTCCTAGCCTGCTCCTCCAACCGATCAGACAACCACAATACCTGCACTATCTTTTCATTGTCATCTGTGACCCACCTCTCAATTTTTGGAACTGTAGAAGACTGTCTTTAGGAAAATCATAGAAAACCTGAAAGACCGTATAAGCACCAACATGTAATGTCCTAGCCTGCTCCTCCAACCGATCAGACAACCACAATACTGCACTATCCTTTCATTATCATCTGTGACCCACCTCTCAATTTTTGGAACTATAGACTGTCTTTGGGAAAATCATAGAAAACCTGAAATACCGTATAACCACCAACATGTAACGTCCTAGCCTGCTCCTCCAACCGATCAGACAATCACAATACTGCACTATCTTTTCATTATTATCTGTGACCCACCTCTCAATTTTTGGAACTGTAGAAGACTGTCTTTAGGAAAATCATAGAAAACCTGAAAGACCGTATAAGCACCAACATGTAATGTCCTAGCCTGCTCCTCCAACCGATCAGACAACCACAATACTGCACTATCTTTTCATTATCGTCTGTGACCGACCTCTCAATTTTTGGAACTATAGAAGACTGTCTTTGGGAAAATCATAGAAAACCTGAAATACCGTATAACCACCAACATGTAACGTCCTAGCCTGCTCCTCCAACCGATCAGACAACCACAATACCTGCACTATCTTTTCATTATTATATGTGACCCACCTCTCAATTTTTGAAACTGTAGAAGACTGTCTTTAGGAAAATCATAGAAAACCTGAAAGACCGTATAAGCACCAACATGTAACGTCCTATCCTGCTCCTCCAACCGATCAGACAAATACAATACCTGCACTATCTGTTCATTGTTATCTACACTCCTGGAAATGGAAAAAAGAACACATTGACACCGGTGTGTCAGACCCACCATACTTGCTCCGGACACTGCGAGAGGGCTGTACAAGCAATGATCACACGCACGGCACAGCGGACACACCAGGAACCGCGGTGTTGGCCGTCGAATGGCGCTAGCTGCGCAGCATTTTTCCACCGCCGCCGTCAGTGTCAGCCAGTTTGCCGTGGCATACGGAGCTCCATCGCAGTCTTTAACACTGGTAGCATGCCGCGACAGCGTGGACGTGAACCGTATGTGCAGTTGATGGACTTTGAGCGAGGGCGTATAGTGGGCATGCGGGACGCCGGGTGGACGTACCGCCGAATTGCTCAACACGTGGGGCGTGAGGTCTCCACAGTACATCGATGTTGTCGCCAGTGGTCGGCGGAAGGTGCACGTGCCCGTCGACCTGGGACCGGACCGCAGCGACGCACGGATGCACGCCAAGACCGTAGGATCCTACGCAGTGCCGTAGGGGACCGCACCGCCACTTCCCAGCAAATTAGGGACACTGTTGCTCCTGGGGTATCGGCGAGGACCATTCGCAACCGTCTCCATGAAGCTGGGCTACGGTCCCGCACACCGTTAGGCCGTCTTCCGCTCACGCCCCAACATCGTGCAGCCCGCCTCCAGTGGTGTCGCGACAGGCGTGAATGGAGGGACGAATGGAGACGTGTCGTCTTCAGCGATAAGAGTCGCTTCTGCCTTGTTGCCAATGATGGTCGTATGCGTGTTTGGCGCCGTGCAGGTGAGCGCCACAATCAGGACTGTATACGACCGAGGCACACAGGGCCAACACCCGGCATCGTGGTGTGGGGAGCGATCTCCTACACTGGCCGTACACCACTGGTGATCGTCGAGGGGACACTGAATAGTGCACGGTACATCCAAACCGTCATCAAACCCATCGTTCTACCATTCCTAGACCGGCAAGGGAACTTGCTGTTCCAACAGGACAATGCACGTCCGCATGTATCCCGTGCCACCCAACGTGCTCTAGAAGGTGTAAGTCAACTACCCTGGCCAGCAAGATCTCCGGATCTGTCCCCCATTGAGCATGTTTGGGACTGGATGAAGCGTCGTCTCACGCGCTCTGCACGTCCAGCACGAACGCTGGTCCAACTGAGGCGCCAGGTGGAAATGGCATGGCAAGCCGTTCCACAGGACTACATCCAGCATCTCTACGATCGTCTCCATGGGAGAATAGCAGCCTGCATTGCTGCGAATGGTGGATATACACTGTACTAGTGCCGACATTGTGCATGCTCTGTTGCCTGTGTCTATGTGCCTGTGGTTCTGTCAGTGTGATCATGTGATGTATCTGACCCCAGGAATGTGTCAATAAAGTTTCCCCTTCCTGGGACAATGAATTCACGGTGTTCTTATTTCAATTTCCAGGAGTGTATGATCCAGTTCTCAATTTTTGGACTGAGGGCGTAGCACAGTGGTTCTTCGTGGATCGCGAGGACCGTATAACTTGTGGACTCGAAATATCGTCAGACTGTTCAAGAAGCCTGTATTTGTAACTCCATTTCTGACAGCCTCCTATGTACAGCCACCGTTATGTGCGTGCTCCTGGTCTGAGGCCCTTTGTTGCGCAGCGCGTCGGTTGCGACCTGCGCATCGGCTCGTCGAAGCGCGTCGACGCGTGCGGCGTATGCGGGGGCGACGGCTCCTCGTGCGCTAAGCCACTCTTCCACTGGGAGCACGCCTCAGCCTCGCTCTGCTCGGCGCCCTGCGGCGGCGGTAAGTTCAAAGCTTCCTTCTCTTTAGTTATGCATCGTCACCTTTTTGTATCTCTCTTCCTCTCTTTCCTTCTATCCATGCTAGAGCCTGCCGGACGTGTGTGTGGCCGAGTCGCCTCATCGATACGTGCTTACCCGCTTGATACATTGCTCGGAAGTATAATGACTTTTCTGGAGACTAGAAATCTACTCTGTAGGAATCAGCATGGGTTTCGAAAAAGACGATCGTGTGTTACCCAGCTCGCGCTATTCGTCCACGAGACTCACAGGGCCATAGACACGGGTTCCCAGGTACATGCCGTGTTTCTTGACTTCCGCAAGGCGTTCGATACAGTTCCCCACAGTCGTTTAATGAACAAAGTAAGAGCACATGGACTATCAGATCAATTGTGTGATTGGATTGAAGAGTTCCTAGATGACAGAACGCACCATGTCTTTCTCAATGGGGAGAAGTCTTCCGAAGTAAGAGTGATTTCAGGTGTGCCGCAGGGGACTGTCGTAGTACCGCTGCTATTCACAATATACATAAATGACCTTGTGGATGACATCGGAAGTTCACTGAGGCTTTTTGCGGATGATGATGTGGTATATCAAGTGGGTTGTAACAATGGAAAATTGTACTGAAATGCAGGAGAATCTGCAGCGAATTGACGCATGGTGCAGGGAATAGCAATTGAATCTCAATGTAGACAGGTGTAACGTGCTGCGAATACATAGAAAGAAAGATCCCTTATCATTTAGCTACAGTATAGCAGGTCAGCAACTGGAAGCAGTTAATTCAATATACCACAACTTTAAAAATGTGTATTTAATGAAAGAAACATAATATAACCTTCTGTTATACATCATTACAAAGAGTATTTAAAAAGGTTTTTTTTCACTCAAAAACAAGTTCAGAGATGTTCAATATGGCCCCCTCCAGACACTCGAGCAATATCAACCCGATACTCCAACTCGTTCCACACTCTCTGTAGCATATCAGGCTTAACAGTTTGGATAGCTGCTGTTATTTCTCGTTTCAAATCATCAATGGTGGCTGGGAGAGGTGGCCGAAACACCATATCCTTAACATACCCCCATAAGAAAGAATCGCAGGGGGTAAGATCAGGGCTTCTTGGAGGCCAGTGATGAAGTGCTCTGTCACGGGCTGCCTGGCGGCCTTTGCACAAACACCATTCTCTGTAAACTGTTTGTACCAACGTTTAATATACCACCTATCAGGAGGTTTAACATATACTTCGTTCGAAATGCACGCTGAACAACTGTCGTCGATTCACTTCTGCCGTACTCAATAACACAAAAAGCTTTCTGTTGAGCGGTCACCATCTTAGCACCAACTGACGCTGACGCCTAGTCAACAGCGCCTCAAGCGAACAAATGTACAACTAAATGAAACTTTATAGATCCCTTAATTCGCCGACAGATAGTGCTTAGCTCTGCCTTTTGTCGTTGCAGAGTTTTAAATTCCTAAAGTTGTGGTATTCTTTTTGAATCACCCTGTATTATCTGGGAGTAAGCATTAGGAGTGATTCAAAATGGAATGATCATATAAAGTTGATCGTCGGTAAAGCAGATGCCACACTGAGATTCATTGGAAGAATCCTAAGGAAATGCAACCCGAAAACAAAGGAAGTAGGTTACAGTACACTTGTTCGCCCACTGCTTGAATACTGCTCACCGGTGTGGGATCCGTACCAGATAGGCTTGATAGAAGAGATAGAGAACATCCAAAGGAGAGCAGCGCGCTTCCTTACAGGATCATTTAGTAATCGCGAAAGCGTTGCGGAGATGATAGATAAACTCCAGTGGGAGAATCTGCAAGAGAGACGCTCAGTAGCTCGGTACGCGCTTTTGTTGAAGTTTCGAGAACATACCTTCACCGAGGAGTCAAGCAGTATATTGCTCCCTCCTAGGTATATCTCGCGAAGACACCATGAGGATAAAATCAGAGAGATTAGAGCCCACACAGAGGCATACCGGCAATCTTTCTTCCACGTACAATACAAGACTGGAATAGAAGGGAGAACAGATACAGGTACTCAAGGTACCCTCCGCCACACACCGTCAGGTGGCTTGCGGAATATGGATGTAGATGTAGATAAATACATGAGTTTGTGGTAGGTGGCGGCGCAATACATGGCCTTCACAATGGCGTCCGAAATGAAGTTGCGTTCCCCGCGAAGAACAAGTCATTGAGTTTCTTTTGGCGTAAAACCAGAGTATCGCAGGTATTCATAGGCGCTTGTAGAATGCCTGCGGAAACCTCGCAACGAACAAAATCACGGTGAGTCGTTACGCGAGACGTTCGTCATCATCACGAACACACCCCGCAAACCTGTCCGATCTACCGTGTGCCGGACAGCCTCACAGAGCTGTGGCTCCTGCAGTGTTGGAACGTGTGGACACACTCTTTCGAGCTGATCGACGGGTCTTACTCAAACACGTCATAGCGTAACTGGGCGTCTGTGTTGGTACAGCTGGCACACCAGCTGGGGTATTCGCAGGTGTGTGACCGCTGGGTTCCTAGCCGCTTAAGATTCCGTATTCCTGGATTTCCGGAAGGCTTTTGACATTGTACCACACTAGCGGCTCGTAGTGAAATTGCGTGCTTTTGGAATATCGTCTCAGTTATGTGACTGGATCGGCGATTTCGTGTCAGAGAGGCCACAGTTCGCAGTAATTGACGGAAAGTCATCTAGTAAAACAGAAGTGATTTCTGGCGTTCCCCACGGTAGTGTTATAGGCCCTTTGCTGTTCCTTATCTATATAAATTATTTGGGAGACAATCTGAGCAGCAGTCTTCGGTTGTTTGCAGATGACAGCGTCGTTTATCGACTAATAAAGTCATCATAAGATCAAAACAAAGTGCAAAACGATTTAGAAAAAATATCTGAATGGTGTGAAGAGTGGCGAAAAGTGTGAGGTCATCCACATGAGTGCTAAAAGGAACTCGTTAAACTTCGGTTACACGAAAATCAGTCTAATCAAAAAGCAGTAAATTCATCTAAATACCTAGGTATTACAATTACGAACAACTTAAATTGGAAAGAACACATAGAAAATGTTGTGTGGAAGGCTAACCAAAGACTGCGTTTTATTGGCAGGACACTTAGAAAATGTAACAGACCTACTAAGGAGACTGCCTACACTACGCTTGTACGTCCTCTTTTAGAATACAGCTGCGCGGTGTGGGATCCTTACCAGGTAGGACTGACGGAGTACATTGAAAAAGTTCAAAGAAAGGCAGCACGTTTTGTGTTATCACGAAATATGGGAGAGAGTGTCACATAAATGATACAGGATTTGGGCTGGAAATCATTAAAAGAAAGGCGTTTTTCGTTGCGACGGAATGTTCTCACGAAATTCCAATCACCAACTTTCTCCTCCGAACGCGAAAATATTTTGTTGACACCGACCTACATAGGGAGGAACGATCACCACGATAAAATAAGGGAAATAAGAGCTCGTACGGAAAGATATAGGTGTTCATTGTTACCGGCAATTTACGAGATTGGAATAACAAAGGATTGTGAAGGTGGTTCGATGAAACCTCTGCCAGGCACTTAAATGTGATTTGCAGAGTGTAGATGTAGATGGGCATGTAGATATAGAAGACCATAAAGAGCAACGAAGAAGCATCTGCGCAGAACTGTATGCGCGCGGCTGAGCATGACAATTTTTTGTCGAACATGGTCGCAGGCGATGAAACGTGGGCTCATCATTTCGAAACAAACATAACGGCAATCCATGGAGTGGCGCCACACCACCTCTCCTCCGCAGAAAAACTTCAAATCCGATCACTCGGCCTTAAAGTCATGACAACGATCTTCTGGGACTCTGAATGGCTCAGTCTGTTTGATGTCGTCCTTCATGGTGCAACGATCAACCCTGAAGTGTATTGTGCTACCCTCAGGAAATTGAAGAAACGACTTCAGCGTGTTCGTCACGACAAAAACACTACTGGCCATTAAAATTACTACACGAAGAAGAAATGCAGATGATAAACGGGTATTCATTGGACAAATACATTATACTAGAACTGAAATGCGATTACATTTTCACCAGATTTGGGTGCATAGATCCTGAGAAATCAGTACCCAGAACAACCACCTCTGGCCGTAATAACGGCCTTTATACGCCTGGGCATTGAGTCAAACAGCTTGGATGGCGTGTACAGGTACAGCTGCCCATGCAGCTTCAACACGATACCACAGTTCATCAAGAGTAGTGACTGGCGTATTGTGACGAACCAGTTTCTCGGCCACCATTGACCAGACATGTTCAATTGGTGAGAGATCTGGAGAATGTGCTGGCCAGGGCAGCAGTCGAACATTTTCTGTATCCAGAAAGGCCCATACAGGACCTGCAATATGCGGTCGTGCATTATCCTGCTGAAATGTAGGGTTTCGCAAGGAATCGAATTAAGGGTAGAGCCACGGGTCGTAACACATCTGAAATGTAACGTCCACTGTTCAAAGTGCCGTCAATGAGAAGAAGAGGTGACCGAGACGTGTAACCAATGGCATCCCATATCATCACGCCGGGTGATACGCCAGTATGGCGATGACGAATACACGCTTCCAATGTGCGTTCACCGCGATGTCGCCAAACAAGGATGCGACCATCATGATGCTGTAAACAGAACCATGATTCATCCGAAGAAATGACGTTTTGCCATTCGTACACCTAGGTTCGACGTTGAGTACACCATCGCAGGCGCTCCTGTCTGTGATGCAGCTTCAAGGGTAACCCGCAGCCGTGGTCTCCGAGCTGATAGTCCGTGCTGTTGCAAACGTCGTCGAACTGTTCGTGCAGATCGTTGTTGTGTTGCAAACGTCCCCACCTGTCGACTCAGGGATCGAGACGTGGCTGCACGATCCGTTATAGCCATGAGGATAAGATGCTTGTCATCTCGACTGATAGTGATACGAGGCCGTTGGGATCCAGCACGGCGTTCTGTATTACCCTCCTGAACCCAACGACTCCATATTCTGCTAACAGTCATTGGATCTCGACCAACGCGAGCAGTAATGTCGCGATACGATAAACCGCAATCGCGATAGGCTAAAATCCGACCTTTATCAAAGTCGGAAACGTGGTGGTACGCATTTCTCCTCCTTACACGAGGCATCACAACAGCGTTTCATGTGAATACTCTGAAAAGCTAATCGCTTGCATATCACAACATCTTTTTCCTGTCGGTTACATTTTGTGTCTGTAGCACGTCATCTTCGTGGTGTAACAATTTTAATGGCCAGTAGTGTATGCGAACGAACTTCTCCACGACAGCACAAAGCGTCACACACGTCTGCGTACCCGAGAGAACCTCACAAAACTTCATCGGACTGTTCTTCCTCACCCACCCTACAGGACGGATCTCCCACCTTCCGATTTCCATCAATTTGACCCAATGATGAGTGCAATCCACGGGAAGCAGTACTTGGATCATGGGGTTACTGAATGCCCCTCGTTTAATACTTACGTTCCGTCTGTGAAGTTGTCATTAGAGACAGAGTACATACTCGCTTTGGGTAAGGACAGGGAAGGGATATGCTCCGTGTCCTTTCAAAGCAGCCATCATATCACGGACCTTAAGTGATTAGAAAAATCACGGAACGCTACATCTGGATGGTCGGACAGAGATTTGAACCGCCGTCAGCCCGAATACGAGCTAAGTGCCTTAACCTCTTCGCTCCCTCGCTAGGCGAGGCGGCAGAAGCACTTTTGTCAGTGAAAGAAGATTGCGGAAGGTGGCCCTTTCAATTCAGTATAAGCTTTCAATATTCCTCCAGTGGCACTGTTGTAGCCAGAATACTTTTTAGGAACTTGCTGAATTTGTTGTTAAATTCCTTAGAGCATACGTTTTTTAAACTAATAGCTTTGTCTGCCAGAGTATATCTATTGGTTCTGTGTTTAGTAAATTAGAAGGCGCGACCTGTACTGCCACTGTGAGGAAATAATCATACAATATTGTGGCCAATGGTTACAATGTGTCAACGTTTCGACCACAGCTATTATTATGAGAGCTCTCTTTCATTTAATTCACGGTTTTAATTTTTCTCTTTTCAATAGTATGAGTAGCGTTCAAGTTACAACACCTCTGATTTTTTTTACTCAGGACTGGAAACGTAGAAATTTAAGGCTTGTTTTAAAATACGCGTGCACGCATTGTGAATGTATGACATGGCAGGCTTGTGCGGCACAGAGGACACTAGCAGCAGCAGCAGCAAAACCAACACCAATGGCGATAGTGAGGACTGTCTGTGATACTCAAAATGGCGATGTTTTCATTACAAGGACAACGCGTAGTCATTCGTCTTCTTCATTTGTATGGCGTGACGCCGACTGAAATTCATCGTCAGTTGAGTGAGACAAAGTGGGGACGATGCCACGGACGTGTCTAATGTGCGTTTGTGTGCCAACAGACCAAGACAGTCTAGGTCTTGCACCAGCCAGACTGTCGACTCCAGCTAATGGAGGAAGTTGTTTCGGAGGATCGCCGAATCAGTGTGGAACACATCGCCTCCAGCGTTGGCATTTCCGTGAGATCTCCGCACACAATCCTGCATGAAGACCTAAAAATGCGAAAAGTGTCCTCCAGGTGGATGCCACGAATGCTGCGCGAGTGTACTTTGCCTGACAATCTTGAAGCGTGATGATGGCATCGATGGTACTTTCTTTTCGATTGTGACAATGGATGTGACACGGATTCCATATTTCAGTCCCGAAACGAAGTGGCATTCAGCTCAGTGGAAGCATACATACACTCTGCCACTGGAAAAATGATGGTGACCCTGTTCTTTGACAGCGGTGGAATAAGTCTAACTCATTACGTTGCAAAGAGCACTAAGGTGATTGATATATTCTACTAAGATATTTTGAAGAACGAGCTCCTTGCAGCATTGAGTGAAAAACGGCAGGAAAAAAAACCGACATGTGCTTTTACACCCAAGAAAAACCCCTAGCTAGTGTTCCTTCACGACAACAATCCTGAAGTGATTGCTCATGCTCCCTGTTCATCTGACCTGACTCCTACAGTGTTATAGGCCCTCTATTGTTCCTGATCTATATTAACGACATAGGAGACAATCTGAGTAGCCGTCGTAGATTGTTTGCAGATGATGCTGTCATTTACCATCTTGTAAAGTCATCAGACGATCAAAACGACTTCCAAAATGATTTAGATAAGATATCTGTATGTGTGAAAAGTGGCAATTGACCCTGAATAAGGAAAAGTGTGAATTAATTCACATGAGTACTAAAATAAATCAGTTAAATTTCGATTACGCGTTAAGTCACACAAATCTTAAGTCTGCAAATTCAACTAAATACTTAAGAGATTACAATTACAAATAACCCAAATTGGAACGATCACATAGATAATATTGTGGGTAGAACAAACCAAAGACTGCGATTCATTGGCAGAACACTTAGAATGTGCAACAGGTCTACTAAAGAGACCGCTTACACCACGCTTGTCCGCCCTATTCTTGAGTATTGCTCTGCGGTGTGGGATCTGCATCAGGTGGGACTGACGGATGACATCGAAAAAGTACAAAGAAGGGTAGCTCGTTTTGTATTATCGCGAAATAGGGGAGATAGTGTCACATACACGATACGTGAATTGGAGTGCCAATCATTAAAACAAAGACGTTTTTCGTTGCGGCGGGATCTTCTCATGAAATTTCGATCACCAGTTTTCTCCTCCGATTGCGAAAACATTCTATTGGCCCCACCCACATAGAGAGAAATGATCATCACGATAAAATAAGAGAAATCAGGGCTCGCACAGAAAAATTTAAGTCCTCGTTTTTCCCCCGTGCCGTTCGAGAGTGGAACGCTAGAGAGACAGCTTGAAGGCAGTTCATTGAACCCTCTGCCAGGCACTTTATTGTGAATAACAGAGTAATCACGTAGATGTAGATGTACAGACTTTCGGCCGTTTTCAACGATGAATGACGTTCTCCACAATCGCACATTCACTGGCCGTGCGGCTATCACAACAGCGATTTTCCAGTGCGCAGACCAAACTCCTAAAGAAGCGTTCGCTGCGGCCAAGGAATCATGGCGTGGACGTTTTGAAAAATGCGTACGGTTGCAGGGAGATTACGTCGAGGAGTGAGACAGGTTTGACAATTTTCATGTGACTACGTTGTGAGAAGAAAAAAACCGGAGGTCTTATGTCTTCAACGCAACACGTACTGTAAATGACTTTTGTTTTATTCTTGAACTATATGCACCGTCCTCTCAGAAAGTTCTGGGAGTGACTTTACTCCTGGCGCACAAACGCCGTCAGAGCGGTAACTACGGTGGCAGCTCGAACTAACTACTGTAAACAGCAGAGAGACGTTCCACCACTCAGTTGTGAGCAGAAAGTGTTAAGCAGCGGACCTGCGGCCGTAGTGTGTGAACATTGTTTGCCACAAGTCGTCAAAGCATTCTCCAGAATGTTTTGCGGAAGAGAAAATGGTGTGCAAAATTTGTCGCACACGTCCTTACTTGCCAACAAAAACAACGAATCGTGGACGCCTGCCGCGACATGATGGAAATGCAAAACGCGGAAAATTCTTTCCTGGAAAAAAAAGAAATAAGCACGGGTGGTGAGATCTGATGTTGCCAATGTGAACCTGCCACCCAACGACATTGACATGAAGAATTAACAGTTTGATGACATGGTCGACACTCAAGCCCGTGTGACGCACAGTTGAACAATGTCCCAAAGAAGGATTTTTCTGACAGTTTCATGAACATTTTGTGCGTTTTATTCAATGAAGCAGATTACGTGGAACAGCTGAAACATTAAAACCGTCATCTTAACTTTTCTCCATTTTTTAATAATCCAGTCTCGAAATGTTTTGATTGTGTCGTGCATCGGGTTCGGAGTACTGTCAGCTTCAGCTGCCTTTAGTTGTTTTTGCTATATCATGCTGCACATAATTGGTAAGATATCTGTGTAACATTCAGTTGTTTGGTCACGTCTTTCCTTCCCACGCTCAGATAGGCTGGGGGCGAATGAATAGATTTTCACACGTTGTGTCTTCTTCATCGATTTCATTTTCCTCAGATACCAGATACCTAGCATCATTAAACAACAGCAGTACCAAATAAGATGCATCAAGTATGTTGACTGTTCCTTTCCACAACACCAAAGTTCCATATCCTTCTCCATTTCAACCATACGACGCTGGAACCAAACTATCCTGCAACCTACGTCTTATCCAACACCACTTGCATTCAAGAAGAGGGTACAGCTCCATCTGTTATCACAGTCATGGCTTCCCTCTAGGTATACCACAACTGTTTTCTGTTTTTCCCCAAAAGAGACCCAGTATCTCAGCCACACTGTAAACTACCCACGTTTTTCTCATCGCTTTCTACTTCTCTGTTCTTCTTCCACGTGTTAATCGTACTCTAATACCGGGTGATCAAAAAGTCGGTATAAATTTGAAAACTGAATAAATCACGGAATAATGTAGATAGAGAGGTACAAATTGACACACATGCTTGGAATGACATGGGGTTTTATTAGAACCAAAAAAGTACAAAAGTTCAAAAAATGTCCGACAGATGGCGCTTCATCTGATCAGAATAGCAATAATTACCATAACAAAGTAAGACAAAGCAAAGATGATGTTCTTTAGAGGAAATGCTCAATATGTCCACCATCATTCCTCAACAATAGCTGTAGTCGAGGAATAATGTTGTGAACAGCACTGTAAAGCAAGTCCGGAGTTATTGTGAGGCATTGGCGTCGGATGATGTCCTTCAGCATCCCTAGAGATGTCGGTCGATCACGATACACTTGCGACTTCAGGTAACCCCAAAGCCAATAATCGCACGGACTGAGGTCTGGGGACCTGGGAGGCCAAGCATGACGAAAGTGGCGGCTAAGCACACGATCATCACAAAACGACGCGCGCAAGAGGTCTTTCAAGCGTCTAGCAATATGGGGTGGAGCGCCATCTGCATAAACATCGTACGGCTGGGTATGATGCGATTCTGTAACATTACAGCTCCTTTTATACACGATTGTCATGCGTAGCCACTGACGTTTTGCTGTCCAGCGGCATCTGCCGGACATTTTGTGAACGTTTTTTTGTTCTAATAAAACGCTATATCATTCCAAGCGTGTGTGTCAATTTTTACCTCTTTATCTACATTATTCCGTGGTTTGTTTTCAAATTTATACTGACTTTTTGATCACCCGGTATTTCTCGTTCTTGCTCTAACCAATGAACTTTTTCTTCATACTGATTGTTCCTGTATTGTTGCTATACATGGCATTACTTACATTCGACAACAACATAATGAGGAAACTACCCAAATAACTTACGGTAATGCCGTCGTGTGATGTCTTCATTGTTGTCGGCGACTACATCATCCGGTTGCATTCTCTAAGTTGTTTCAACACCTTATGCGCTGTGAGAAACTCGAATTTTACAGTGAGGAAATTGCTTAATACAATGTTAATAAGACCGACGTTCCTTAAATACCATATATTATATACATACCGAGCTTTTGGAGGCGCATTAAGAACACATCCCAGGTAAACAATGCATAACAAGTTTATCAGTAAATCTATGAACTCATATCTTCTCCTTGGAGTAAGCTTGTACGTTGGAAGTATGTGGTTAAGTCAGAGAAGAATGCCACAATAACTGAGTTCACGTTCGAATGAAAAAAATTAATAACATGAAGCGCTACACCAGCCAATACCGAAGTCCACATACTCGTATGTTCGTAGTGCAGAAGCCACACTTTGGGGAAACGTGGTGACAACACTGGCTGTTCCATCGAGAGTATTTTGCTGGTTGTAAAATGGTGCCGAAGATCCGGCTAGGTCCTTACTTAGACTAAACCACTTCTTAAAAAAATAAACCACTTTCGTAGGTGCCTGACCCAGAGAACTCATTAGGAATGAACTGCCTCTCACAGCCCAGTCGCTGGCTTAAATACAGTGAAGGTATCAGAATGCAGCTGTATCTGTCTGAGGGCACGGGGATAAGCAGGTTACGCGGTCTGTGGAGATAGCACTGATGCCCGTTGGCCCGGCAGAATCTTCTGCCTGTCGTTTTCTGAAGTAGCCCCTGCGGCTTTACTGTATTGACCACTCGCTTGGTGCCTCCGTCTGCCTGGTTGTTATATGAGAGAGCGAAGAGGCTGAGCGGCCTCAACGTGGAATCCCTCCTCACCGCCCCGGCGAACAAGTGGGAGTGGCACATTTCGAAGTCCCAGAAAACGGTGGCCCTTCTGCCGGTGACCTGCGGAACTGTCGAACCCGGAGGCTCGCTGTCGATGTCCAAGTGTGTGGGCACCTGTGTCATGGGAGTGCTGATCTTGTCAGCTTCCGGAGACTACATGGCCTATTGCTGTGGCAACTGGAGATTTCTGTCGATGGTCTGTAGTACTGAGGTGTCCAAATTCGGAACAGAAGATTATGGAGTATTTCTAGTCGGAAGGATCGGTGCATTGTGAGGGCTCACCTGGTTGATGTGTTTGCGGCGTCTGTCGCCGTCTTGAACTTGCACTTTGACCATTACTCGACATAACAGACACGTTCCAACCGCTGACATGCAGCCTTGACAGCCTCTGGATAAGACGAATGCCCTCACCTCATCCTGTAGGTATTATTGATATCCAGGAAGGGAGGGGGCAAGAACAGTCAGGTGAATAGTCGAGAGTTTTGACTGAAGCGACATCCCACGCAGATTTTTGGCCTGCCTAGACCCATCTTGTGGGGAGGAGCAGTAGGAAGCCAAAAATAACGCAGACGCCTCGTCCAACAGATGGTGCTGATGCATCTTGGCCATTTGTGTCTTGAATGTGCAAGCAAACCTTTCACAAGATCGCTGGTAGATGGAAGGGTGCCATATGCACCCAGGTAATGCCATATTATGATCAAGAAATGCCAAATTCAGCAGATGTAAACTGGGGACCACAAGGTGGAATAAATGCGAAGCAGTGTTAGGAACTGTTTTTGCCAATGATTCGAAGACACCTGTGGGAAACTGTTGCCTGCATCGATGACAGTTAACCAGGAGTAACCCAAGAAAAGGCCTACAAAGCTTAAGTGGAGGTGAGACGCCGGCCGGTGTGGCCGTGCGGTTAAAGGCGCTTCAGTCTGGAACCGCGCGACCGCTACGGTCGCAGGTTCGAATCCTGCCTCGGGCATGGATGTGTGTGATGTCCTTAGGTTAGTTAGGTTTGATTAGTTCTAAGTTCTAGGCGACTGATGACCTCAGAAGTTAAGTCGCATAGTGCTCAGAGCCATTTGAACCATTTTTTTTGGAGGTGAGACCATGCGATGATGCGTCCAGCCCAGGAAAGTATCGCTGAGCTGGAACAGTCAATGTTAGTGTTGGTCAACCAGTCTTTTGTTCAGGAATACATACCGCAATGACCTTTGTGGAGGAGCATCAGTCGGCATTGTCTGGGGGCTTGGGGAATCACTACTCAGGTGCAACCATTGTCCCCCTCAAGCGACACATTGCCGTTAAGAATTATTTCGTTTCGACGATTCCAGTACGCTTGCACTTCCAGGTAGTATAATTGTTTGCGGTCCCCTAGCCAAAAATGGTCCACTAATCAAATTACATCCCTGATGACTGTGTCACCTAACCATTGGCAGGGGGACTGTCGAATCCAAGCTTCTTCTGCTTCGATATCCATGTGGGAAAAGATCTCTGGTACCGAGTTGTATTCCAGGTCTTGTCCAAAGGCAGCTTTCAGAGAATATCAGCATTGGTGTGTTGTACCGTTTACCTAAACTTTACGTCGTTGTTGAACCCCAACGGTGGCAATTCTCCCTGCTGGATATGACAAGCTGGTCTGGTTGAAATGTTGGAGTTGACCTTGAACAGTGGCAAACGAGGTTTATGATCAGCTAATAGAGTAAAATGTCTCCCCTACACATAATCGTGTAACTTCTTCAACATGGAGATAATAACCAGGACTGCCTTCCCTCTTTTACTGTAATTACGTTGTACTTTTTGTTAAATCCAGCCTAGTCGTCAAATCTGGGGTGTCTAGGAAACCTGCTTTCTCGGATCGCTATACAACATTCAAACAAATCGTACTTGTGAGTTTTATTATAAAATGAAAAAATACAATACTTAACTTTGTGTTACATGGAAGTGTTGCAAGCAAAGGGCGGCATGCAAAATAAGCAATGTTCTTCAGTATAAAAAATTCCCTAGTCCCAGATACATAGATTGTACAAGCAAAGTAACTAGTGTTACCTTCTCTGTAGTTAGTTTTAAAAACTTGTTACATTAAAAAGTTTTTTATTTAAATAATTATTTTTTAATAGAGGGTCATTCAAAAAGAAAGAACAGATGTCAGTTGTTTATTATTGAGAAACTATGAAGGACAGAAACACATTGAGCATGTCACTGTACAGAAGAACGTTCAAAGTTTTATGTTCGCACAGACACTATATCACACACACAACTTGAGCACCATGCGTACCTCGAGGAAACATCGTAGCGGTAGTCCACTTCATACCATCCCTGTTTATTGAATCGACAGCTTCAACAATTCGATTTCTCAGCCCTTGAAGATTAGCTGCCACAGGTGATACAAACACTCTGTCTTTTATGCATTTACGCAGAAAAAAATGGCAAGGTATGAGGTTTGGTGACGTGGGAGGCCAAAAGAAATAAAAAAGATCTTGTTGTTCTAATCCAACGTTGTGGTATGGTGTTGTTAAGATATCGGTGCACCTCAGTGTTTTAAGTGAGGCGGGGAACCATCATGCACAAAAATGAGATCTCTGCAATCTTCGTGAAGTTGAGGAAACAACCAATTTTGTAGCATGTACAGGTATGACATTACTGTCGCAGTTTCCACCGCAAAAACAGAGGTCCATAAACTTTGTGAACAAAAAATGGTTCAAATGGCTCTGAGCACTATGGGACTTAACATCTTAGGTCATCAGTCCCCTAGAACTTAGAACTACTTAAACCTAAATAACCCAAGGAATCACACACATTCATGCCCGAGGCAGGATTCGAACCTGCGACCGTAACAGTCCCGCGGTTCCGGACTACGCACGGCTACCATGGCCGGCCTTTGTGAACAGAAACGACCAAAACACATTCAGTTTCGCTGAGTCTCTTTTATGTTCGACGACGATGCCCGGCTTTTGTAACCTCTAAATTCTTACATTATGGCGGTTTACTTTAGGCAGTAGCTGAAACGTCGATTCGTCCGAAAAGATGAGTCGTTCGGAAAAAGTGTCCTTTGCGATATGCTGGAGAACTGCCATCCAAAATTCGTTCCTTCTATTTGGTCGCCGGTACACAGTTTCCGCAGTAACTGCAACTTGTAAGGCCGACGCCTTACACGTTTTAGAACACCCACACCATTGTTTGAGGAAGATGAAATTTCTGGCCTGCCCTTCTTGTGAACATCCATGGGCTCCGCTCGACATTTTCATCATACGTGTTTGGCCGACCAGAGATCTTTGCTTTCCATACGCGACCAGCTTCCAAGAATTTTGTATACCAGTCATAAATCCGCTCGTGCAGCTTCTTGCTGAAATGACGCCGGAATGCACGTTGCAGTTGAACGGTGAACTGACTTCAGGCCAATTCCAAAACATAAAATAGTTTCTTGATGCATACATCCGTATGTATTGCAGAAATTTATTTTATTTTATGAACTTCTATGTGCTACCAGTTTCGTTATTACATTGATTCCATCTTCAGGCCCCTGTACAATGAGTAGAAGAAATGTACTATTATAAAAAATTATAAAAAATATAGAACATACGTTAACAATTGACAGGCATCATGTTAACTATATAAGCGGCTCAAAGAGATACATTGTATATCATTAAAACTATATCTAACATTAGGGCACATATGCTTCTGCCTATGTCATGCTGCAGTTAATAGTTTTCCCTGTTTTACTCAAATAACGTATGGTATATGAACATATGTGTACGCAACTATTCATAAGACCGTAACACACAGTTGTAATAGGCCATGCAACACATCAGATGTACTGCATACATTCGTATGTCCAGTGGAACAGTGGAAGAATTTTTTAATAAAAATTAACTAATATAAATAACAGTAAAATAAATTAAAATCCAAGAAATGTGACAACAATGTCAGAATACATAGTTACTTATGTGTGGTCTTGGTCGTGCCGCGCCGGATTATCCGAGCGGCCTGGGCGCTGCAGTCATGGACTGTACGGCTGGTCCCGGCGGAGGTTCAAGTCCTCCCTCGCGTATGGATGTGTGTGTTTGTCCTTAGGATAATTTAGTTTAAGTAGTGTGTAGGCTTAGGGATTGATGACCTTAGCAGTTAAGTCCCATAAGATTTCACACACATTTGAACATTTTTGTCAAAGTCGTATTATGTGTGATACGACACACAGCTGCCGCAATATTAACGATAAAAAGCACAAAAGAGTTTGTCTTAAAACCCAATTTTATTCCCGAAGTAAACCAATGCAATTGTACTATAAAATCATCAAACACCTGGTCATCGTAGACACTTCTTTAGGGCCCTTATGTAGGACAACCCCACATTGTGCTGAGTGGATTAATGCAATGCCAGTAGCTGCCTCATGTAGTCGTGGTTACAAAGAAGTTTCTCTGTGTGTATATCAAGAAATGTCTATCTCCCTACATATAAGTCCTACTCAGTTATGCAGGATTATACCAAGTGGAATCGACTGAATAAAAAGGAAAGGAAGAAAAAGAGAAATATAGGAGGCCGCCTGTGTGTATGAAGATAAATCTCAAAATGAAATGTATACAATCCCTAAGACTAAGGGTATGACGTATAACCATGTCAAATCATTCTGAGGTTGCATTAAGGGCAGGTGTAGTAGCGTATCAGATGACTATCCGGATCTTAAGTACATCATCCAGTGTCATCATATTCTGTCTAATGACCTTAATGGGTCAGAAACTATCTGCATGGGTCGAAATGTCACGGTACCTAAAAACTGGTCAAAGTGTTTGACTAGTTAAAGCCGGCCGGGGTGGCCGAGCAGTTCTAGGCGCTACAGTCTAGAACCGAGCTACCGCTACGGTCACAGGTTCGAAATCTGCCTAGGCCATGGATGTGGGTGATGTCCTTAGGTTAGTTAGGTTTAAGTAGTTCTAAGTTCTAGGGGTCTGATGACCTCAGAAGTTAAGTCCCGTAGTGCTCAGAGCCATTTGAACCATTTGACTAGTTAAAGTCAGACAATAACAGACTTATACCCATTAGCTGAGTGTCAGGAAATGCAATGTTGCATCAAGAATAAAATTGGTTAAGTGGCAACTCAAGAGTGCAACGATAGTTGAACAGTAAAACAGGGAAAAATATTAACAACAGTACGAAATAGGCAGAAGCTTATGTGCCCTAGTGTTCAAATGGTTCAAATGGCTCTGAGCACTATGGGACTTAACTTCTGAAGTCATCAGTCCCCTATAACTTAGAACTACTTAAACCTAAGGACATCACACACATCCATGCCCGACGTAGGATTCGAACCTTCGACCGTAGCGGTCACGCGGTTCCGGACTGCAGCGCCTAGAACCGCTCGGCCACCGCAGCCGGCGCCTTAATGTTACATATAGTTTTAATGATATACAATATATCTCTTTGAGCCACTTACATAGTTAACATGATACCTATCAATTGTTAACGTATGTTCTATATTTTTTATAATTTTTTTATAATAGTACACTTCTTCTACTCATTGTACAGGGGCCTGAAGGTGGCAGCAATGTAATGCCGAAACTGGTAGCACATAGAAGTTCATAAATTAACATAAATTTCTGCAATGCATACGGCTGTTGGTAAATTATTGCATCAAGAAGTTGATGCCAGCCGTCGTCCCACGATCCATAATGGATCGACGAAGACAAAATAATTTCTCTCGTGGTGTTCCTATAAACACACAACAGCACGGCTGTGTCAAAACTTCAAACCTTCCTCTATCCAGTGACATGCGCAATGTGTTTCTATGTTTTAAAATTTGTCAGTAATAACCAAATGAAAAATGTTCTTTCTTTTTTAATCACCCGGCACTGTAAGTTCCTCTAATTAAGGAAAATGATCAGGGTGATTCGGATACCCAGATTAATAAAAGGCGAGTAAACTCGGTTCCTCTGTACCTCATAAAACAGATTACCAGCGTGAAGCTAGGGAGTTTTTCAATGAAATGAACACCCTTAGCTGCTTACAGGCGTTGACATACGTCAACGGGGACAGATGAAAATGTGTGCCCCGACCATGACTCGAACCCGGGATCTCCTGCTTACATGGCAGATGCTCTATCCATCTTTTTTTTTATTCCGTCGCGCTGACAACTTTTTTTGTTTTTTTTTATCCGTAATTCTCCTTTGTGACTTTTTTATTTTTTTATATTTTTTTTAATAACATTGTAAATTTATCAAAAGTTCATCCGATTACATGTATTTTTCCCATTATATCAATTGTAACTAGTAAAGAAAATTGTGTTAGAAATAAAAAGAGTGACGAACGGGACTCGATCCAGCGATCCAGTGATTACGGGGCTTGAACGCTACCCATTTTTTTTTTATTTTGCCTTTCGCAGGCAAGTGCTCTACCGACTTTTTTTTTTTTTTTTTTTTTTTACAAACAAAATTAGAATTTACATCCGTAGCAACAACAGAACAAGAGTTCCTTCTATACTATGAAATAGAATTTGAAACCAATAGTGTGATGATAGATAATAAAGAAAGAAAAATGTAACCAAATCCCGCACGCCATTCCATGTGCATGGCCCATCTGCGTACAGATTCCATGTTCCAAATTGGTACAACATTTCGCAGCGTTTGGAGCCCCATGACGGCGGTCATCCTCTGCTTGGTACTCCCCAACTGTGAGGGGGGTTATCGAAGACACTGCGCAAATAGTTGGCAAATAGTTGTCGGTATCGGGGTGTACACTCAAGTGTGCTATGACTGTCCTGGAGAAATTGCCAGTAATCAAGCACCATCTTCTCATCATCTCGAAAGAGGTAGTATATGGACATGCCTTTAAACCATGTGAGAGCGTGAGTCTTCGCAGGTGGGAAATAAGTATCCTCTGGACAAAGGAGGAGCCGTGGCTCAATTGTGCGAGGCGCGATACGCCGATCCACATGTTAAACGGTGTTCGTCAGTATCCACGAGGTGGCAACGTGGGCAAAGAGGGGAATCCGCCATCCCAATAGCGTGCAGCCTTTGTCGTGTTACAACCTTCCCGTTCACCACCTGGTACCACGTGGCTCGTACCCGCGTGGGGAGGAATGACTTCTGGACCGCTCCCGACACTGCAGGCCATAGGGTCGTAGGGCTCTTCCTTTCAATCACATTGCGAGGTGTGGACCTTAGCAGCAGTCTGTAAAAGTCTCTCGCCTTGGGAGTGCGAGTGTTGGGAAGGTCTGGGTGCACGTAACTATACTCAAGAATAAATGCCGAGAGGTGCGAGAGTGAGGGTGTAATGTGTGCAGCCGTGACAGGTGGCATAAGAGACGCCGGCAGCAATTCCTCTAACAAACGACCCGTAAGGGAAGCATCTTGGTGGGTCCACAATTTCATCATTGTGCACAAGTATAATGCTGTAGCCCTCGCTCGTACATTTATAAGTCCCAGTCCGCCATCAAGCGGAGGGAGGGTGAGTGTTTCGTAGCGGACTTTGAATAGGTGTCCGGCGGTAAGGTAATATCCAAACGCTGCTTGCAGTCTGTGTGCCATCGCTGTCGATATCGGTAGGACCTGGGCCATGTGGATCATCTTAGTCGCCACGTGAAGGTTGAGGTATTCCACACGCTGTAGGAGGTCCATCCGTCGAAGTAAGTTCCGGCGAATTGCCTGTGCGAATTGCCGTGCGTATTGCTTGTAGTAATCGTGCATAGTTCATGGCAGCCGTGCGGCGCACATCCTGTGTAAATGTTATGCCCAAGAACCGGATCTTGTTAACTAGTGGGAGTGGGGCTAAAGCGTCCTCCTGTAGACCTCTCCCAACGGGCATCGCTGCCGACTTGGCCACATTCATGAGGCTGCCCGCTGCCAAACCATAGCGATTGACCCATTGTATCACCGAGCGTACCTCGTCATCAGATCGGACAAGTAATAGAAGGTCATCAGCATATATTCTGCACTGAAAGGTATGATCCCTCAATGAAATGCCCGAGAGCCTGTTTTTCAACCCTCCGACAAGTGGTTCGAGTGCGATCGCGTAAAGAATCATGGAGAGTGGGCATCCTTGGCGAACTGACCGTCGGATCGGAAGGGGACCCGCAATCCGTCCATTCACCAGTACACGGGATGCAGCTCCACGGAAAAGGCGCTGAAAGATGTCGATAAAGTCAGGCGGGAAGCCCATGCGGGCCATTACGGACAGAAGGAACTTGTGGTGAACTCTGTCGAAGGCGTGGTCGAAATCAATAGAGATCAGAGCAGCTCGAAGGCGACAGGATGTGGCGATGGCTATTAAATCCCTGCATTCACTGGTTGCCGTTTGCATGTTGGTCACTCCGCCCTGTGTCGTTTGCTCCATTGAGAGGAGCAGGGGCAGAACCTTCTTTATGCGGCTGGCGAGTAATCGGGCGAAGATTTTATAGTCCGAGTTAAGCATTGTAATGGGCCTGTAGTCCTCGACCGTCCGACCTCTGGAAGGCTTGTGTATCGGTATAAGGAGACCTTCCACGAATGCAGGTGGCACGTGGGAACCAGGGGTCATCAGTTCTTGGTACATGATGATCCATCGGGGCATCATGAGATCGCGGAAAGTACGATAAAACTCGAGCGGAGTCCGTCTGGCCCGGGAGATTTGTTGAGTGCTCCCTTGTTAAGCGCGTCCTCGATGTCGTCTCGTGTAATTCCACCTAAAAGCGTCGCCGCTGCTGCGTTGTCGAGGGTGTGCGACACGTGCTGCAGTATGTCGTGATCGTCCGCTTCCTCGTCCTCTGTATTCACCTCGTCGTAAAACCGGCGATAGTGATCTGCGAAGGCTTCTGTAACCGCCGCCTGAGTCGTTACGACCCTACCACCTGGCAATACGAGGTCCGTGATCAGCTGCTGTCGGCGTCGGCGGCTGTCGAGCACGATGTGATGCATAGACGGGTTTTCTCCTTCCACTCGGTCTTGACGTCGCGATCGCACTACGACCCCCTCCAAACGTTTCCTCGTAAGAGACAATATTTTACCTTTAATTCGGCGGCTTTCCATTTGTCGGTTTGGAGATGGTGGTTGGCTGTCGAGTTCGCGAAGCATCGTGTAAGAAAAGTCCAATGTGTGACGATGCCAAGCTGCGGTATCTTTTCCGAATTGTGTTAGCACACGCCGAAAAGCTGGTTTTGCACAGTCCACCCACCATGCTAGAGTCGATGGGTATCGGGGAAGACGACGTTCGCAATCCAGCCATGTGTTGGCGATAATGTGACGGCATTCCGGGGCTTGAAGATGTGCCACATTCAGCTTCCAGGGTCCTCGGCTGCGCCATATCCGCTGCTGTTGTAGAGTGAGTGTGCATATGAAAGCGCTATGATCGGAGAAGGCAAGCGGCCAACGTTCGGCGTCCAATACTCCCGGTGCTAGAGCTCGTGAGACATAAATGCGGTCTAGGCGACTGGCTGAGTGACTAGTAAGGTATGTCGGCCCGGGACAGTCACCGTGCACTGTCTCCCACGTGTCGGTGAGAAGCAGGTCTCGAACCAGGAGCCGAAGTTCTTGACAAGTCGAGAAATGTGGGACTTGGTCTTTGGGGTGGAGCACACAGTTAAAATCGCCGCCGAAGATATATTGCTCGAAGCTGCTGATAAAGAGGGGGGCGATATCCTCCGAGTAGAACAGCGATCGTTCGCGGCGTTGGTCAGTTCCTGATGGAGCGTAAATGTTAATGATGCGCGTGCCCAGTGCTGTGATCGCCAGCCCCCTTCCTGACGGAAGGTAAGTCACTTCTTCGATGGCAATTCCGTCGCGCACTAGTATTGCCGTACCGCTGCCATTCCGGTCCGCCGGTGACACATATGTCACATAACCGTAGAAAACGTGGAGGGCCGCTATATATACTTCTTGCAACAGGGCAATGTCAACATCCGAAGAACGAAGCATCTCACGCAGCAACTGGATCTTCACTGCCGTTCGTATCGTGTTGATGTTAAGCGTGGCGATACGATAAGCTTGTTGACGAACCGCAGGTGTTAAGTTATTCATTAAGACTGGAATTACCTATGACGCTTCTGACTGTATTGACACCTCCGCATCCCCCCAAACCTCACCTGCAGGCCGTTCTAGAGAGCCGGCGCCAACGCCGTGGGCCCTGTTGGCGTAACTTGCATGGTTCCGTCGTCGACGTGGTCGTCCGCCCACGTCGGGGAACTGAAAGCAAGATCGGCTTCCCTAGCGTCCTTAGGACACGGCATTGGTGCCTGCACTCCAGAAGGTGGTGGGCAGCATCTGTCCTGCATCTCGGCATCCGATTGTGCCACTGTAGATATATGTGGTTGGTCCTCAGTATCGTTCGATGGTGCCACACTGCAGCAAATGGCGGCTGCCTCTGTGGTAGCGTCGTCATTGAAGGTGGAATCGTCATCCTCTGGAGGCGGTGTCGCATCCCGTTCGGAAGTTGCTCTACGCCTCCGCTTCCGTCGCTTCGGAGAGCGTTGCTTCCTGGTGTGTTCTTCTGCGTCAGACGACGGCAAAGATTCACGACGTTCCGGCACAAAGGCAGCCGTAGGCACAAATTAGCGAATCGACGGCCATGCTATCTTCCTGTATGTTGTTATCCGTCGACGGAGGCGGCGGCATCGGAGTTGAATCCGTAGCTTGTGGAACGGGTGTGGCATCATCGCCCTGTATTGGAGCATGGAGCCGCGACACAGCAGTGGATGTCGGCTGTCGTGGTGAAGTGGTAGCTGTCGTGAGGGCTGCTGCATAAGTCACAGGAAGCAGCGTCGGCTGCGATGGCGGGTCCGCTTCAGCCGGCGGCAGTTGCGTGATTCGACGTTGCATACATTCTGATCTGAGGTGTCCCTCCTTCCCACAACCAGAGCAGGTCTTCGGTTGCCCATCGTAGATGACGATGGCACGGCAGCCACCGATAGTCAGATATGAAGGTACATGTCGTTTAAGTTCGATTCGGACCTGGCGGACGCCGTTCAGCACAGGATATGTCTGGAATTGCGTCCATTTTTCCGCAATATGATCATGGACCGTGCCGTAGGGGCGCAGCGCTGTCACGACGTCCTCCGCCGGTAGTTCGAAAGGAAGTTCGAAAATTCTGATCGTGCGAAGGCCCATGCCAGAATAATCGACGTGCACAGTCCCCACATTGCCATCAGCATGGCAGAAACGGAGGCCCTGTTTCGTGTCCCGAAGGATCCGTTCACATGTTGCGTCGTTGATGATCTTGACATATACGATACTACTCACAATGGACAAGTGAATGCCGAGAATGTCGCTCGCCGGGATTTTAACTTCTTCTCGTAGAAATCGTTCGACTTCGAGTGCTTTGGGCCGTGCAAATTCGTTGCGGAACGTAAATTTGAGCGTCGATTTTCTGTATTGGTGAGCCATAGTGATCTATATGCTGAGTACGGCACGCGCGAAACGGCCGAGTACTATGTAAACAACACGAGCGCTCGCTCTGCGGCAGGAACACAAACAGCGCGTCCTCACCGCAGCACAGCCAAAGGCCAACTAACTGATCTGAGCCACCGAGGACACAGAGGATAGCGCGACTACAGGCATTTATCTCTGGCACGCCTCCCGCGAAACACATTTTCAACGTATTGTCCCGCATTATATTCGGAGCGCTCCCTCCCATTATACTCATTACTCACGGCGCGTTGCCGATTCCCGTAAGAGTTCGGGCACTGTTTGTGCATTCGCACAGAAGAAGAAGATTTCCAAGTGGTCGGGGCACACATTTTCATCTGTCCCCGTTGACGTATGTCAACGCCTGTAAGCAGCTAAGCGTGTTCATTTCATTGTAATTTCATTTTAACGAGGTGCGTGGTCACCGATGGTATCTGTTCTTCCATCTTAGTATACATAGAGAGTTTTTCAACACTTGACTTGACATTTAATCTGCTCTGTCTGTTACAGCACGGCAGCGGGTGTGCACGGTGGCCCGGTAGTGACGTGTGTGTCTGTTCGCAGGGCGCAAGATGTCTCGCCCGGTGTGCCGGAACCGTGTGACGGGCGCGGAGGCGGACGAGAAGCTGTGCAACGCCTCCCAGAGGCCGCCGCGCCTCTTCCTCAGCTGCAACGCGCACCGCTGCCCGGCAAAGTGAGTGCCAGGAGCCGGCCGTCCAGCCGCGCCTGCCATACAGACTGTGCCGCTCTACGTAGCGGGCGCCGTCACTCTCGTTAAGGGGAAACGACACAGATTCGGACGAAAATAGACTACTGGCCATTAAAATTGCTACACCAAGAAGAAATGCAGATGATAAACGGGTATTCGTTGGACAAATATATTATACTAGAACTGACATGAGATTACATTTTCAAGCAATTTGGGTGCATAGATTCCGAGGAATCAGTACCCAGAACAACCTCCTCTGGCCGTAATAACTGCCTTCATACGCCTGGGCATTCAGTCAAACAGAGCTTGGATGGCGTGTAACGGTACAGCTGCCCATGCAGCTTCAACACGATACCACAGTTCATCAAGAGTAGTGACTGGCGTATTGTGACGAGCCAGTTGCTCGGCCACCATTGACCAGACGTTTTCAATGGGTGAGAGATCTGGAGAATCTGCTGGCCAGGGCAGCAGTCGAACATTTTCTGTATCCAGAAAGGCCCGTACAAGACCTGCAACATGCGGTCGTGCAATATCCTCCTGAAATGTAGGGTTTCGCAGGGATTGAATGAAGGGGAGAGCCAAGGTCGTAACACATCTTAAATGTAATGTCCACTGTTCAAAGTGCCGTCAATGCGAAGAAGAGGTGACCGAGACGTGTAACCAGTGGCACCCCATACCATCACGCCGGGTGATACGTCAGTATGGCGATGACGAATACACGCTTCCAATGTGTGTTCACCGCGATTTCGCCGAACACGGATGCGACCAACGTGATGCTGTAAACAGAACCTGTATTCATCCGAAATAATGACGTTTTGCCATTCGTGCACCCAGGTTCGTCGTTGAATACACCATCGCAGGCGCTCCTGTCTGTGATGCAGCGTCAATGGTAACCGCAGCCATGGTCTCCGAGCTGATAGATGGTTGTTGTCTTGCAAACGTCCCCATCTGTTGACTCACTGATAGAGACGTGACTGCACGATCCGCTACAGCCATGCAGATAAGATGCCTGTCATCTCGACTGCGGTGATACGAGGCCGTTGGGATCCAACACTGCGTTCCGCATCACCGTCCTGAACCCACCGATTCCATATTCTGCAAACAGTGATTGGATCACGACCAATGCGAGCAGCAATGTCGCGATACGATAAACTTCAATCGCGATAGGTTACAATCCGACCTTCATCAAAGTCGGAAACGTGATGGTACGCATTTCTCCTCCTTACACGAGGCATCACTACAACGTTTCACCAGGCAACGCCGGTCAACTGCTGTTTGTGTATGAGAAATAGGTTGGAAACTTACCTCGTGTCAGCTCGTTGTAGGTGTCGCCACCGGCGCCAACCTTGTGTGAATGCTCTGAAAAGCTAATCATTTGCATATCACAGCATCTTCTTCCTGTCGGCTAAATTTCGCGTCTGTAGCACGTCATCTTCGTGGTTAGCAATTTTAATGGCCAGTAGTGTATTCCCTGCTTGCTTCACACGTTTGCGCCACACTGAGCTTTCTGGATGTGAGCATTCCGTACTAGTGTAGGCACAGATAGCGCTCTTCTAGGTATGCCACAACACTATCAGTCGGCGGACGACGTTGAAACCATTATCATTACATCTACTATCCCCTCCCCCCCCCCCCCCCGTGATGTATGCCGTCATCGGATCAAAATCATCGTCGTCTTTCGTAATATTTTTTTCGGCTGTGTGTTTGACATATGTAGAGTGTTCTTTTATAGGAACTAAGTATTAACGCACGTCGTAGTAAGCTATCACTTGAAAACGAGATAACAGGCGAAAACCGCGATAGTGGTGGATTGATACGTTTGACACTAAAATGGCGGAGTTTCTGCAGTTCCTAAAATGTCGGAAAAGGGTCATTTTGACCCCTCATAAAATATTTTCATATTTGACTTAAACAAGTACTTTTTAGTGTTTATTAATCTATACTTTATTTCTAGTAATCACAACAATTATTTACAATTATAAATAATAATTACTAATTTGTTTGAACAACAATGTATCATATAAAGTTATTGTTGCTACTGCTAACAAGTTTCTTAATTGTAGATGTTAATTTATTAACTGTTCATAAAACCTTCTAGGGTCATTTTTACTTTCACATGTGTTTTTCAAATAGCTCTGTATTACGTACTTTTCACTCAAGTCACTTGAAGCTGCTAGATGCACTTAGCACAGGTGATTTCTGTTTTACGTGCACATTTTGTGCAGACGGCTCTGTGGCACTTTATACAGTTTTCGCTGGTCTTGTTGCCTTTACAGAGGCCGATTTGGCACTTCCTGCGCTTTCTAGGTGATTTCAGTCCCATATCCTCTTGCTTTGCCTAATGTTCTTTCTCTTTCGTTCCCTTGAGCTCCTTTTCCAGTCAAATTATGAACTTCTTCCTTTCCATTTTCTTGTTCGTTACTACGTTATAGACGACCAATGCATTTATTACCGCCATGTCCAGTATGTTGTGGAAGACATGCATTGGTCATCTCCTACATGCAACCTTCGTAGTAAATTTATGAGTCATATGATCAACCACATCATATTTTGTTGCATTGTAGAAGGTTACGCTTTCAGGTTTTTCCTCTCCTTCATTGATTACTGCTACTTCAGCATGCAGTGTACTCAGAAGAATAACATTTTTATTCTTCTTTCCTTGGTATACTGTCAATGCGCAGTCTGTGTCGCCACTATTGTGTAGTATTGTGGTGGAGTGTATTTCAGCATTCGGCTTGCTTACTTCATCGGAGACTTCACGGCGGATCTTGTTCATTGTACCAACTACAGAAGTTTTCTTTTCTTTGACGTTTTTAGCAAGTTGAAGAGACGCAAAGAAGTTGTCTGTGGTCATGTTTCTTCCTTTATTTACAAATGACTCCATGAGACGCAGAACGACGTTCTCTCCAAGTGGCTGTTTCTCTCTATGCGTGTCCTCTTTGCTGAGGTACGTGAAAGCATTACACATATACTTTGTCATTTCATCAACAGCCAACCAGAATTTGAGACTATATTTATCTATTTTCTTGGACATGAGTTGAGTAATCCTGCACCTTGCATTGCTTGGTTACAGTTGCTCGTCAATGGTTATATTTTCTCCAGGGAGGTAAGCACGAATACTGTTTTCCTTGAACTTTCCCCAGATTTCAGATACAAGAGCGAATTTGATGGCTGCTAGACGTTCAGGCCAGGTTGATTTTTCATCAAAACGGATAAATCTGAAAAGCTCCTGAAATTTGTCGCTTGGCATAATGTCCTTGATAAAAGCAGACCCCCCAAGAGTGCAACCAGAGATCATCCACGGACAAACCTTTGTGCACAACATACCCCGAACATACATGATGGCTATCAGTTTCTCCAGTTCCTCAAGTGACACAGTTGTTATGTTTTAGTACTTTCGAAGCATTTGATTGTGTGTATTTCTTCATGAGACGTAGCGTTGGTTCATGAAAAATAAGACGGAAGGCACTGATGGCAGAGCTGTCTACTCGTTGGCAAGCACAAGTAGTGGGGCCTCCTCTCTCCTCCAGAACATTCACAGCTGACCACCTTCCAGAAGATGAATAATTTCCAATCTCTCACACGGTAACATCCCTTGCAATCATCTTTGCACACGCTTCCAAGAGTACAATCGTGGACAAAACGAGCGAGACCCCTCGCCTTTTCGTTAGGCTGATCTACATAGCTTTAAAGGCAGCTACACAGCCTAAAACGCAGGGCAACGAAGTGCTACCAACATACTATACACAGGCGTGAAATTGACAAACTATCCGAACTTAGTCAGACTGTTTTCAATCATGTCTAAGACTATATTAAGGCTGGTTAGTGTGTTAAACACAACATGTAAATATAAGATATAAATGCGCATATTTTGCTAATTCGTAACGATCTGGGGTACTTTGTCTTACTAGAACAGTTGTGTTATCTCGATAAGCTGAAATTCATTTTTATTAGTACAGTTCATACTAATTAGCGTTTCATCTTTCATTCATATCTTACATTTACGTGTTGTGTTTAACACACTAATCACCATTAATATAGTCTTAGACATGATTGAAAACAGTCGGACTAAGTTCGGATAGTTTGTCGATTTCACGCCTGTGCATAGTATGTTGGTAGCACTTCGTCGCCTTGCTTGTTATGCTGTGTAGCAGACTTTAATAGAACAGTTGTGTTATGTCGATAATCTGAAATTCATTTTTATTAGTAGAGTTCATACTAATTAGCGTTTCTTCTTTCATTTAGATCTTATATTTACGTGTTGTGTTTAACACACCAATCAGCATTAATATAAAGATTGGAACTTAAATAGTGACAACTATTCATTCACAACCGATACAAAAGAGTTACATGTTTGCACCTGTTACTGTCCTTCAAAGTAGTCACCAGCGTTGTGTAGAACCCGTTGCCATTGATGTGGAAGGCATAGTATACCGTTAGCAGAGCCTGTTCTGCTGATGGTGTGAATGGAGCGGTCTGAAATTATGGTGATTCTCGTGTACGGCTGTGATGGTGTTATCCTAACGCATTACGTTCCTCCACGCCAGACCGTCAATGAACAGTATTACTGTTCGTTGTTGGAACATCGCCTGAGACCGGCTTTGCGAAAGAAACGGTGACACTTTCTGCACAACCCACCCGTCATTTTGTACGACAATGCGCGGGCGCTGTGGCTGCTGCGTTCGTTCGATGGGACTGGGAAATACTGTACCATCCAAAGCCTTTGTGACTTTGATTTGATTGCGAAGATGAAGCAACCACTTCGTGACATTCACTTCAGAGCTGTTCCAGAGATTCGATAGGCGGTAGACCGCTCCATTCGCACTATCAACAGACCAGGCTCTACTAACGATACACTACGCCTTCCACATCGATGGCAACGAGGTTCTACACAACGCCGGTGACTACTTTGAAGGACAGTTACAGGTGCAAACATGTAACTCTTTTGTATCGTTTGCGAATAAATAGTTGCCACTATTTAAGTTCCAACCCTCGTATAGTCTTACACATGATTGAAAACACTCTGACAAAGTTCGGATAGTTTGTCAATTTTACGCCTGGGCATAGTATGTTGGTAGCACTTCATCGCCTTGCCTGTTATACTGTGTAGCAGACTTTAAAGCTGTACGGATCAGCATAACGAAAAGGCGAGGGGTCTCGCTCGTTTTGCCCACGACTGTACCTGCTGTGGTGAAAGAGATGATGACTGACGTATATCAGCAACTCAGCAACTGAATCCTCTTCCACTAACCGCCCCTCGTTCACAATGTCTTCATCTTCACTTGTGTGAGGTACATAATCATCATCAGTGAAGTCAATTTCCGGTTCAACTTCGGAATTCTCTAAGAGATGTAACACTTCTTCATCAGAAAGCCCACACTGACGATACATGTTCGAAAGCTTGTTACATGGACAAAGACTGCCCGAGTGACACAAGATAAGCTGTGGCGGACTGGAATGTACACGTGCCAAGTTGCAACAATGAGGAGCAACTGCCCTGCGTTACTGCTCACTGTTGCGACTGTATTGTTGCATAATTTACTTATATTCAGAAGAGAAATTACAGTGGGGTCAAATTGATCCCTTCCGACGTTCTAGGTGTACTGAATGAGTTGGCGAAAAAAATTAAAATATTTTGTAAATACTGGGTGATCAAAAAGTCAGTATAAATTTGAAAACTGAGTAAATTACGGAACAATGTAGATAGAGAGGTACAAATTGACACACATGCTTGGAATGACATGGGGTTTTATTAGAACCAAAAAAATACAAAAGTTCAAAAAATGTCCGACAGATGGCGCTTCGTCTGATCAGAATAGCAATAATTAGCATAACAAAGTAAGACAAAGCAAAGATGATGTTCTTTACAGGAAATGCTAAATATGTCCACCATAATTCCCCATCAATAGCTGTAGTCGAGGAACAGCACTGTAAAGCAAGTCCAGAGTTATGGGGAGGCATTGGCGTCGGATGTTGTCTTTCAGCATCCCTAGAGATGACGGTGGATCACGATACACTTGCGACTTCGGCTAACCCCAAAGCCAATAATCGCACGGACTGAGGTCTGGGGATCTGGGAGGCCAAGCATGACGAAAGTGGCAGCTGAGCACACGATCATCACCAAACGACGAGTGCAAGAGATCCTTCACGCGACTGTCGGACATTTTGTGAACTTTCTACACCTACATCTACATCTGCATCTACATCCATACTCTGCAAGCCACCTGACGGTGTGTGGCGGAGGGTACCTTGAGTACCTCTATCGGTTCTTCCTTCTATTCCAGTTTCGTATTGTTCGTGGAAAGAAGGATTGTCGGTATGCCTCTGTGTGGGCTCTAATCTCTCTGATTTTATCCTCATGCTCTCTTAGCCAGATATACCTAGGAGGGAGCAATATACTGCTTGACTCCTCGGTGAAGGTATGTTCCCGAAACTTCAACAAAAGCCCGTACCGAGCTACTGAGCGTCTCTCCTGCACAGTCTTCCACTGGAGTTTATCTATCATCTCCATAACGCTTTCGCGATTACTAAATTATCCTGTAACTAAGCGCGCTGCTCTCCTTTGGATCTTCTCTATCTCTTCTATCAACCCTATCTGGTACAGATCACACACTGCTGAGCAGTATTCAAGCAGTGGGCGAACAAGCGTACTGTAACCTACTTCCTTTGTTTTCGGATTGCATTTCCTTAGGATTCTTCCAATGAATCTCAGTCTAGCATCTGCTTTACCGATGATTAATTTTATATGATCATTCCATTTTAAATCACTCCTAATGCGTACTCCCAGATAATTTATGGAATTAACTGCTTCCAGTTCCTGACCTGCTATATTTTAGCTAAATGATAAGGGATCTTTCTTTCTGTGTATTCGCAGCACATTACACATTGAGATTCAATTGCCATTCCCTGCACCATGCGTCAATTCGCTGCAGATCCTCCTGCATTTCAGTACAATTTTCCATTGTTACAACCTCTCGATATACCACAGCATCATTCGCAAATGCCCGCAGCTCGTGGTCGTGCGGTAGCGTTCTCGCTTCCCGCGCCCGGGTTCCCGGGTTCGATTCCCGGCGGGGTCTGGGATTTTCTCTGCCTCGTGATGGCTGGGTGTTGTGTGATGTCCTTAGGTTAGTTAGGTTTAAGTTCTAGGGGACTGATGACCATAGATGTTAAGTCCCATAGTGCTCAGAGCCATTTGAACCATTTCATCATTCGCAAAAAGCCTCAGTGAACTTCCGATGTCATCCACAAGGTCATTTATGTATAATTTGAATAGCAACGATCCTACGACACTCTCCTGTGGCACACCTGAAATCACTCTTACTTCGGAAGACTTCTCTCCATTGAGAATGACATGCTGCGTTGTGTCATCTAGGAACTTTTCAATCCAATCACACAATTGGTCTGATAGTCCATATGCTCTTACTTTGTTCATTAAACGACTGTGGGGAACTGTATCGAACGTCTCCAGAAAAGTCATTATACTCGAACATAATACGTGTTCCAAAATTCTACAACTGATAGACGTTAGAGATATAGGTCTATAGTTCTGCACATCTGTCCGACGTCCCTTCTTGAAAATGGGGATGACCTGTGCCCTTTTCCAATCCGTTGGAACGCTACGCTCTTCTAGAGACCTACGGTCTTCTTTTTGGTTCTAATAAAAACCCGTGTCATTCCAAGCATGTGTGTTAATTTTTACCTCTGTATCTACATTATTCCGTGGTTTATTAAGTTTTCAAATTTATACTGACTTTTTGATGACCCAGTACTGAAACAGTTTCAGAAAGAGGAGAAAAATCAGAGAAAGTCATGTAATTTCATCAACGAAGTAAATAAATTGGATATGCCAAGAACGAAAACGTACGGCAGGGGTCATTTTGACCGCTTCTGCCGTTCGAGTGTTAATAAAAGTCGAGGCACAAACTGCTGTCCTCTCTGTGTGTGACACGGGGCAGCCCGTGGCTTGGCGGCGTTCGCGCCCCGGCGCTGGCTGCGTGTTACAGCTGGTAGTCACGTGACGGCGTGCTGTGCAGGTGGGTGCCCGACCCCTGGGGACCGTGCTCTGCGACCTGCGGCAGCGGACACCGGCGGCGCGGCCTGCGCTGCCTGCAGCAGGAGGGCAACGGCAGCCTCACGCTGGTGAGTAGCGCTCCCTTTCTTCCTCTCTTTTGCCACTGCCTTCATCCCGCATTGTGCGCAGGTTCGGCAGGGTTAAGTACGGTATTTGCATGGTTAATTGTAAGGGGTCGTCGGATACCCACCGGGATGGAATGAGTGTATCCGAGCTGTCTGCGTCGAGTGTAAATCGTGAAATAGTGTGAATGTGTTTCAAATGTCTGCGAGTCGTGTAACTGAGGCGGGACGTGGGGACCAGCCCGGTATTCACCTAGGAGGATGTGGAAAACCGCCGGGCGGATTCGGTGCGGGGCCGGTGCGCCTACCCGAGTCCAGGAAGCAGCGCGTTAGCGCTCTCGGCTACCCTGGCGGGTGGTATCGCTCCCTGCCTACTCTTAACTAACGTAGCCCCAGCTGTTTAGCGCAGAGTTACTCGCTCAATGTGGTCCTCACCTACCTCTACAGTATCCTCCCCTTTCCAAATGATCTAGTAATTAAGGACAACCTGGGACCCACGCAAAGTTTTTTTTTTCTTTATTGTATTTCAATTCCCCATCGGGGCGGGCTGGCAACAGCATATGCGCTGCTCTTCAGCCGAAAGACATAGAACAAACAATAGAAGACATTTAAAAATAACAAAGGAGAGAATCTGGTGAACATAGATATAAAAAATGGGGAACATCATGGAAGGCAAAAGACAAAAAACGGGGTGACTGTAAAATGGAGATAAAAAAACTATTTAAAAGTAGCACACACAAAAAGCCACATACTGTGACAATTAAAAGAACACAAGGCACAGTATGACTGGAGCATAAAAGGTATCGACGGATGGCGTAGGACATAACAAACACTGACAGCGAACCTCAAGGCAGTACACAATTAAAAGCACACCTCTTGACACACAGGAGAAACAACACTAAACACAACACTGATGTGGAACACTGACAGTGATTAAAATGGAGGATCTGCCAGGCGCAAGGAGATGAGGGAGACCGGATGAAGGGAGGGAGGGGAAGAGAGGGAGGAGATGAGCGGGGGGTGCGCTGAAGAGGACCAGGTAGGGAGGGATGTGGGAAGGAAAGAGGCAAGTAAGGGGTGCAGGGTCTCAGGGGGGGGGAAGGAGGAAAATCCGCTCTGGCAGAAGGAGTGGAGAGGAAAAAGGGGGCCCTGGGGAGGGGGGGAACAAGGCCAGGTTATATTTGGAAGGAAGGGTAGATGTCACAGTGAAGTTCGTCATCCGGGAGGGGGAGGCGTTGGAAATTGCCCTGAAGAAGGAGATGGAGGGTGTGGAGGTGGAGAGAGGGAGGGATACAGCGATAGAGGTGCGGCAACGGGCGGGGGGTGGAGAGGAAGGAGGAAACCAGAGGGTGGGGGGGATCAAGCTTGTGGACAATGTAAAGGATGTGGAGATGTTGGAGGAGCAGGAGGAGGTGGGGGAAGGGGATCAGTTCATACAGGAGCCGTGTGGGGAAAAGAAGGCGGATACGGAAGGCAAGGCGGAGCACATGGCGTTCAAGGATTTGGAGGGCTATGTAAAAGCGGGTAGGGGCGGAGATCCAGGCAACGCTGGCATAATAGAGGATAGGACGGATGAGGGATTTGTAGGTGTGCAGGATGGTAGAAGGATGCAATCCCCATGTCCGGCCAGACAGGAGTTTCAGAAGGCGGAGGCGGGAATGGGCTTTCTGCTGGACGGTCTGGAGATGAGGGGACCAGGAGAGGTGCCGGTCGAGGGTGAGGCCAGGGTATTTCAGGGTGGGGGTGAGCTGGATGGGACGACCATAAAGGGTGATGTAGAAACCATGGAGGCGAAAGGAGCGAGTGGTGCGGCCTATGATGATTGCCTGGGTTTTGGAGGGGTTGAGACGGAGGAACCACTGGTTACACCAAGTGGTGAACTGGTTAAGGTGGGTTTGGAGGGTACGTTGGGACCGTTGAAGGGTAGGATAGAGAGCCAGGAAGTCGGTGTCATCAGCATACTGGAGAAGGTGAACTGGTGGGGGTGGCTTGGGCATATCAGCCATATACAAGAGATAAAGGAGAGGGGAGAGGACAGAACCCTGGTGGGCGCCAGCCGTGGGATAAAAGATAAGGGTGTTGTGGAGGGTGACATAGGAAGGACGGTGCGAGAGGAAGGAAGCGACCAGAAGGACAAAATTGATAGACAGGGCGTAGGTTTGGAGTTTAAAGAGGAGACCGGGATGCCATACACGGTCATAGGCATTTTGGAGGTCAAGGGAAACAAAAATGGCGGAGCGACGGGAGTTGAGCTGGAGGGACAGAAGGTGAACGAGGTTGAGGAGTTGGTCTACAGCAGAGAAGGAGGGTCGGAAGCCACAGTGGGTAAGGGGGAGGAGGTGGTGTTGAGCAAGGTGCTGGTGGATACGGTGGGAGAGGATGGATTCAAAGACCTTACTGAAGGCAAAGCTTTCGCATTTTGGCAGTTTTAAATCATGACAGTAATTGGAGTAGGTGTAGTCGTTGGGATAAGGGTAATTGTGGCAATGAAGAGAAAACATCTTTAAAAATTGGCCAAATGTGAGTAGGTATCGCGCACTGCCGATCCCATGAAAACTACAATACAGGGTGGTCCACTGATAGTTACCGGGCCAAATATCAGACGAAATAAGCATCAAACGAAAAAACTACAAAGAACGAAACTCGTCTAGCTTGAAGGGGGAAACCAGATGGCGCTATGGTTGGTTCGCTAGATGGCGCTGCCATAGGTCAAACGGATATCAACTGTGCTTTTTCTTAAATAGGAACCTCCATTTTTTATTACATATTCGTGTAGTACGTAGAGAAATGTGAATGTTTTAGTTGGACCACTTTTTTCGCTTTGTCATAGATGGCGCTCTAATAGTCACAAACCTATAAGTACGTGGTATCACATAACATTCCGCCAGTGCGGACGGTATCTGCTTCGTGATACATTACCCGTGTAAAAATGGACCGTTTACCAATTGCGGAAAAGGTCGATATCGTGTTGATGTATGGCTGTTGTGATCAAAATTCCCAACGGGCGTATGCTATGTATGCTGCTCGGTATCCTGGACGGCATCATCCAAGTGTCCGGACCGTTCGCCGGATAGTTACGTTATTTAAGGAAACAGGAAGTGTTCAGCCACATGTGAAACGTCAACCACGACCTGCAACAAATGAGGATGCCCAAATAGGTGTTTTAGCTGCTGTCCAGGCTAATCCGCAGATCAGTAGCAGACAAATTGCGCGAGAATCAGGAATCTCAAAAACGTCGTTGTTGAGAATGCTACATCAACATCGATTGCACCCGTTCCATACTTTTATGCACCAGGAATTGCATGGCGACGACTTTGAACGTCGTGTATAGTTCTGCCACTGGACACAAAAGAAATTACGGGACGATGACAGATTTTTTGCACGCGTTCTATTTAGCGACGAAACGTCATTCACCAACAGCGGTAACGTAAACCGGCATAATATGCACTACTGGGCAACGGAAAATCCACGATGGCTGCGAAAAGTGGTACATCAGCAACCTTCGCGGGTTAGTGTATGGTGCGACATTATGAGAGGAAGGATAATTGGCCCCCGTTTTATCGATGGCAATCTAAATGGTACAATGTATGCTGATTTCCTACGTAATGTTCTACCGATGCTACTACAAGATGTTTCACTGCATGACAGAATGGCGATGTACTTCCAAGATGATGGATGTCCGGCACATAGCTCGCGTGCGGTTGAAGCGGTACTGAATAGCACATTTCATGACAGGTGGATTGGTCGTTCGAAGCACGGAAGGAAAGGTGGAGTGCATGGCGTTCAAGGATTTGGAGGGCCATGTAAAAGCGGGTAAGGGCGGAGATCCAGGCAACGCTGGCATAACAGAGGATAGGACGGATGAGGGAGTTGTAGGTGTGGAGGATGGTAGAAGGATGCAATCCCCATGTCCGGATTTCTTTCTGTGTGGAAAGTTGAAGGATATTTGCTATCGTGATCCACCGACAACGCCTGACAACATGCGTCAGCGCATTGTCAATGCATGTGCGAATATTACGAAAGGCGAACTACTCGCTGTTGAGAGGAATGTCGTTACACGTATTGCCAAATGCATTGAGGTTGACGGACATCATTTTGAGCATTTATTGCATTAATGTGGTATTTATAGGTAATCACGCTGTAACAGCATGCGTTCTCAGAAATGATAAGTTCACAAAGGTACATGTATCACATTGGCACAACCGAATTAAAATGTTCAAACGTAGCTACGTTCTGTATTTTAATTTAAAAAACTTAACTGTTACGAACTGTTCGTCTAAAATTGTGAGCCATATGTTTGTGACTATTACAGCGCCATCTGTTACAAAACACAAAAAGTAGTATAACTAAAACATTGGTATGACGCTTATTTCGTGAGATATTTGGCCCGGTCGCGAGCAATGGACTTACAAAATGATATGCGATTCAATTAATTACTCAACTATGCTCTAGGATGCACTATATCTTGTAGCGAGTCGGGGTTTAGTGACACTAGATATTGAGAGACAATGACAGATGGAAGTAAAGGTCATTATTTCGTCAGGGATGGCTTGAGGAAAAGGGACACTTTGTGGGCGGTGGGCTGGGTTCTTTACCTGCCTCAGTGGGTGAGGTGTGAGAGAAACATTGGTGGTTGCACTAATAGTCATTTATTGACACATAAGACCCTTTTAACAAAGAGAGTAATACACTCCTGGAAATTGAAATAAGAACACCGTGAATTCATTGTCCCAGGAAGGGGAAACTTTATTGACACATTCCTGGGGTCAGATACATCACATGATCACACTGACAGAACCACAGGCACATAGACACAGGCAACAGAGCATGCACAATGTCGGCACTAGTACAGTGTATATCCACCTTTCGCAGCAATGCAGGCTGCTATTCTCCCATGGAGACGATCGTAGAGATGCTGGATGTAGTCCTGTGGAACGGCTTGCCATGCCATTTCCACCTGGCGCCTCAGTTGGACCAGCGTTCGTGCTGGACGTGCAGACCGCGTGAGACGACGCTTCATCCAGTCCCAAACATGCTCAATGGGGGACAGATCCGGAGATCGTGCTGGCCAGGGTAGTTGACTTACACCTTCTAGAGCACGTTGGGTGGCACGGGATACATGCGGACGTGCATTGTCCTGTTGGAACAGCAAGTTCCCTTGCCGGTCTAGGAATGGTAGAACGATGGCTTCGATGACGGTTTGGATGTACCGTGCACTATTCAGTGTCCCCTCGACGATCACTAGTGGTGTACGGCCAGTGTAGGAGATCGCTCCCCACACCATGATGCCGGGTGTTGCCCCTGTGTGCCTCGGTCGTATGCAGTCCTGATTGTGGCGCTCACATGCACGGCGCCAAACACGCATACGACCATCATTGGCATCAAGGCAGAAGCGACTCTCATCGCTGAAGACGACACGTCTCCATTCGTCCCTCCATTCACGCCTGTCGCGACACCACTGGAGGCGGGCTGCACGATGTTGGGGCGTGAGCGGAAGACGGCCTAACGGTGTGCGGGACCGTAGCCCAGCTTCATGGAGACGGTTGCGAATGGTCCTCGCCGATACCCCAGGAGCAACAGTGTCCCTAATTTGCTGGGAAGTGGCGGTGCGGTCCCCTACGGCACTGCGTAGGATCCTACGGTCTTGGCGTGCATCCGTGCGTCGCTGCGGTCCGGTCCCAGGTCGACGGGCACGTGCACCTTCCGCCGACCACTGGCGACAACATCGATGTACTGTGGAGACCTCACGCCCCACGTGTTGAGCAATTCGGCGGTACGTCCACCCGGCCTCCCGCATGCCCACTATACGCCCTCGCTCAAAGTCCGTCAACTGCACATACGGTTCACGTCCACGCTGTCGCGGCATGCTACCAGTGTTAAAGACTGCGATGGAGCTCCGTATGCCACGGCAAACTGGCTGACACTGACGGCGGCGGTGCACAAATGCTGCGCAGCTAGCGCCATTCGACGGCCAACACCGCGGTTCCTGGTGTGTCCGCTGTGCCGTGCGTGTGATCATTGCTTGTACAGCCCTCTCGCAGTGTCCGGAGCAAGTATGGTGGGTCTGACACACCGGTGTCAATGTGTTCTTTTTTCCATTTCCAGGAGTGTATAATGTGTTTTAACTCGCTCAATTCCTCGCGGCGGCGGAGCGGCGGAGTCGTAGCGTGCAGATTCTAATGACGCTGATGCGGCGACGGCTCGTTTTGCAGCGGTGCTCCAGGCGTCGTATACTTCCACTCAGTGTCGTGTCCGTGACACAGCGGCTACGACGCGGCATTCTCCTTGTGAAATCGCTCGTTGCGTTATTAGCAATCGGCCACGGCGTGGCGAGCAGTGCTCCATCCCGGAATCTAACCAGCGTCCCTCAGGTTCGCCGTCTTATAGCGGTGTTCATCAACCTCTAGGTTGGTACACAAAACGGGTTAGGACACTGTTGCAGAAACAACGAAACAAACATACCAAATTTAAACAGACGTACAATCTCCAAGATTGGCGATCCTTTACAGAAGCTCGAAGCTTAGCGCGGAGTTCAATGCGAGATGCCTATAACTGTTTCCACAACGAAACTTTGTCTCGAAACCTGGCAGAAAATCCAAAGAGATTCTGGTCGATGTGAATTCCGTTAGCGGCAAGAAACAATCAATGCCTTCTCTGCGCGATAACAATGACGATACTACCGAAGACAGTCAAGACAAGACAGATTTACTAAACACAGCCTTCCGAAATTCCTTCACAAAAGAAGACGAAGTAAATATTCCAGAATTCTAATCGAGAATAGCTGCCAACATGAGTAACGTAGAAGTAAATATCCTCGGAGTAGTGAAGCAACTCAAATCACATAATAAAAGCAAGTCTTCTGGTCCAGACTGTATACCAATTAGATTCCTTTCAGAGTATGCTGATGCATTAGCTCCATACTTAACAATCACATACAACCGTTCGCTCGACAAAGGATCCGTACCCAAAGACTGGAAAGTTGCACAGGTCACACCAATATTCAAGAAAGGTAGTAGGAGTAAGCCACTAAATTACATGCCCATATTGTTAAAGTCTATATGCAGCTGGATTTTAGAACATATATTGTGTTCGAACATTATTAATTACCCAGAAGAAAACTGTCTATTCACACACAGACAACATGGGTTCAGAAAACATCGTTCCTGTGAAACACAACACATGTAGTGTTGAGAGCTATTGACAAGGGATTTCAGATCGATTCCGTATTTCTGGATTCCCGGAAGGCTTTTGACACTGTAGTAAAATTGGGTGGTTATGGAATATGGTCTCAGTTATGTGACTGGATTTGCGATTTCCTGTCAGAGAGGTCACAGTTAGTAGTAATTGACGGAAAGTCATCGAGTAAAACAGAAGTGATTTCAGGCGTTTCCCAAGGTAGTGTTATAGGCCCTTTGCTGTTCCTTATCTATATAAACGATCTGGGAGACAATCTGAGCAGCCGTCATCGGTTGTTTGCAGATGACGCTGTTGTTTATCGACTAATAAAGTCATCAGAAGATCAAAACAAACTGCAAAACGATTTAGAAAAAATATCTGAATGGTGCGAAAAGTGGCAGTTCACCCTAAATAACGAAAAGTGTGAGGTCATCCACATGAGTGCTAAAATGAACTCGTTAAACTTCTGTTACACGATAAATCAGTCTAATCTAAAATCCGTAAATTCAACTAAATACCTATGTATTACAATTACGAACAACTTAAATTGGAAAGAACACACAGAAAATGTTGGGGGAAAGGCTAACCAAAGGCTGCGTTTTATTGGCATGTAACAGACTTACTATTAAGACTGCCTACACTACGCTTGTCCGTCCTGTTTTAGAATACTGCTGCGCGGTGTGGGGACCTTACCAGGTAGGATTGACGAAGTACATCGAAAAAGTTCAAAGAAAGGCAGCACGTTTTGTATTATCAAGAAATACGGGAGAGAGTGTCACATAAATGATACAGGATTTGGGCTGGAAATCATTAAAAGTAAAGCGTTTTTCGTTGCGACGGAGTCTTCTCACGAAATTCCAATCACCAACTTTCTCCTCCGAATGCGAAAATATTTTGTTGACACCGACCTAAATAGGGCGGAACAATCACCACGATAAAATACGGGAAATCAGAGCTCGTACGGATTCATTCTTTCCGCTCGCTGTACGAGGTTGGATTAATAGATAATTGTGAAGGTGGTTCAATGAACCCTCTGCCAGGCACTTAAATGTGATTTGCAGAGTATCCATGTAGATGTAGATGTTGGTTCACAGGTGACCCATTTGGAGTGGCCGCAGTTCTTTCGTCCTTTCCAGCCAGCCACACGAACTTCTTTCTGGCAGCATCTGGAAAGGCGTCTTCTGCGTTGACCTATTGGCCCGGTACCGTCATCTTCTTCTGTCGAGCGGCGTAACGGCCAAGTCGTTGTAGCGAAGTATGTCGTCCGCTGACTAACCATCGGTCCGTCCGTCCAGGCGACGTTTCTGCGTGTCTTCTTTCTCCCCACGAAGGACCACGTCCTGCCCGTTTGTCGGCGGTATTTATTCAATGTTTCCGTCAATGTCGCGAAGTTTCTAGGGCGGCGACTGACTCCCCAGTCGCTGATCTATGCTTACCACGTTGGTCAGAATCGTGCCCAATGTCGACACACATGCCGGCTTTCCTTGTTCGACTGTTGCCGCTTCTGAATATTGTGGCTTAATTTGTCAAAGTCTCTAAAATGTTTACTTAACCTATAATAAGTCTTTACGCATTTTTCTGCAGGATATTTGCTTGGAATAACCATAAAAACACGTAATTATTATACACAACTTTATATAACATATAGTTATTACGCATAACAGCCAAAAATTTATTGTAATATTCAGAAATAACCAGTTTTAATAAAAACACACAAAAGAGAAATTACACTACTGGCCATTATAATTCCTACACCAAGACGTAATGCAGATGATAAACGGGTATTCATTGGACAAATATATTATACTGCAACTGACATGTGATTACATTTTCACGCAATTTGGGTGCATAGATCCTGAGAAATCAGTACCCAGAACAACCACCTCTGGCCGTATTAACGGCCTTGATACGCGTGGACATTGAGTAAAACAGAGCTGGGATGGCATGTACAAGTACAGCTGCCCATGCAGCTTCAACACGATACCAGTGTTAATGAAGAATAGTGACTGGCGTATTGTGACGAGCCAGTTGCTCGGCCACCATTGACCAGATGTTTTCAATTGGTGAGAGATCTGGAGAATGTGCTGGCCAGGGCAGCAGTCGAACATTTTCTGTATCCAGAAAGGCCCGTACAGGACCTGCAACATGCGGTCGTGCATTATCCTGCTGAAATGTAGGGTTTCGCAGGGATCGAATGAAGGGTAGAGTCTCGGGTCGTAACACATCTGAAATGTAACGTCCACTGTTCAAAGTACCGTCAATGCGAACAAGAGGTGACCGAGACGTGTAACCAATGGGACCCCATACCATCACGCCGGGTGATACGCCAGTATGGCGATGACGAATACACGCTTCCAATGTGCGTTCACCGCGATGTCGCCGAACACGGATGCGACCGTCATGATGCTGAAACAGAACCTGGATTCATCCGAAACAATGACGTTTTGCCATTCGTGCACCCATGTTCGTCATTGATCACACCATCGCAGCCGCTCCTGTCTGTGATGCAGTGTCAAGAGTAACCGCAGCCATGGTTTCCGAGCTGATCGTCCGTGCTGCTGCAAACGTCGTGCAGATGGTTGTTGTCTTGCAAGTGTCCCGATCTGTTTTACTCAGGGATTGAGGTATGGCTGCACGAAAATTACAGCCACATGGATAAGATGCCTGTCATCTCGACTGCTAGTGATACGAGGCCATTGGTATCCATCACGGCGTTACGTATTACCCTCCTGAACCCACCGATTCCATATTCTGCTAACAGTCATTGGATCTCGACCAACGCGAGCAGCAATGTCGCGATACGATGAACCGCAATCGCGATGGGCTACAATCCGACCTTTATCAAAGTCGGAAACGTGATGGTTCGCATTTATCCTCCTTACACGAGGCATCACAACAACGTTTCACCAGGCAACGCCGGTCAACTGCTGTTTGTGTATGAGAAATCGGTTGGAAACTTCCCTCATGTCAGCTCGTTGTGGGTGTCGCCACCGGCGCCAACCTTGTGTGAATGCTCTGAAAAGCTAATCATTTGGATATCACAGCATCTTCTCCTGTCGGTTAAATTTCGCGTCTGTAGCACGTCATCTTTGTGGTGTAGCAATGTTAATGGCCAGTAGTGTATACTGCAGTAAAAATGAATACTAAGCATAGTTAGTGAAAAATACACTGCGATACCTGTGTATGAGCGCCAATCATACAACAATTGAACCAACATTTCCAAAATTACTTTCTGACACATTTATTATTTTAGTCCGCACTGTCCAAACAATTGTCACCAATTTCCTTCAAATGATTAGGGAAGGTCCACCTATTGCACCTAACACACCACTTCCTGGTTTATATGTCCCGTGATCCACCACACTGCCACACTTTTGCGCCATTACAGAAGAAGGTCGTAGGCACCTTTGAGCGAAATTTCGGGACTTACGCGTCGTAGGGTTTCGAAAAACGTGTCCTTTAGTTTTGCTGCGCAGTGTTAATGATAACGTTTGTAACAGTTCTTACTGTTCTGCGTGCCACTTCTTTCCATTGCACGGTTTCGACCCCTCCACGTGGTTCAGTAGGCACAAGAGATTGCTCGCTGCAGTGGACGACAGAGTTCTTTGCCTTTCCGCACAGTAGTTCCGAAGCGACGTCCACTGGGCTGCTCCTTCCGCGCAGCGAGGAAAAGAAGGCAAGAGGAGAGAGCTTTGTAGGGCACCTACCTTCGTCAAAGGAGCCAATTTCCTTTTCAGGCCGCGTGCCACCTGCGGCAGCTAATGGTGGCGCGTCAGGTCCCCGCTGCTCCTTCTGCCCGGTTCCCGCTTTGCGTCAACAGCAAAAGGCGTGTTCGACTTTCCATTTCCGTTGCTTCACCTAAAACGCAGTCACTACTAACATAAACAGGCCACGAGAAACTGTGTTAAGTTAATGGCAACATTCCAAAAGCGCAAAAATTTTCCTATTCAGTCGTGGCAGACTTTTACAGTAACCGGTTTAAAAGTGTTTCAGAACGAAAACAGTCTCGGTTACGAAATTATTTAATGTCAAAGACGCGTCTCATCCTTTTGGAGCACCATCAGGTTGTCTACAAAAACAAGAAACCAATGAATTAGCTACAAATGGAGGAAAAGGGCATGGCCCTGTCTTTCTACCTTGCACAGCTACGCAGACAACGCAAACTGAAAGTAAAGAAACTTACGTAAAAGTAGCTGGATTCGTAAGCCATCAGTTATAAAACCACATATATTGTAGAATAGACACGAGGGTAACCGGATACAGAGTATAATACATGCGTTATGAAACACCTAACGCATGAAGTGGACCGAGTGAAAGGAGAGAAACAGCCAAAATAACACTCAGAAAGTACAAATATGTACGGAAAAATCTTCCACGGTTATCGTATATTATCTTGAGAACACCACACGGCGCCGGCGTGATAATACGCTTACAAAACCGCGGTACGAGCAGCACACGGCACAATGTCTGTATTGGCCAAGCGTGGCCCTATCTTGTACTGTTACGGCGGAGCCGGCTGATGTGCTCAAGGTCCACTTCACGTTTTAGAAGTTTCTAGGTGGATGGATTATACACTACTGCCCATTAAAATTGTTACACCAAGAAGAAATGCAGATGATAAACGGGTATTCATTGGACAAATACATTATACTAGAACTGACATGTGATTACATTTTCACGCATTTTGGGTGCATAGATACTGAGAAACAGTACCCAGAACAACCACCTCTGACAGTAATAACGGCCTTCATACGCCTGGGCATTGAGTCAAACAGAGCTTGGATGGCGTGTAAAAGTATAGCTGCCCATGCAGCTTCAACACGATACCACAGTTCATCAAGAGTAGTGACTGGCGTATTGTGACGAGTCAGTTGCTCGGCCACCATTGACCAGGCGTTTTCAATCGGTGAGTGATCTGAAGAATGTGCTGGCCAGGGCAGCAGTCGAACATTTTCTGTATCCAGCAAGGCCCGTACAGGACTTGCAACATGCGGTCGTGCATTATCCTCCTGAAACGTAGGATTTTGCAGGGATCGAATGGAGGGTAGAGCCACGGGTCGTAACAAACCAATGGCACCCATACCATCACGCCGGGTGATACGCCAGTATGGCGATGACGAATACACGCTTCCCATGTGCGTTCACCGCGATGTCGCCAAACACGGATGCGACCATCATGATGCTGTAAACAGAACCTGGATTCACCCGAAAAAACGACGTTTTGCCATTCGTGCACCCAGGTTCGTCGTTGAGTACACCATCGCAGGGGCTCCTGTCTGTGATGCAGCGTAAACGTAACAGCAGCCATTGTCCCCGAGCTGACAGTCCATGCTGCTGCAAACGTCGTCGAACTGTTCGTGTAGATGATTGTTGTCTTGCAAACGTCCCCTTTTGACTCAGGGATCGAGACGTGGCTGCACGATCCGTTACAGGCATGCGGATAAGATGCCTGTCATCTCGACTGCTAGTAATACGAGGCCGTTGGGATCCAGCAGGGCGTTCCGTATTACCCTCCTGAACGCACCGATTCCATATTCTGCTAAAAGTCATTGGATCTCGACCAACGCGTGCAGCAATGTCGCAATACGATAAACTGCAATCGCGATAGACTACAATCCGACATTTATCAAAGTCGCAAACGTTATGGTACGCATTTCTCCTCCTTACACGAGGAATCACAATAGCGTTCCACCAGGCAGCGCCGGTCAACTGCTGTTTGTGTATGAGAAATCGGTTGGAAACTTTCCTCATGTCAGCACGTTGTAGGTGTCGCCACCGGCGCCAACCTTGTGTGAATACTCTGAAAAGCCAATCATTTTGTTCGCAGCTCGTGGTCGTGCGGTAGCGTTCTCGCTTCCCGCGCCCGGGTTCCCGGGTTCGATTCCCGGCGGGGCAGGGATTTTCTCTCCCTCGTGATGACTGGTTATTGTGTGATGTCCTTAGGTTAGTTAGGTTTAAGTAGTTCTAAGTTCTAGGGGACTGATGACCATAGCTGTTAAGTCCCATAGTGCTCAGAGCCATTTGAACCATTTGAGCTAATCATTTGCATATCACAGCATCTTCTTCCTGTCGGTTAAATTTCGTGTCTGTAGCACGACATCTTCGTGGTGTAGCAATTTTAATGGCCAGTAGTGTATATCCTGTTACCTTGTTCTCTATTTTACACGATGTGTGGTTTTATGACCGATGGGGTCATATATCCAGCTAATTTTACACAATGCCCCAAAAGGGTGAAACACGTCATTGACATTAAATAATTTTGCAATCGAGACTGATTTTTTCTGAAATTCCAAAAATGTTTACACAAGCACCTCGGTTAGGCTCCATGCTCGATACGACAAATTGCAGGCGGTCATAACTGCGCGTTTCTTCTCCTAAGCAGTCAGGCGTCAGTTTGTAAACATCGGACGAATTGGGAAATAGGACACAGCACTTCAGCAAAGGGAGCCTCCGGTTGTACAAGCGAGAAGCTGCTGCCGTGCATTATAGGCCTACCGTGGATATATACTATACAGTACCACAGTGCACTAATAGAATCTTTACAGAGGTATCTAATACACTCAAATATTGAAGTTAAAGAGGTTAAAATAAGCTCTAAAACTTATTACGTTCCCTTGTATAAGAGCAGACTAGTTCCTCCCAAAAGGACTGATGAGACGTTGAAGCGTCTAGCACTGGTAATTTCACTGTACAAAACAGAGGAAAGTCTGCCTCCGACCAACCTGATGGCTCAGCGGAGAGAGCAAAAAGCTTTCCACCAACATGTGGGCTACTATGGTAACACCACAGCGTCACCCCTTGGTAGCTGTTTCTGAGAGGGTTAGAAGATGGAGCCGCGCACAGGGCTGAGCGACCTGCATGTGACTAACTGCAAGAAGCTGCACCATGATCAACTAATCAGTTTATTTCAACAGAGTTTATTCTTTCTCTTTCGCAGCTACCCCTTTTCCATCTCTCCACAACTGTTCCTGATACACTACTGGCCATTAAAATTGCTACACCACGAAGATGACGTGCTACAGGCGCGAATTTTAACCGACAGGAAGAAGATGCTCCGATATGAAAATGATTAGCTTTTCAGAGCATTCACACAAGGTTGGCGCCGGTGGCGACACCTACAACGTGCTGACATGAGGAAAGTTTCTAACCGATTTCTCATACACAGACAGCAGTTGACGGCGTTGTCTGGTGAAACGTTGTTGTGATGCCTCGTGTAAGGAGGAGAAATGCGTACCATCACGTTTCCGACTTTGATAAAGGTCGGATTGTAGCCTATTGCGATTGCGGTTTATCGTATCGCGATTGCTGCTCTCGTTGGTCGAGATCCAATGACTGTTGGCAGAATATGGAATCGGTGCGTTCAGGAGGGTAGTACGTAACGCCGTGCTGGATCCCAACGGGCTCGTATCACTAGCAGTCGAGATGACAGGCAACTTATCTGCATGCCTGTAACTGATCGTGCAGCCACGTCTCGATCCCTGAGTCAACAGATGGGGATGTTTGCAAGACAACAATCATCTGCACGAACAGTTCGACAACGTTTGCAGCAGCATGGACTGTCAGCTCGGAGACCATGGCCGCGGTTACCCTTGACGCTGCATCACAGACAGGAGCCCCTGCGATGGTGTACTCAACGACGAACCTGGGTGCACGAATGGCAAAACGTCGTTTTTTCGGGTGAATCCAGGTTCTGTTAACAGCATCATGATGGTCGCATCCGTGTTTGGCGACATCGCGGTGAACGCACATTGGAAGAGTGTACTCGTCATCGCCATCTACATCTACATCTACATCCATACTCCGCAAGCCACCTGACGGTGTGTGGCGGAGGGTACCTTCAGTACCTCTATCGGTTCTCCCTTCTATTCCAGTCTCGTATTGTTCGTGGAAAGAAGGATTGTCGGTATGCCTCTGTGTGGGCTCTAATCTCTCTGATTTTATCCTCATGGTCTCTTCGCGAGATATACGTAGGAGGGAGCAATATACTGCTTGACTCTTCGGTGAAGGTATGTTCTCGAAACTTTGACAAAAGCCCGTACCGAGCTACTGAGCGTCTCTCCTGCAGAGTCTTCCACTGGAGTTTATCTATCATCTCCATATTCAAGCACTGGGCGAACAAGCGTACTGTAACCTACTTCCTTTGTTTTCGGATTGCATTTCCTTAGGATTCTTCCAATGAATTTCAGTCTGGCATCTGCTTTACCGACAATCAACATTATATGATCATTCCATTTTAAATCACTCCTAATGCGTACTCCCAGATAATTTATGGTATTAACTACTTCCAGTTGCTGACCTGCTATTTTGTAGCTAAATGATAAAGGATCTATCTTTCTGTGTATTCGCAGCACATTACACTTGTCTACATTGAGATTCAGTTGCCATTCCCTGCACCATGCGTCAATTCGCTGCAGATCCTCCTGCATTTCAGTACAATTTTCCATTGTTACAACCTCTCGATACACCACAGCATCATCTGCAAAAAGCCTCAGTGAACTTCCGATGTCATCCACCAGGTCATTTATGTATATTGTGAATAGCAACGGTCCTATGACACTCCCCTGCGGCACACCTGAAATTACTCTTACTTCGGAAGACTTCTCTCCATTGAGAATAACATGCTGCATCCTGTTATCTAGGAACTGCTCAATCCAATCACACAATTGGTCTGATAGTCCATATGCTCTTACTTTGTTCATTAAACGACTGTGGGGAACTGTATCGAACGCCTTGCGGAAGTCAAGAAACACGGCATCTACCTGTGAACCCGTGTCTATGGCCCTCTGAGTCTCGTGGACGAATAGCGCGAGCTGGGTTTCACATGACCGTCTTTTTCGAAACCCATGCTGATTCCTACAGAGTAGATTTCTAGTTTCCAGAAAAGTCATTATACTCGAACACAATACGTGTTCCAAAATTCTACAACTGATCGACGTTAGAGATATAGGTCTATAGTTCTGCACATCTGTTCGACGTCCCTTCTTGAAAACGGGGATGACCTGTGCCCTTTTCCAATCCTTTGGAACGCTACGCTCTTCTAGAGACCTACGGTACACCGCTGCAAGAAGGGGGGCAAGTTCCTTCGCGTACTCTGTGTAAAATTGAACTGGTATCCCATCAGGTCCAGAGGCCTTTCCTCTTTTGAGCGATTTTAATTGTTTCTCTACCCCTCTGTCGTCTATTTCGATATCTACCATTTTGTCATCTGTGCGACAATCTAGAGAAGGAACTACAGTGCAATCTTCCTCTGTGAAACAACTTTGGAAAAAGACATTTAGTATTTCGGCCTTTAGTCTGTCATCCTCTGTTTCAGTACCATTTTGGTCACAGAGTGTCTGGACATTTTGTTTTGATCCACCTACCGCTTTGACATAAGACCAAAATTTCTTAGGATTTTCTGCCAAGTCAGTACATAGAACTTTACTTTCGAATTCATTGAACGCCTCTCGCATAGCTCTCTTCACACTACATTTCGCTTCGCGTAATTTTTGTTTGTCTGCAAGGCTTTGGCTATGTTTATGTTTGCTGTGAAGTTCCCTTTGCTTCCGCAGCAGTTTTCTAACTCGGTTGTTGTACCACGGTGGCTCTTTTCCATCTCTTACGATCTTGCTTGGCACATACTCATCTAACGCATATTGTACGATGGTTTTGAACTTTGTCCACTGATCCTCAACACTATCAGTACTTGAGACAAAACTTTTGTGTTGAGCCAACAGGTACTCTGAAATCTGCTTTTTGTCACTTTTTCTAAACAGAAAAATCTTTCTACCCTTTTTAATATTCCTATTTACGGCTGAAATCATCGATGCCGTAACCGCTTTATGATCGCTGATTCCCTGTTCTGCGTTAACTTTTTCAAATAGTTCGGGTCTGTTTGTCACCAGAAGGTCTAATATGTTATCGCCACGAGTCGGTTCTCTGTTTAACTGCTCAAGGTAGTTTTCAGATAAAGCACTTAAAAAAATTTCACTGGATTCTTTGTCCCTGCCACCCGTTATGAACGTCTGAGTCTCCCAGTCTATATCCGGCAAATTAAAATCTCCACCCAGAACTATAACATGGTGGGGAAATCTACTCGAAATATTTTCCAAATTATCCTTCAGGTGCTCAGCCACAACAGCTGCTGAGCCAGGGGGCCTATAGAGACATCCAATTACCATGTCTGAGCCTGCTTTAACCGCGACCTTCACCCAAATCATTTCACATTTCGGATCCATACTGGCGTATCACCCGGCGTGATAGTATGGGGTGCCATTGGTTACACGTCTCGGTCACCTCTTGTTCGCATTGACGGCACCTTGAACAGTGGACGTTAAATTTCACATTTGTTACGACCCGTGGCTCTACCCTCTATTCGATCCCTGCGAAACTCTACATTTCAGGAGGATAATGCACGCCCCCATGTTGCAGGTCCTGTACGGGCCTTTCTGGATACAGAAAATGTTCGACAGTTGCCCTGGCCAGCACATTCTTCAGATCTCTCACCAACTGAAAACGTGTGGTCAATGGTGGCCGAGCAACTGGCTCGTCACAATACGCCAGTCACTACTCTTGATGAACTGTGGTATCGTGTTGAAGCTGCATGGGCAGCTGTACCTGTACACCCCATCCAAGCTCTGTTTGACTCAATGCGCATGCGTATCAAGGCCGTGATTATGGCCAGAGGTGGATGTCCTGGGTACTGATTTCTCAGGATCTATGCAACCTAATTGCGTGAAAATGTGATCACTTGTCAATTCTACTATAATATGTTAGTCCAATGAATAACCGTTTATCATCTGCATTTCTTTTTGGTGTAGCAATTTTAATGGCCAGTAATGTATATCTGCTGAGCTCCGACACGGATACTATGGTCTGGGACGCGACGAGCTACAACTCTCTTTCACCTTTTGTGTTTCTGGAGGGGACGCTAACCAGTGCCCGACACGCGCAGAATGTTACCGTTCTTGCAACAGGAAGATGATGTGTTATTCCAACAAGAGGATTCGCCCACATCCTGCCATTGAAACTCGACGTGTTTCGCAAGACGTGCAGCGACATCCCTGGCTAGCGAGATCTCCCGAGTCCACCACGAGTCGGATATGATGGGACAAGTGACTCGCGCGACTAGTCAACCAACAACTCTTACAGAACTACGCGAACAGGTCGAGCAGGCGCGGAATAACGTATCCTACGACTGTATTCGCCATCTGTACGATGGACTGGATGCCAGAGTGGGCGCCTGCATTGCCGCCCGTGGAGGCTGCATCACGTACTGTTGTGGGTGTTTCAGTAAGGATCGACACCTGGTACCTCAGAACCGCTCGTGTTATCAATCTGTAAATGTCATTACTTCACGAACTCCATATACACTGTTGCACCAATAAATCTTGAGCGAATTGGAAAGCTCTAAAAGTATATACTACTTTTTTGCGGGGTCTCTTAATATCACAGGAAATAAGCGTTTGTAGACCGCTTGTAGTGTCTTAGTGGAAATATTACGATTTTTTTGTGATTACGTAGGCTTTCCCGGCGTAATAAGTCTTGGAAGTCACCTCGGGTTTGCTGCTGGATCCTAGAATCAACTTGACTCGATATTTCGGCGATCCAGCTGGTCGCCATCTTCAGGAAAATGATGCTTCTGCTGATGAGTCCCGCTGAGAAGTGACGCAGGTTGCAAACCGATGTTCTATATAGGCCACCGATCAGTACACGGCGCATGCGCCTCCACCACGGTTGCTGCCTTCAGAGACAGGGAGGTGGCGCCGCCCTTAGTGGAACACTGCTGGCAACGATATATCGCACTCAGGGCCGCACCGAAGAACGTTCAATTTTGATGCGAGACAATACAGGATTCCACGTCTTACTAAGAGAAAGTCCATTGTCTCTGTTGATTAAATTATCCGCCAACCTAATTTCAATCGCCTCTTTAGACACTGTTCCAAAAACCACAAATGTTGGCAACTACCACAGTTTCATCAAATTTCATACTGTGTCCTTCATTTAAGCAGTGTTCTGATACTGCCGATTTTTCCGGCTGTTGTAGCCTCGTATGACGACGATGTTCCACACACGTGTCATGCACTGTGCGAATCGAACGGCCAATGTAAGCTTTCCCACACTGACACGGAATTTTGTGCACTCCGGGTTTCCTAAGCCCCAAATCATCTTTCACAGAGCCGAGTAGTGCCCTAATCTTAGAAGGTGGACGGAACACACTCTTAATGTTAAAATTCCTTAAAATTCGTCCAATCTTAAACGATATGCCTCCAGCATAAGGAAGAAAGGCCAACGATCTATGTTCCTCTTCATGCACCTCTGGAGATGGTCCAAACTCCATAGCCCGGCGAATCTGCTTCTCGGGGTATCCATTTTCCTTAAAAACATCCATGAAATGCGCAAGTTCTTGGGTTAAGCTGTTCGCGTCGGAAATGGCATATGCTCTCCGTACCAAAATCCTAAGGACGCCACTGCGTTGGTGTGTTGGATGACAACTCTTGGGATGCAAATACCAACCCGTGTGCGTCGGCTTTCGGTGAACACTATGTCGCAAAGTACCATCTGGTTTTTTATAAACCATAACGTCTAAAAATGGGAGCATGCCATCATTTTCAACCTCCATAGTAAATTTGATGCGGGGATGAAGACAGTTGAAGTGGTCCAAAAATCTATTAAGAGCATCACGTCCATGCGGCCAGACGAAAAAGGTATCACCCACATATCTCCAGAAGCACGTTGGTTGCAAAGCTGAAGTCCTCAGTGCCATATCCTCGAAGTCCTCCATAAATAAGTTGGCGACTATGGGGGATAAAGTCTCTGAAGGCAGCAACCGTGATGGGCGGCGCATGCGTCGTGTACTGACCGGTGGCCTATATAGGACGTCTATGTGAAGCCTAGCGTCGGTTCTCAGCGGGACTCATCGGCAGAAGCAGCATTTTCCTGAAGATGGCGACCAGCTGGATCGCCGAAATATCGAGTCAAGTTGATTTTAGGATCCGGCAGCAAACCCGAGGAGACTTTTATTACGATTTTTTTGTTAGTTGATTAGTGTCTTTTGGAAGCAGATATTATTATTGTTATGGAGAACAAATGTTTTTGCGAGTGGTGTACATTATAAATGTTTAAATGTTGTACACTATTTAAGATCAGAAAGTTTAATACTTCGTCTATAAACGTGAAAGTAATTGCGTGGGTTCTTGCTCGTACGCTTTTGCATTACACGTAGGCTACAGAAATAATATCTACCTAGTTTTGTACACAATACTTTATAGCGGGTGGTTATAATTAAACTTCCGTATTTAACACGATTTAACACGTTGTATCACGGAAACTAATCACCGTACGAGTACCAAATTTGGTAGCGTTAATGTCAACGACATGGGGAAGATAAATAATGCAGAATCAATTCAACTGAAACACTTTTAATGTGCTGCTACCGTATATCGTACCATTACGCACCGGTACCATTCCTACTACAAAAGGGGCTCAGTATGGCGCCCATCAGTCTTCAGAAGAGTCTGAAAGCGCAGGATTGCGTTCTGCACAGCAAAACGAAACATGTCCACAGGTATGCTGGCTACCTCTCTCGATATGTTGCGCTTCAGATCAGTACATGTGTGAATGTTCCCCTGGTAAACGCTGTCCTTCAGGTGGCCCCACAACCAGAAATAGCAGGCAGCGAGATCAGGTGATCGTACCGGTCAAGCGTTCCAAATGTGTTTCGTAGAAGCAGGTGAACTTCACGAGCGATGTGCCTTGTGGCCCCATCTTGCATGATAACTGTTCAGTTCAATGCATCTCTCTCCTATAGGGCGGGTATGACATGTTGACGAAGCATACCGCAGTAACGCTGGCCAGTCGCATTGTACATGTTTGGTCCTTGAGCGCCAACCTGTTCAAAAAAGAATGGGCCAATGAAGAACGTATACGTGAAGCCAGACCATACGATGACACGTTCACCATACGCAGGAACTTCGTGCACATTGACTGTAGGTGAAGATCCCCACACTCGGCAATTGTGTGTGCTAACCTCACCCGTCAGAGAAAAATGGTCTGACTAAGTCAAAATGTCGTTGGGCGTTCTGTGGCGCAAACTGCTGTATGATATGGGTCTTGTACGGATACCATTTGAGAATGGTTCGAAGCATCTTGCATACAGTGCTCCACGGGATGTCCAATTGTCGTGACACAGCACGCGCACTGCCTGACAATCGGGAATTGCGTGCAGCGTTGTCTGGCATAGCAACGGCGGTTTCATCAGCCACCTGTAGTGCAACCGGTCGTCGGCCACTTCCCGGAGCGACGCGCAGTTCTCCAGTTTATTCGAACTTCTACACTACTGGCCATTAAAATTGCTACACCAAGAAGAAATGCAGATGATAAACGGGTATTCATTGGACAAATATATTATACTAGAACTGACATGCGATTACATTTTTACGCAATTTCGGTGCATAGATCCTGAGAAATCAGTACACAGAGCAACCACCTCTGGCCGTAATAACGGTCTTGATACGCCTGAGCATTGAGTCAAACAGAGCCTGGATGGCGTATACAGGTACAGATGCCCATGCAGCTTCAACACGATACCACAGTTCATCAAGAGTAGTGAATGGCGTTTCTCAACCACCACTGACCAGACGTTTTCAGTTGGTGAGAGATCTGGAGAATATGCTGACCAGGGCAACAGTCGAAACTTTTCTGTATCCAGAAAGGCTTGTACAAGACCTGCAACATGCGGTCGTGCATTATCCTTCTGAAATGTAGGGTTTCGCAGGGATCGAATGAAGGGTAGAGCCACGGGTCGTAACACATTTGAAATGTAACGTCCACTGTTCAAAGTGGCGACAATGCGAACAAGAGGTGACCGAGACGTGTAACCAATGACACCCCATACCATCGCGCCGGGTGATACGCCAGTATGGCGATGACGAATACACGCTTCCAATACGCGTTCACCGCGATGTCGCCAAACACGGATGCGACCATCGTGATTTCTGTAAACAGAACTTGGATTCATGCGGAAAAAATTACGTTTTGCCATCCGTGCACCCAGGTTCATCGTTGAGTACACCGTCGCAGGCGCTCCTGTCTGTGATGCAGTGTCAAGGGTAACCGCAGCCACGGTCTCCGAGCTGATAGTCCATGCTGCTGCAAACATGGTCGAACTGTTCGTGCAGATGGCTGTTGTCTTGCAAACGTCCCCATCTGTTACTCAGGGATGGAGACGTGGCTGCACGATCCGTTACAGCCATGCGGATAAGATGCCTGTCATCTCGACTGCTAGTGATACGAGGCCGTTGGGATCCAGCACGACGTTCCGTATTACCCTCCTGAACCCATCGATTCCATATTCTACTAACAGTCATTGGATCTCGACCAGTGCGAGCAGCAATGTCGCGATACGATAAACCGCCATAGCGATAGGCTACAATCCGACCTTTATCAAAGTAGGAAACGTGATGGTACGTATTTCTCCTTCTTACGCGAGGCATCAGAACAATGTTTCACCAGGCAACGGCTGTCAACTGCTGTTTGTGTGTGAGAAATCGGTTGGAAGCTCTCCTCATGTCAGCACGTTGTAGGTGTTGCCACCGGTGCGAACCTTGTGTGAATACTCTGAAAAGCTAATCACTTGCATATCACAGCATCGTCTTCCTGTCGCTTAAATTTCGCGTCTGTAGCAGGTCATCTCCGTGGTGTAGCAACTTTAATGGCCAGTAGTGTACATCATTCTCCGCACAATAGGTGGAGGAAGAGGAGCCGTCCGTAATCTTTCAGCCGGCGATATTCCCAAAGTGCAGCTGCAGCATTACTGTTGTCTTGATAATAGAGCTTCACGAATAATGTCCTGCTCTTTCTGTCCAAGAGCGTTCTCGCTTCCCGAGCACGGGGTCCCGGGTTCGATTCCCGGCGGGGTCAGGGATTTTCACCTGCCTCGAGATGACTGGGTGTTTGTGTTGTCCTCATCATTTCATCATCATCCAGGAAAGTGGCGCAATTGGACTGAGCAAAGATTGGGTAATTGTACGGGCGCTGATAACCACGCTGTTGAACGCCCCACAAACTAAACATCATCATCATCATCATCTGTCCAAGCTCACGTTGACATGTCAACAAGTGCACTGCGACTGGTCAGGTGCGTGAGACTATGAATCACGATGACTGGTCAGGGCACCAGGTGGCCATAGCTGGAACTGGACGGTGGCGCTGTGACGCGTGGAAATCATGCACCCCACACTGGACATTAATGCTATCAAGTCTGATACTCGTACGGTAATTAGTTTCCGTGTTATAACGTGTTAAATAGGGAAAGTTTGATTATGGCCACATGGTACAATCAAAATAAGTGGAGGCTAAACCTTTGAAAAAATTCCGGTACAAGTGAAAATACAATTTAGTCTGCCTATGCAAGAAAAACGTCTGTACCCATCTACGTATAAAGTATGAATTGAACACCACAAAAACACAGTTTCAACACTGGAAAATATCCTCCATAAATGACTAATGTTGTTAAGGTTCAATACCTTTCACCTTTACACCAGCATAAACTGAGAATTAATTATTTTACCTTAAGCCTTGAGCCAAGCCGTTGTAGATACTGGACGTTATACTTACATCAATTCTACATGTTTTCTAAAAATATATTTGTGATAGTCAGATCTCAGCACTCCTCTGTGCCCTTTAGGTTGCGTTATTTCTTAAATACACTCCTGGAAATGGAAAAAAGAACACATTGACACCGGTGTGTCAGACCCACCATACTTGCTCCGGACACTGCGAGAGGGCTGTACAAGCAATGATCACACCCACGGCACAGCGGACACACCAGGCACCGCGGTGTTGGCCGTCGAATGGCGCTAGCTGCGCAGCATTTGTGCACCGCCGCCGTCAGTGTCAGCCAGTTTGCCGTGGCATACGGAGCTCCATCGCAGTCTTTAACACTGGTAGCATGCCGCGACAGCGTGGACGTGAACCGTATGTGCAGTTGACGGACTTTGAGCGAGGGCGTATAGTGGGCATGCGGGAGGCCGGGTGGACGTACCGCCGAATTGCTCAACACGTGGGGCGTGAGGTCTCCACAGTACATCGATGTTGTCGCCAGTGGTCGGCGGAAGGTGCACGTGCCCGTCGACCTGGGACCGGACCGCAGCGACGCACGGATGCACGCCAAGACCGTAGGATCCTACGCAGTGCCTTAGGGGACCGCACCGCCACTTCCCAGCAAATTAGGGACACTGTTGCTCCTGGGGTATCGGCGAGGACCATTCGCAACCGTCTCCATGAAGCTGGGCTACGGTCCCGCACACCGTTAGGCCGTCTTCCGCTCACGCCCCAACATCGTGCAGCCCGCCTCCAGTGGTGTCGCGACAGGCGTGAATGGAGGGACGAATGGAGACGTGTCGTCTTCAGCGATGAGAGTCGCTTCTGCCTTGGTGCCAATGATGGTCGTATGCGTGTTTGGCGCCGTGCAGGTGAGCGCCACAATCAGGACTGCATACGACCGAGGCACACAGAGCCAACACCCGGCATCATGGTGTGGGGAGCGATTTCCTACACTGGCCGTACACCACTGGTGATCGTCGAGGGGACACTGAATAGTGCACGGTACATCCAAACCGTCATCGAACCCATCGTTCTACCATTCCTAGACCGGCAAGGGAACTTGCTGTTCCAAAAGGACAATGCACGTCCGCATGTATCCCGTGCCACCCAACGTGCTCTAGAAGGTGTAAGTCAACTACCCTGGCCAGCAAGATCTCCGGATCTGTCCCCCATTGAGCATGTTTGGGACTGGATGAAGCGTCGTCTCACGCGGTCTGCACGTCCAGCACGAACGCTGGTCCAACTGAGGCGCCAGGTGGAAATGGCATGGCAAGCCGTTCCACAGGACTACATCCAGCATCTCTACGATCGTCTCCATGGGAGAATAGCAGCCTGCATTGCTGCGAAAGGTGGATATACACTGTACTAGTGCCGACATTGTGCATGCTCTGTTGCCTGTGTCTATGTGCCTGTGGTTCTGTCAGTGTGATCATGTGATGTATCTGACCCCAGGAATGTGTCAATAAAGTTTCCCCTTCCTGGGACAATGAATTCACGGTGTTCTTATTTCAATTTCCAGGAGTGTAATTACTGAAAATTGAAATTCCGCGTAATGGCGGACAAGAAGAAGACCAGCGATGTTACGTTCATCCCCGCAGCAGCGTGTGCTAAAAATGCTGCAAACTCGCGCATGTGGCCAGTGGGAATTACATTTCTATAAATGAAAACACAGAACCACATTTACCGCTAAGTTTTTACTTCGGAAAAAATGAAATTTTACAGAATAACAGACTTGAGTACAGCAATTCGCTATTGCTCACATCGAGTACATCAGACCAGTAGCAAGCGAACAAATCGACCACCCAATGGCAAGAGAGAGCAACGAACAGAACAGAGGGCCATAATCTTATCGCATGATTAGTATATATATTAAATGATAGCAGCCAGCGATTACAGGTTGGCTTCTTCTATACACATTCTTGTCATAGTCTTTAGCAGTCATAAACGTAATATTTACTACACTGAGGAGCCAAAAAACTGGTACACATGCGTAATGTCGGGTAGGGCCCCCGCGAGCACGCAGAAGTGCCGCAACACGACGAGCCAGGGACTCGACTAATGTCTGAAGTAGTGCTATGGGAATTGACACCATGAATCCTGCAGGGCTACCCATAAGTCAGTCATAGGACGAGTGGGGTGGAGGTCTCTTCTGAACAGCACGTTGCAATGCATTCCAGCTATGCTCTATCATGTTCATGTCTGGGGAGTCTGGTGGGCAGCAGAAGTGTTTAAACTCAGAAGAATGTCCCTGCAGCCACTCTGTAGCAATTCTGGCCGTTTGGGGTGTCGCATTGTCGTGCTGGAATTGCCCAAGTGCGTCGGAATGCACAATGGACACGAATGGATGCAGGTGATCAGTCAGGATTCTTATGTACGAATCACCTATCAAGAGTCGTATATAAACTTATCATTGGCCCCATATCACTCCAACTGGACACCCTCCACACCATTACAGAGCCTCCACCAGCTTGAACAGTCCGCTGCTGATACGCAGTGTCCAAGGATCCATGAGGTTGTCTCCACTCGATACAATTTGAAACGAGGCTCGTCCGACCAGGCAGCATGTTTCCAGTCATCAACAGTGCAATGTCGGTGTTGACAAGGCCAGGCGAGACGTAAAGCTTTGTGTCGTGCAGTGGTCAACGGTACACGAGTGGGCCTTCGACTCCGAAAGCCAATATCGATTATGTTTCGTTGAATGGTTCGCACACTCACACTTGCTGAGGGCACAGCATAGAAATCTGCAGCAATTTGGGGAAGTGTTGCACTTCTGTCATATTGAACGATTCTCTTCAGTCGTCGTTGGTCCCGATCTCGCAGAGTCTTTTTCCGGCAGCAAGATATCGGAGATTTGATGTTTTACCGGATTGCTGATATTCACGGTCCACTGGTGGAATGGTCGTACGGGAAAATCCCCACTTCATCACTACCTCGGAGATGTTGTGTCCCATCCCTCTTGCGCCGACTATAATACCACCTTAAATCTCGATAACCTGCCATTATGGCAGCAGTAACCGATCTAAAAACTGCGCCAGACACTTGTTGTCTCATATAGGCGTTTCCGAACGCTGCGCCGTATTCTGGCTGTTTAGATATCTCCGAATATGACGTCTGTACCAGTTTCTTTGGCGCTTTAGTGTAAATGTACATAATTACAGATTTCATTACTGTTTCTAGTATCAGATTAGTATTTCGCTTTTAGCAAAAATCCTCGTAGCTTGTGTATTTTGTATTTAGTTGTACCCACGAGTACGCTAAGCGCTGTGTTTGTCCGGCCATTTCCCGCAGGTTCCTGAGTCGGAGTGCCGCGGCCCGGCGCCACACCAAGAGGAGAGCTGCAAGGCCGCCGACTGCCCCACCTGGAGGGCCACGCCCTGGTCTCCCGTGAGTGCCGCTCGCTTTTACTGCTGCCGCCTGCCCAGCGCATTAGCCAGATAGTCTGCCAAGTTATCCGGTTGTTCATCTGCCTACACTACCGCTCAATGATTCCAACAAACCTAATAACTGACATCCAGTTCCCTGTATAAACCATGTAATACCATGACTAAGTACAGTGTGACGCCCCCTCTCCGCCGCGTGCTGGTGTTGTCGACGCCGTGGAGCTGTTACTGCTACAGCTCGGTCTGTGGAGTCGAGACGCGATGCACGATGATGGATGTCTCCGTCGGTTAACGAGAGACGCCGGCCAGAGTGTCCGAGCGGTTCTAGGCGCTACAGTCTGGAACCGCGCGACCGCCACGGTCGCAGGTTCGAATCCTGCCTCGGGCATGAATGTGTGTGATGTCCTTAGGTCAGTTAGGTTTAAGGGGGGTAGGACGTCAAACGGGCCGACTTGGAGCAGGAGAGGCACCACAGGACATTTTATTTTCTACTGTCTATAATTTTACAAATAAATTCATAAAACTTTGTCAGCGTGGCCAGGAAGGATTCAGAATTCACACCCATAGTAGTGGAAGTGCAAAAACATAACAAAACAATTTTTTTTTAGATATGAAATTTCATAATTTTTTCACTTACTGTTGGCGGCATTTGTTGCTATAGGTACATTTTTCTTCACAAGTAAGAGACATTCTTTGATGAATTTTGCACAGCATACAAACCATACTTACAGGTGTATAAAACTCTAGAATTTTCCAAATCTATTAAAAACTGTGGTAAAAATTGAGATAATTAACTGCAAAATTTGACTTTTTTTGTAAACATAAAGTTTAAAACGTAACAGTTCACTCATTTTTTCATAAATTAAATAGATTCTAGAGTTTCAGACACCTGTAAGTATGGTTTGTATGCTGTGCAAAATTCATCGAACAGTCTCTCTTACTTATGAAGGTAAGTGTACCTATAGCAACAAATGCAGCCAGTAGTGAGTGAAAAAATGATGAAATTTCACATGTAAAAAAATTATTTTGTTATCTTTTTGAAGTTCCACTGCAACGAGTGTGAATCCTGAATCCTTCTTGGTCATGATGACAAAGTTTTATGAATTCACTTGTAAAAGTATAGACAATGCAAATTAAAATGTCCGGTGGTACCTCTCCTGCTCCAGGTCGGTCCGTTTGACGTCCTGCCCCCCTTAAGTAGTTCTAAGTTCTAGGGGACTGATGACCTCAGAAGTTAAGTCCCATAGTGCTCAGAGCCATTTTTTAACGAGAGACAAGATCTGAAAAAGCTCTTAAGAAATCGTTCCTCGCGTAATGATTTAAGTTTGACTGCGAGTCCGCACAGTTTCCTTATTAACGCGAACTGCGCACTCTGATTGTCTCATATGGTTTGAAGTTGAATTATTATGCGTCCGGTTAACACTTTACTGCAGTAATTGATGAATCTTCCCTCATGCGCATCGTCCACATCACCAAAAGCGAGGAAAAAGTTCAATTGCAGATCGCATTGGTCGTTGTTTTTTTGTTGCTAACAAGGGAACCTCCACATCGTACCCCCCTCATATTTAGTTATAAGTTAGCGAGGTGGATAGGCCTTGAAAAACTGAACACAGATCAATCGAGAAAACAGGAAGAAGTTGTGTGGAACTATGAAAAAAATAAGCAAAATATACACTGAGTAGTCCATGTGCAACATATGCAACATCAAGGATAGCCTGAGCTCAAGAGCGCCGTGGTCCGCTGGTTAGCGTGAGCAGCCGCGGAACGAGAGGACCTTGGTTCACGTCTTCCCTCGAGTGAAAAGTTTACTTTCTTTATTTTCGCAAAGTTATGATCTGTTTAATATGTCACAGCTGCAAAATACTAACACGAATTCTTTACAGACGAATGGAAAAGCTAGTAGAAGCCGACCTCGGGGAAGATCAGTTTGGATTCCGTAGAAATACTGGAACACGTGAGGCAATACTGACCTTACGACTTATCTTAGAAGAAAGATTAAGGAAAGGCAAACCTACATTTCTAGCATTTGTAGACTTAGAGAAAGCTTTTGACAATGTTGACTGGAATATTCTCTTTCAAATTCTAAAGGTGGCAGGAGTAAAATAGGGAGCGAAAGGCTATTTACAATTTGTACAGAAACCAGATGGCAGTTATAAGAGTCGAGGGACATGAAAGGGAAGCAGTGGTTGGGAAGGGAGTAAGACAGGGTTGTAGCCTCTCCCCGATGTTATTTAATCTGCATATCGAGCAAGCAGTAAAGGAAACAAAAGAAAAATTCGGAGTAGGTATTAAAATCCATGGAGAAGAAATAAAAACCTTGAGGTTTGCCGATGACATTGTAATTCTGTCAGAGACAGCAAAAGACCTGGAAGTGCAGTTGAACGGAATGGACAGTGTCTTGAAAGGAGGATATAAGATGAACATCAACAAAAGCAAAACGAGGATAATGGAATGTAGTCTAATTAAGTCGGGTGATGCTGAGGGAATTAGATTAGGAAATGAGACACTTAAAGTAGTAAAGGAGTTTTGCTATTTGGGGAGCAAAATAACTGATGATGGTCGAAGTAGAGAGGATATAAAATGTAGACTGGCAATGGCAAGGAAAGCGTTTTTGAAGAAGAGGAATTTGTTAACATCGAGTATAGATTTAAGTGTCAGGAAGTCGTTTCTGAAAGTATTTGTATGGAGTGTAGCCATGTATGGAAGTGAAACATGGACGGTAAATAGTTTGGACAAGAAGAGAATAGAAGCTTTCGAAATGTGGTGCTACAGAAGAATGCTGAAGATTAGATGGGTAGATCACATAACTAATGAGGAAGTATTGAATAGGATTGGGGAGAAGAGAAGTTTGTGGCACAACTTGACCAGAAGAAGGGATCGGTTAGTAGGACATGTTCTGAGGCATCAAGGGATCACCAATTTAGTATTGGAGGGCAGCGTGGAGGGTAAAAATCGTAGGGGGAGACCAAGAGATGAATACACTAAGCAGATTCAGAAGGATGTAGGTTGCAGTAGGTACTGGGAGATGAAGAAGCTTGCACAGGATAGAGTAGCATGGAGAGCTGCATCAAACCAGTCTCAGGACTGAAGACCACAACAACAACATCATCTGTCTGTTCGTTCATTGACGTCTCTGTTCACTGTAATAAGTTTAGTGTCGGTGTTTTGCGACCGCTCCGCAAAACCGTGCGATTAGTAGACGAAAGGACGTGCCTCTCCAATGGGAACCGAAAACATTTGATCGCAAGGTCATAGGTCAACCGATTCCTCCACAGGAAAACACGTCTGATATATTCTATACGACACTGCTGACGGCATGTGCGTCACATGACAGGAATATGTTGTCGACCTAACTTGGCGAATGGGTAAAAAGATTCTTCTACCTTGCCCGATTTAGGTTTTCTTGTGGATGTGATAATCACTCCCAAAAAAGTGGTGAAAACATAAGAGTTTGTCACATAAACTGCAATAAATGAATGCAACAGTTTTACAGTCGCACAGTTATCCCTGTGCTCTGTCAAAACATATGTTTTTAACGTTTTCAAATTTTTCCGTGTGTAGACCGTCAAATCCTGTACATGTCCAATCAAATCTGAAAATGTCCTGCAGTTTTGGAGAGCGAACGTCGTAAGACATCCCTTGAAGTTCGTTGTTGATCCATTAGCTCAGTTTTTTTTATTACAGAGGGCTGCTAACCCTCTGACCGAACACGCTGAGCTACCGTGCCGGCTTGGGACCACGGCGTTCCTGAGCTCACGTTAGCCTTGATGTTGCCTACGATGCACGTGGACTACTCAGTTTGTATATTTTACTTATTTTTTTCATAGTTCCACACAAGTTCTTCCTGTTTTCTCGATTGATCTGTGTTCAGTTTTTTAAGGCCTATCCACTGTGCCAACTTATAACTAATTCTGAGGGGGGTGCGATGGGGAGGTTCCCTTGTAAGTAAAATGGTTCGCTCTATATGACGCGAGACCCACAGATACACTTTAACAATGTCTTAATTGTCTTGCATCGTAATATTATGTATTTCCAAACCTTCCTTGTCACAACCAACATTCAACGAATTTACTTCGAAGTTAGTCACTGTTCATTAACTTTTGATGAGCAATTACCAAATATTCATAGAATGATGGAGGTGACACGTTGAATTTCTACTTTTTATGAACAATTTTATTGTTCCTTTTCGCCAAGTACTTTATAAACATCACGCCACACGCACACACGTTTAATTAGCACTGGCAGTTCTGTTAGTTTCAACTATCGTGACAATTACGACCGCTTTAACCCTCAGCGTAATTGTACCTTGTTCATGTATTCGTGTCAATGTCTCCTACTTGAGACTAAACGTATATTATAGTCTTTTGAAACTTTGCCCATTCCTTTCTATTAGCTCACTTATATTAATGTTGAGTCCAATATTGCCTACTTCCGTGAATAAAGTCCAACAACTCGGTATACACAGTCAGCATACTATATCGGTTCAAGTCTCTAATCTGAATATCAGTTCACAAAATCCGTACGTCTACGTCACGCAACAACGACTCTTGAAATTAAAACAATCTCGTCGCGCTCCGTTCGCTCAACTGCGGCAAGAGCTGCTCTCGTATGACTTGATAGCACGATAGCTAGCAAGCGACTTACTTTTTCCGTGAATGAGTATTGTAGACGCATCGAATTTCGTCGTTGCGTTTACAACTCTCTTCCATATAAAAGTTATCTCTGACCGACATTTCTTTGGACTTAACTTTCATGATATTAATTTGCAATTATTACTTAGATGTTTGGCAAATAGCTAAAGATGAACTTTCTTTCTTCTTCCTTTCTACCAAAACACACTCTGTAATGCTTAATGTTGGTGTTTATCAAGACTTTCTGGTGTTATATCATCGCAAAAGTTGTCGTACCTGTCAGTATAACTTTTCCCTACTTTACTTCGTGATGGTCTTTCCGAATTGGGTTTTGGGGTTCATTAGGGTGTTACAACAGGAATAGTTTTAAAATTTTGAACATGGCTATAAAGGGCAGCTGTGAAGGCTGCAACAGCCCTGTTAAATTATTACAAACTTAGTCAGGCAGTGTCGTAATTCTGAAATGAGATTACGCGATAAGTCACACAAACCTGAACGCTGTAAATTCAACTAAATACTTAGGGGTTACAATTACAAATAACCTACATTGGAACTATCACATAGATAGTGTTGTGGGTAGAGCAAACCAAAGACTGCGATTCATTGCCAGAACACTTAAAAGGTGCAACAGGTCTCTGAAGAGATTGCCTAATCCATACTTGTTCATCCTATTCTGGAGTATTGCTGTGCGGTGTGGTATACGCATCAGGTGGGACTGACGGATGACGGAAAAAGTTCAAAGAAGGGCAGCTCGTTTTGTATCATCGCGAAATACGGGAGATGGTGCCACAGATATCACATGTGAATTGGAGTGGCAATCATTAAAACAAAGTCGTTTTTCGTTGCAACGGGATCTTCTCATGAAATTTCAGTCACCAGTTTTCTCCTCCGATTGTAAAAACATTCCGTTGGCACCCGCCTACGTAGGGAGGAATGCTCATCACGATAAAATAACAGAAATCAGGGCTCACACAGAAAAATTTAAGTGCTCTTTTTTCCCGTGCGCCATTCGAGAGCGGAACGGTAGAAGGTGGTTCGTTGAACCCTCTGCCAGGCACTTTATTGTGAATAGCAGAGTAATCACGTAGATGTAGATGTAGTAAGAATGTTGCGACAGAGGCAAAGGTCAGTTGTGGAAACTAAGCCACTGAATATTAAAAGTAACGTTATTAAGGAATACACCCGACTGACTACACAGCATAAGAGGGCACGTGCATTCGCGAGCGGGTGATTCAAAATGAGAACTAACACTGTAAGGGAAATGGATCATAAGTATAGCTACGTCGGTACACACTCAGCTGTATGCGAACGTACTATCGGCATAGAGGCACGTACGTTCTAAGTACTATTATTCCCGTAGCCTGGGTAAAAAGAATTGTGGTTAAAATGCATTTATTCATTTGAGGAAGAAAATAATCGGACTTCATAATTAAATGAAAAGAAAGATTGCAGTTTCTGAATGTCGCGACAAATATGACGTATATATTGAAATTGACATTGGTGGCCACCAAAGGAAAAAGATGAAGACATTCACGTACGAAACTTCCTGGCAGATTAAAACTGTGCGCCGGACCGAGACTCGAACTTGGGACCTTTGCCTTTCGCGGGCAAGCGCTCTACCGACTGAGTTACCCAAGCACGACTCACGCCCCGTCCTCACAGCTTTAATTCCGCCAGCACCTCGTCTCCTACCTTCATATCAGCGCACACTCCGCTGCAGAGTGAAAATTTCATTCTAGAAACATCCCCCAGGCTGTGGCTAAGCCATGTCTCTGCAATATCCTTTCTTCCAGGAGTGCTAGTTCTGCAAGGTTCGCAGGAGAGCTTCTGTGAAGTTTGGAAGGTAGGAGACGAGGTACTGGCGGAATTAAAGCTGTGAGGACGGGGCGTGAGTCGTGCTTGGGTAGCTCAGTCGGTAGAGCACTTGCCCGCGAAAGGCAAAGGTCCCGAGTTCGAGTCTCGGACCGGCACACAGCTTTAATCTGCCAGGAAGTTTCATATCAGCGCACACTCCGCTGCAGAGTGAAAATCTCATTCTGGAAACATTCACGTACCTCCATTGTTGAGCAGCGCCGTCGTGAAGATCGTCGCCACCATCTAAATTCTCCATGCAAAATTAAAATAATAATAATCTTCCAGCGTTACAGGAGCTGGGATCCACGGTATCATAAATGAGAAATTGTTTCAGAAGTTGCTTTCATTATTTAGCACAATTTCTCTTGAAATTACAGAACACTTCGTTTATACGTCTTATCATCAGGCCATTAGAACAACTAAAGGTAACTATTTCCAAAACTAATAAACGAAGAGCGTAAATCTTCTTTTGTCCGTCAGTGTTAAATACTTTTCAAATGAATCTTTGGTATAAGAGTCGAACAATTATCTATACATCTGTCAATAAGAAAGAATTATTAAGTTTCTTTACAAGCGACGGTCTTGCAAAGAATGAAAAATGAGACAACCAGTTGGATAACACAGGTTTTTGGAACCCTTGACCTAGGTCTCGATAGACACAAAATTATCCTCTTCGGAAGGAGATTGCAACGCCTATAATTACAAATGAGTTACAAAAGTTTCAAATAAAACAGAAATAGCAAATAGGATAAAGTACTAAAAGCCAAGAGTACACACTTCCTTTTTACGTATTGTGGTGAAAAGGTGTGTTAGAATAAAGCCCTTTGGTTCTTGTCAAGTAAAAGATCACCTCAAAAGCATTAAAATAACAAGACATGATAATGTCATAGCATCAGTGTGAATTTTACGAGTAACACTTGCTAACTGACCACCGTACTAGACTCTTAAGTTGAGGTAATTCAGGTATAGAGGGCACAGCTGTGTCACCATAGGTATTGTCCAAATAAGCATGCACAGTGGACTACATAAAATCAATTTACAAATAAAAAATTAAGCCTGATTATGGGCGAAAAATCATGCTGACTAACTTATGTCTGATATCTGAGTACAAGTTGTGCTCGATTATCGAGCACTGCAAGCCTACCTTTAACAGAGCAGTGCAGTGAAGATTAGACTGATGTTATCGGATTATCATGACAAGTTATTTTATTTTTAGAAGTGAATTTTTACTTGAAGAAAGCCAAACGGCTCTATTCTAACGTAACTTTTAGCAACAGTATGCTAATTGAATTTATCCGCTTTTGCCATTTCTGTTTTACTTGGGCTTTTTGTCACCAATGTGTAATTCCTAATCGCTACAATCTCCTTCTCAAGAGGATAATATTATAATTATCGAAACCTAAGTCAAGGGTTCTAATAAACCTGTGTTACGCAGCTGATTTGCTGATTTTTCATCTTTTCCAAGAGAAAGGTATAGTACAACATCGGTAAACATGCCAGGTTTATGTGTCTGTTTTCATCTGTATGCAGTATTACTCAGTAGAGTGTTGTGTACATGCAAAGCATAGTTACTTCAGCTGGTAAGTTTGTTTAATTGTGTCACGAATGAATGATCGTTCCGTACTCCCCTGTTGCTCCCTGTGATGTTGTGATGTCCGCAGTGTACTTCAAGCATTGGTACGATACATACTACATGGTTAGTGCAGTTCGGTTCCATAGTGACAGTTGACAGTGTGCACATCGTTGTTACAGCCCCAAGAAGGGAGATATCCATAGATGGAAGAACTGCAATTGTAGCACTCTGACATTCAGGTTCATCTATGCCCCAAATTGCGGAACGATGTGGTGTGACTGTGCAAAACGCCCTTTACCGCCCAAGGCAACAGTTAGCAGTAAGGACCTGCCACGACCAGGACGGCGTCGTAGAAAAACCGAAAGTGATGTAAAATCTGTGGTGTCACCGCCAGACACCACACTTGCTAGGTGGTAGCCTTTAAATCGGCCGCGGTCCGTTAGTATACGTCGGACCCGCGTGTCGCCACTATCAGTGATTGCAGACCGATCGCCGCCACACGGCAGGTATAAAGAGAGTCTTCCTAGCACTCGCCCCAGTTGTACAGCCGACTTTGCTAGCGATGGTTCACTGACAAAGTACGCTCTCATTTGCCGAGACGATAGTTAGCATAGCCTTCAGCTACGTCATTTGCTACGACCTAGCAAGGCGCCATTACCAGTTACTATTGATGCTGTAAAACATGTACCGTCAAGAGCTATGTTCACCAATTATGGATTAAAGTTAAGTATTCCAACAGCTACGACCTTTTTTGCTAAAGTCTAACTTCCTTGTCTAGTTCCAGACCTCACGCCAGCCTGCGTGAGCTTAAACGCGTGCCTTTCGGCTTCCTGTCATAGTGGGTTGGCTGTCTTGCCAATCCACAACAAAATTCATTATAGCTAATAATAAGAGAAATAGGTTCAAAACAACAATGCAAAGTCGCGGAGATTTGGCAGAACTTGACAAGAAAAACATATTTGTGGCAACAGTAAACAGGAGACTGATTGATACCGGCTTGAAAGAACGTGTGACAGCGAGTAAATTCCTTCTGCAGCCGGTAAATAAAAAAGAGACTCGAATGGTGTGGGAAACACAGCAAGTGGACACATGACGAGTGGAAGAAAGTGTCATTCACAAATGAAAAAATTTGACTTTTTTGGTACCAGATGGAGGACATTTGTTCGTCGATCTGAAGGAGAAACGGCGGTCCAGCACTGCATTCTGTTTACAGTTAACCACATTGGGGGTTCTATTATGTTGTGAGGTGTTTTTCAGGAGACAAGAGTTGGTGAATTCGAGAAAATAGAAAGATATATGGACCAGATGTACTACGATCGCATACTTTAGTATCATAAGATACCATGTGGACTGCGCTTAATAGCGAAAGGGTTCACATTGCAACAGGATGATGATCAAAAACATCGGTCGGCATTCTGTTAGAAATACAGTGCACCAAAGGAAAAACAGAAGAAGATACGGAAGCATATGATGTAGATGTCCCAAAGCACTGACTGCAACCCTATTGAAATGGTCTGGGATGAAGTGGATGGACTTACGCAGAAAGTTCACATCACAAGCAAGCAACATCTGTGGAATGTCTTTAAGGATTTGTGAAATGAGGTAGACTCGCGGTACCTACAAAAACACATTGAAGACATACCTCGAGTTTGTGAGGCAGTCACTAAATCTAAAGGAGGATACTTTGATGAAAGTAAAACATTTTTTCTGTTTGTTTATATACGTTTAAGTGTATACCATTACATTTTTGGAGAAATAAAGTTATTTTGTGTTTATGTTTGAAATATAAGTTACAGCCGTAGTTTATTGAAGATCATTTACAAAATGATATCAAACAAGCCAGATTGATGAAAAAGGAAACGCTTTTTTTAATTTAACTAAATCATGCGTACAGTAATACTATCCCCTCAAAAAATACGTTAACACTATTCATTTACATCACGTCAGTGGCCATTGCCCACGTTATGCGCCAACACACACTACGCTACACTGCAATGGGTGCAGAAATCTTATCTTTTCTACACATAACTGATTTTGCCTGGCAGTGGCAGTTAAACGAAAGCCCTTAGTACGCTAATCTCACTACATCTATTTAGCACTTATTCTTTCACTATACGTGCAGGGTCATATCGGATTCTGACTAATTATGAAAAATTTAATCCTATTTGATAGATCTGACAAAGCAAAATAAACGCAACAGAAACGCTAAAGTCCGGAACGACTGTCTCATTGTTCAATTGTTGCTTCTATAGTCCCATACTTATACACGAGGTGGGGGAATATAGTCGACTTGTACGACGATCAGCAATGGAAAGCCTCTTTATACACAGGAACTATGATCTACTTGAGGATAGGTTTATCGCCATGCACAGGCTTTGGTCTATCAGATCAACAATGAGATACAAGAGGGGAAAATTGTGACTTACATTAACTATAAAGATTCTAGAAAAATTCGTTCAATACGAAATGATGGAACTGTTAGATAGGCGAGTCTCCAGCAGAAGTGGCCGGTAACTAAATAGCACTGATGGCTGACCACGTGCCGTTCTGCACCACAGTGAGAACTGAGCAACTAGTTGAGCAACACGACTGAGATACAACTGAATTAATGCTCTGCACATCTAGCAAAATTTAATGAACTTAGGTGGTACAAATCTAACAGCGACGAGCATACAGTGTCTACACAAACGGATGCAGGAACCTACAACATACTGTATGCGTGGCACTAAGTTTCATTCGAAATAAGGAATTTGACAAGCAAGAAGTAATTTAAACATAGTCACTTCCTACGCCTGATGGTGCTGATACCAACGGGTTTAAACGGGTCCTAACCCACAAGATATAAACCGACTTAGGATTACATCTCCACATTTCAGCAGGTCGTGCATACTCACCAGGACTTCAAAGCAGAGTGGCCTCTCAGTCCGTTGTTAGACCCCCTCCTGTGCACGCTCGGCGTCTGTTCTCGATGGAAGGCGCAACTAATTGACCAGTCTCCAACGCTCGCCGAAAGCGTGACGCGCTAAGCCCCTGGAGGAACTGTGAAAGCACAAGCCTTCGTTGGCCGCAGTACTTCCAGAATAGAGAAGGCTTCGAGAATGTCCTCGAGCATTTTCGCGGCCAGCTACACGACCAATCAAACAACAAGATTTTAAAGACGGTGGGGAAGTTCGGCTATGATGTTGACAATTGGTCCGCCAAGTTCGAAAGGAAAGCCAAACGAATTCTTGCTAGCCTCTGAGAGAAGGAAAGAAAGGAAACCTTCACTGACTTGGAGCTGCTCCGCCATATGCCAATTTCAAGCAGGTTGCTACCCCAGGAATTAGTAAAAGGGAAGGCATGAGGCTGCTGATCACGAATGACTGTACAAAAAAATAAAATAAAATGTCCAAGAGAATTCGTCTTCAAAGTATAGGCTTATAAAAGAGAAAAGAAAAACCACACACACACACAAAACTAGAATTGGCAACCCCCATTCTGTTGACTTCTCAATGTTGTCTCCTTGACCCTCAGAAAGATCTAATTCAGCTCCTCACCACAGTGAATGAGACGTGGAGTTCAAAGAAATGGAAGCATTATCCTTCACGATCATGGCCATATGATTTTACAATAATAATTAAACTACGACAGTTTGGTATACAAAGACAGTTATTCATCATCAAGTGCCAGTTAACTGAAGTTTTTTACTCCTCTGGATGTTACAGATCAACGCCCAGCGTAAGATGGAAGCCATTGTCCAATAAGTCATTTGATGCAGGACCCTTGGGATTTGGCCATTGAGAAATCCATGACTTTTCTTTTTACTTTTTTAGACGTCCCGATTGCATAATCAATTTACTCCTCAATACTTCTGTGTGTTTGAGTGTTACGCTATTGCTCTTCACCCTGCTGGCAAGTTTTAAAGTAACAAACTTAAATGTCACTTATATACCTGTACCACATTCATTCAGGAAACAGGTACTCGTAACGTTTACCCTCCACATACTTTCGTAAATGTACAAGTGATGCCGAAGCGTACTGCTAGACCAGGCTCCACGTCACTTTTCTGGTTTGTAGAGTGTCGTATCGCTACAAGAGATGTAATTTTCTGGAATACAATGGTTTTCACAAACCTGTATTGTCACTTTACTAAACAACCAGTTTCAGTCATAAACGAACCATCTTCAAGTATAATGCGACATCGCAATCAAGTGTGTGACAAACCATAACAATTAACAAGCGTAATGTCATAAACGAACACGTTAGTTCAACGGTATTTTTCTGCACAACTAACAGCTCCAAAATACAGACAATATTCTCGTCAGACGATACTCAAAGTTTTCGATGAGTTGTGCCGAAAGACTTTTTCCTGAACCACACGGGACTTTTGACTAATGTAGGTTTTCATCTACGACGTGTAGTCGCAAATGTTTAGTTATCACCTCTGAAAAATAAAGTAGCGTAACTACACTACTGGCCATTAAAATTGCTACACCACGAAGATGACGTGTTACAGACGCGAAATTTAACCGAAAGGAAGAAAATGCTGTGTATACAAATGATTAGCTTTACAGAGCATCACACAAGGTTGGCGCCGGTGGCGACACCTACAACGTGCTGAGATCAGGAAAGTTTCCAACCGATTTCTCATTCACAAACAGCAGTTGACCGGTGTTGCCTGGTGAAACGTTGTTGTAATGCCTCGCGTAAGGAGGAGAAATGCGTACCATCACGTTTCCGACTTTGATAAAGGTCGGCTTGTAGCCTATCGCGATTGCGGTTTATCGATCACGACATTGCTGCTCGCGTTGGTCGAGATACAATGACTCTTAGCAGAATATTGAATCGGAGGGTTCAGGAGGGTAGTACGGAACGCCGTGCTGGATCCCAACGGCCTCGTATCACTAGCGGTCTAGATGACAGGCATCTTATCCGCATGGCTGTAACGGATCGTGCCGCCACGTTTCGATCCCTCAGTCAACAGATGGGGACGTTTGCAAGACAACAACCATCTGCACGAACAGTTCGACGACGTTTGCAGCAGCATGGACGATCAGCTCGTAGACCATGGCTGCGGTTACCCTTGACGCTGCATCACAGACAGGAGCGCCTGCGATGGTGTACTCAACTACGAACCTGAGTGCACGAATGGGAAAGCGTCATTGGTTCGGACGAATCCAGGGTCTGTTTACAACATCATGATGCTCGCATCCGTGTTTGGCGACATCGCGGTAAACGCACATTGGAAGCGTGTATTCGCCATCGCCATACTGGCGTATCACCCGGCGTAATGGTATGGGGTGCCACTGGTTACATGTGTCTGTCACCTCTTGTTCGCATTGACGGCACTTTGAACAGTGGACGTTGCATTTCAGATGTGATAAGACCCGTGGCTCTACCCTTCATTCCATCCCTGCGAAACCCTATATTTCAGCAGGATAATGCACGACCGCATGTTGCAGATCCCTAACGGGCCTTTCTGGGTATAGAAAATGTTCGACTGCTGCCTTGGCCAGCACATTCTCCAGATCTCTCACCAATTGAAAACGTCTGGTCAATTGTGGCCGACCAACTGGCTTGTCACAATACGCCAGTCACTACTGTTTATGAACTGTGGTATCGTGTTGAAGCTGCATGGGCAGTTGTACCTTTACACGCTATCCAAGCTCTGTTTGACTAAATGCCCAGGCGTATCAAGACCGTTATTACGGCCAGAGGTGGTTGCTCTGTGTACTGATTTCTCAGGATCTATGCACCCAAAGTGCGTGAAAATGTAATCACATGTCAGTTCTAGTATAATATATTTGTCCAATGAATACCCGTTTATCATCAGCATTTCTTCTTGGTGTAGCAATTTTAATGGCCAGTAGTGTAACTTTTTGTTTGTTTGCAGAGTCATGTTTGCAGTCCTCTCACACAATCTAATCCCAGCACCAGTATCGTGCCTATAAACTACTATGCTTTTGGAACCAACATTCGGATTTGGAAGTCATTTACCATCCCAGCACCCGAGCAGGACACTAGACGAAGCAAAACAAAATGCTGAACCCTATTCATAAAATCGAGAAAGACTGCCATAAATGTTTTGGCAAACCCAACGTTACTTTTTCTATGGGATGATTAAAACTTTATGCATACTCCACGTACATACATACTCGGCAAGCCACTGTACTGCTCGTAGCGAAAGGTAGATACCTAAATCTGTGCACTGTTTTATGAGGTACGCAGACTAAACTGGCGAGATTTCTCCCTGACCTTCCTCAAACCTATAAAGGCCGTTCATACAGCTTTTTGCCACTACATGTCGCCTCAAACTTGAGTTTGCGATTCACGAGAAGTACCACATCTCACACTTCAGCTCTTCTATCCAAATCCTTACAACACTCATTTCTTTTCATGACTGGTTCTCACACCACAACATTATCCGTTTGCTACTGAAATTCATGAGTAATGAATTTGTTGATGTACCATACTGCTATTGATTTGAATTTTACTGCAAAATAAAAAGCAAAGCAAAGGGCATTATTCGATGAAAATCATTTCCGCAGTGACTGTTTAATGGTAAATGACTTCCAAATCCGAATGTTGGTTCCAAAAGCATAGTAGTTTATAGGCACGATACTACAGGATTTCCTACGCCCTTTCCTTCCTCCATCCTGATTTACACATAAATTTGTGGAGATCTGCAGTTGAACGTGGAATCCGAAGGTCGTCTTGACATTTTTCGTATTAACATGTCATTTTCAGAGGTGAAACACGAAATACAGGGGGTCCCAAAGAAACACCGATAATGCTTAGTATGAGAATATTCTTCTCGGGTGTGCAGCCGGATCATAACGTCATCTTGACACAATATTTCCGCGGTCCAACTGGCCGCCACCTCTGGAAACAGGCGAACTCAAGATATCGCTATCAAAAATTAAAAATTATTCCGACGATCGAAACACAGACCGTTGTTTGTGTTTCGATCGTCGGAATAATTTTTAATTTTTGATAGCGATATCTCGATTTCGCCTGTTTCCACCACTGGCGGCGCGGTACATTTACTTGCGCTAGAGGGCAGTTACGGCATCTTCTCGCGCACGCGTTGTGGGCCTTCTGCGGCCTATAAAGGGGCCGCCGCTTGCGCTGAGAGGTGACCTGGACCCCTCGTCTCCAGACCGTCCAGCAGAAAGCCCATTCCCGCCTCCGCCTTCTGAAACTCCTGTCTGGCCAGACATGGGGATTGCATCCTTCTACCATCCTCCACACCTACAAATCCCTCATCCGTCCTATCCTCTGTTATGCCAGCATTGCCTGGATCTCCACCCCCACCCGCTTTTACCAGGCCCTCCAAATCCTTAAACGCCATGCGCTCCACCTTGCCTTCCGTATACGCCTTCCTTCCCCCACACGGCTCCTGTATGACCTGATCCCCTTCCCCCACCTCCTCCTGTTCCTCCAACATCTCTGCATCCTTTACATTGTCTGCAGGCTTGATCCCCCCCACCCTCTGGTTTCCTTCTTCCTCTCCACCCCCTGTCCGTTGCCGCGCCTCTATCGCTGTATCCCTCCCCCTCTCCACCTCCACACCCTCCATCTCCTTCATCAGGGCAATTTCCAACGCCTCCCCCTCCCGTATGACGAACTTCGCCGTGACATCTACCCTTCCTTCCAACTATAACCTGGCCTTGTTCCCCCCCCCCCCACCCCCACCCAGGGCCCCCATTTTTTTCCTCTTCCCTCCTTCTCGCAGAGCGGATTTTCCACCTTCTCCCCTCCCCTCCCCTGAGACCCTGCACCCCACACTTGCCTCTTTCCTTCCCACATCCCTCCCTACCTGGCCCTCTTAAGCGCGCCCCCCGCTCATCTCCCCCATCACTTCCCCTCCCTCCCTTCTTCCAGTCTCCCTCATCTACTTGCGCCTGGCAGATCCCCTGTTTTGATTGTCGTCAGTGTGCCACATCAGTGTTGTGTTTAGTGCTGTTTCTCCTGTTCGTCAAGAGGTGAGATTTTAATTGTGTACTGCCTTGAGGTTCGCCGTCAGTGTTTGTTATGTGCTACACCATCCGTCGATACATTTTATGCTCCAGTCATACTGTGCATTGTGTTCTTTTAATTGTCGCAGTGTGTGGCCTTTTGTGTGTGCTACTTTTAAACAGTTTTCACAGTTTTTTATCTCCATTTTACGGTCTCACCGTTTTTTTTTTGTCTATTGCCTTCCATGATGTTCACCCTTTTTTATATCTATGTTCACCGTATTCTCTCCTTTGTTCTTTTTAAATGTCTTCTATTGTTTGTTCTATGTCTTTCAGCTGAAGAGCAGCGCATATGCTGCTGCCAACCCGCCCCGATGGGGAATTGAAATACAATAAAGGAAAAAAAAAAAACGCTGAGAGGTCAGTTCCGGCGAGATCGTGTACCAGCACTCTCACCTGAAGATGGCGCCCAGTTGGACCACGGAAATATTGTATCGAGATGACGTTATGATCCGGCTGCACACCCGAGAAGAATATTATCAATTATTACGCTGGGAAAGCCTTCGTAATCACAATGCTTAGTATGTTGTGCGGGAAAGCATACTGATCAGCTTTCAAGAAGGAACCCATATCCGTAAACGCATGAGCGTTGGAGGTCGTCCAAGTCCCAGATAGGTGTGTGTTCCACATGGCGTCAATACACCCAACATGAGTACCACATCACACAGTCTACATAACAGACGGACTTCGAACTGCGTACCTTCTACGTCAATGCAGAGCCTACATCGACGGTACTCAGCCTCACGCACTTGAGCCAATACGCTCTATCGTCTTTGAAGTATTTCAGTCGCGCCGCGTGGACTCTAGCCATGAGGTCCTCCGATGACGTTACAGATGTGCCATACACATACCCTTCATACGAGGTGCATTCAAGTTCTAAGGCCTCCGATTTTTTTTCTAATTAACTACTCACCCGAAATCGATGAAACTGGCGTTACTTCTCGACGTAATCGCCCTGCAGACGTACACATTTTTCACAACGCTGACGCCATGATTCCATGGCAGCGGCGAAGGCTTCTTTACTGGAAAATCGCTGAGGCAATAGCAGCACGGCTGGTGAATGTGTGGCCACGGAGAGTGTCTTTCATTGTTGGAAAAAGCCAAAAGTCACTAGGAGCCAGGTCAGGTGAGTAGGGAGCATGAGGAATCACTTTTTTGGTGGCATTGAATCTGTGTGCTTCCACTGAGCTGACTGGCGCTTTGTTTCTGGATTGAAAAATGGCATCCACGTCTCATCCATTGTCACAACCGACGAAAAGAAAGTCCCATTCGTGCTGTCGTTGCGTGTCAACATTGCTTGGCAACATGCCACACGGGCAGCCGTGTGGTCGTCCGTCAGCATTCGTGGCACCCACCTGGATGACACTTTTCGCATTTTCAGGTCGTCATGCAGGATTGTGTGCACAGAACCCACAGAAATGCCAACTCTGGAGGCGATCTGTTAAACAGTCATTCGGCGATCCCCCAAAACAATTCTCTCCACTTTCTCGATCGAGTCGTCAGACCGGCTTGTGCGAGCCCGAGGTTGTTTCGGTTTGTTGTCACACGATGTTCGGCCTTCATTAAACTGTCGCACCCACGAACGCACTTTAGACACATCCATAACTCCATCACCACATGTCTCCTTCAACTGTCGATGAATTTCAATTGGTTTCACACCACGCAAATTCAGAAAACGAATGATTGCACGCTGTTCAAGTAAGGAAAACATCGCAATTTTAAGTATTTAAAACAGTTCTCATTCTCGCCGCTGGCGGTAAAATTCCATCTGCCGTACGGTGCTGCCATCTCTGGGACTTATTGACAGTGAATGTGACCTCATTTTAAAACAATGCGCATGTTTCTAACTCTTTCCAGTCCGGAGAAAAAAAATCGGAGGCCTTAGAACTTGAATGCACCTCGTACTACACCACAGAAAACATTCGAGAGATGTCAGATCTGGCGCCCGTGCTGGTCATGGAACTGGTCCACTAATCCACCACACTGAGGTGATTCCGGTCATAGACATCAGTGGGTGGTGTAGCTGCATCGAGTTGCAGCCACATATCCATTCAATCATTTAGTGGGACTGCATACAATAGGGTAGGCCACATCTTTAATAAATGTGAGGTAGATCGGTCCTGTTCGCCTATTTGGCATGTGGCCAATGATGTGTGTGTGTGTTGAGTGCAGAGCAGTGAGGCAGAGGCGCGCGCCGCGGCTGTTGCAGTGCTCGGCGACGTGCGGCGCGGGCGTGCAGACGCGCGCCATAACGTGCGGCGACGCGGCGACGCCGGCGCCCCCGGCGCTCTGCGACGCTGCGACGCGGCCCGTCCAGAAGCAGGCCTGCCACTCCGGCGTCGTCTGCCCCGGGCCCGTCTACCGCACAGGTGAGTCGCCTACTCTCTCCCTCTCTCTCCCTCCCTGTCCCTCTGTCTCTCTCTTTCTAAAACTCCCCAGAAGAATAGTACAGGGCTATTACAAATGATTGAAGCGATTTCATAAATTCACTGTAGCTCCATTCATTGACATATGGTCACGACACACTACAGATACGTAGAAAAACTCATAAAGTTTTGTTCGGCTGAAGCCGCACTTCAGGTTTCTGCCGCCAGAGCGCTCGAGAGCGCAGTGAGACAAAATGGCGACAGGAGCCGAGAAAGCGTATGTCGTCCTTGAAATGCACTCACATCAGTCAGTCATAACAGTGCAACGACACTTCAGGACGAAGTTCAACAAGGATCCACCAACTGCTAACTCCATTCGGCGATGGTATGCGCAGTTTAAAGCTTCTGGATCAACGGGTCGGCCTGCAGTGAGCGAAGAAACGGTTGAACGCGTGCGGGCAAGTTTCACGCGTTACAGGACACGTGTATCTGGACATGCTGGGAAATTGGCTCATGCCACAACTGGAGACCGACAGCGCCGACTTCATCTTTCAACAGGATGGTGCTCCACCGCACTTCCATCATGATGTTCGGCATTTCTTAAACAGGAGATTGGAAAACCGATGGATCGGTCGTGGTGGAGATCATGATCAGCAATTCATGTCATGGCCTCCACGCTCTCCCGACTTAACCCCATGCGATTTCTTTCTGTGGAGTTATGTGAAAGATTCAGTGTTTAAACCTCCTCTACCAAGAAACATGCCAGAACTGCGACCTCGCATCAATGATTTCGAACTCATTGATGGGGACATGCTCCGTTGAGTGTGGGAAGAACTTGATTATCGGCTTGATGTCTGCCGAATCACTAAAGGGGCACATATCGAACATTTGTGAATGCCTAAAAAAACTTTTTGAGTTTTTGTATGTGTGTGCAAAGCATTGTGAAAATATCTCAAATAATAAAGTTATTGTAGAGCTGTGAAATCGCTTCAATCATTTGTAATAACCCTGTACACAAATACACAGGATATGCACTGTGTCCTGTCAAAAATATACAGGGTTATTACAAATGATTGAAGCGATTTCACAGCTCTACAATAACTTTATTATTTGAGATATTTTCACAATGCTTTGCACACACATACAAAAACTCAAAAAGTTTTTTTAGGCATTCACAAATGTTCGATATGTGCCCCTTTAGTGATTCGGCAGACATCAAGCCGATAATCAAGTTCCTCCCACACTCGGCGCAGCATGTCCCCATCAGTGAGTTCGAAAGCATCGTTGATGCGAGATCGCAGTTCTGGCACGTTTCTTGGTACAGGAGGTTTAAACGCTGAATCTTTCACATAACCACAGAGAAAGAAATCGCATGGGGTTAAGTCGGGAGAGCGTGTAGGCCATGACATGAATTGCTGATCATGATCTCCACCACGACCGATCCATCGGTTTTCCAATCTCCTGTTTAAGAAATGCCGAACATCATGATGGAAGTGCGGTGGAGCACCATCCTGTTGAAAGATGAAGTCGGCGCTGTCGGTCTCCAGTTGTGGCATGAGCCAATTTTCCAGCATGTCCAGATACACGTGTCCTGTAACGTTTTTTTCGCAGAAGAAAAAGGGGCCGTAAACTTTAAACCGTGAGATTGCACAAAACACGTTAACTTTTGGTGAATTGCGAATTTGCTGCACGAATGCGTGAGGATTCTCTACCGCCCAGATTCGCACATTGTGTCTGTTCACTTCAGCATTGCTTCATCACTGAAAACAAGTTTCGCACTGATCGCATCCTCTTCCATGAGCTGTTGCAACCGCGCCGAAAATTCAAAGCGTTTGACTTTGTCATCGGGTGTCAGGGCTTGTAGCAATTGTAAACGGTAAGGCTTCTGCTTTAGCCTTTTCCGTAAGATTTTCCAATCCGTCGGCTGTGGTACGTTTAGCTCCCTGCTTGCTTTATTCGTCGACTTCCGCGGGCTACGCGTGAAACTTGCCCGCACGCGTTCAACCGTTTCTTCGCTCACTGCAGGCCGACCCGTTGATTTCCCTTTACAGAGGCATCCAGAAACTTTAAACTGCGCATACCATCGCCGAATGGAGTTAGCAGTTGGTGGATCTTTGTTGAACTTCGTCCTGAAGTGTCGTTGCACTGTTATGACTGACTGATGTGAGTGCATTTCAAGCACGACATACGCTTTCTCGGCTCCTGACGCCATTTTGTCTCACTGCGCCCTCGAGCGCTCTGGCGGCAGAAACCTGAAGTGCGGCTTCAGCCGAACAAAACTTTATGAGTTTTTCTACGTATCTGTAGTATGTCGTGACCATATGTCAATGAATGGAGCTATAGTGAATTTATGAAATCGCTTCAATCTTTTGTAATAGCCCTGTAGAATGCACAAGACTAGGGCACAGATGCGCAACTGTGAATTGGTTGGTACAACTGAAGACACAGTGGAACTCTAATCATCCGGAGTGACTGCACCTGATCCGAATCATCGAATATCCGCATTTGAACAGTTCTCGGGTCGTAATTTCTCCACAATATTTCGGCAGACGTACACGCTGCCATCTTCAGGTGGTTCCTGACGAATGCTGTGCTGTTCCTCACGGCGCCCTATATATACTAGCCGTTTCCCCCTCCGCCGTTCCTCTCCTGGTGTCTTCGGTCGACACCGAATCAAAGGAAGGCCTCGGCGGTTGTTAGTGACGTCACGTCAGCTAGGCACGGCGAGCGCCAGGTCTGTTGCAGGCATACTCATAATGGTGGTGTCTCCCTCTCTGACACAGGAAAATGTGAAACTATTGGCGGTAGTTGACCAACACAAATTGTTCTGAGAGATTTCTGTCATCAATTAATTGTGCAATTCATTACACTTCTCAACAAATAGTGAACTCCTGAACTTAAATTTCCACCTGTTTTAAGGATCGACATACAAAAACAACCTCATGGTCCACCAGCAACAGAATTGGTGCTTCTTTACCTTATTTGTAAATCTGAGGAAGTTACGTTTCTATTGGGTTGCTTTTACAAGAAATTATGAACATATTGGTGCTCTTCTTTAGGTATCTTGGTTGACTATGGGGTGAGGAGCACTGAATATTAATGAAATATCTTGCGATTGTACACGTTGGGGGAGGGGGTGGGGGACAGAAGAAGAGGCAAAAGAGAGATACTTGTTTTATCAAATAAAATTTTTTTATCTTATTAAGTTTCTCCTTTCAGTTGCAAGAGGAGAATATTTATCTTTTCTAATGCGCATGTTTAAAAAAAGTTTAAGCTCAGCTGTATTTTCGATGTATGAAGCTATTTCGTTTCCCGTTTAGAATTTCTTTCGTTGAAAACGACTGTAATCTAATGACTGGCAACAGTTGGACATTTACACATGTAAATTAGTTCACATTTCCAGTGACTATGTCAAACGAAAATAAATAAATAAAAGAAACGAGTTAATTGTAAGTGGGTTGGGGTAAGTTTCGATAACCAAATGGATCAAATAAATATAGTTGCTTGAATTTAAAATTTCCGAAACTTACAATGGGGCAAACCATCTTCTCATATTGATCTACGTTTGTTTCGACAGGATTCAGTAATACAGAACTATGATCTTCATTTGTAGCTTTACGATAGTAAGAAAAATCTTTCATCTAAATAAAACTGCAGAATCCAAAACAATACCAAACATTTTGTCCAAAAATAACAGATTTATAGTGATAAGCACGCCCAGGCGTTTCTGCCTGCAACAGACCTGGCTTTCGCCGTGCCTAGCTGACGTGACGTCACCAACAAGCGCCGAGGCCTTCCTTTGAGTCGGTGTTGCTTCGGTGCGGCCGGCGCGGCGGCTACTGGAGGTGGTGGGGGAAGCGGCGCCTGGGTCTGAACTGGGTTCTCCAGTCTCCCTGCTGCCGCCGTCGGGGGCGGTCCTCGATCTCTGGGACCGCATCTTTCTCTCCAGGCTGAGTGCACGGTTCCAAGCCTGACTAAGTTGAAGGCCGCTGTCTTTATTAATTAGATCGTCCTGTAGTCGGATTTCGATGGCCTCTTTAGTAACGCAGTCCCAGAAGTAGGAGGACTGACAGAGTATTTTTGTTTTTTCATAGTCCATAGTATGGCCAGTCTTTATACAATGGTCAGCCACGGCTGATTTAGTGGCCTGGCGTAATTCGGTATGGCGCTTGTGTTCGCGGCACCACTCTTCTACAGTGCGGACTGTCTCCCCAATGTATGATTTTCCGCACTGACAGGGAATTTGACAAACGCCTGATTTTCGAAGGCCTAGTTCATCTTTCACTGAACCCAGTAGGGTCAAGGTTTTTGCAGGGGGTCGGAACACACATTTCACATTGTGTTTCCACAGGATTCTACCGATTTTTCTTGAGGTGTTTCCGACAAACGGAATGCGCGCCATCGACTTGTGTCCTTCAGTTTCTTCTTCTTGTTCTCTTGGCGCAGTCTGTCTGAGTGCGTAACTTATTTGCTTCTGGTTGTGCCCATTTTTCCTAAATGTTGTCTCGAGGTGCTACAGTTCTGCTGGGAGGCTCTCCTGATCGCAGATCGATCGTGCCCTGTGAACAAGTGGGCGCAAAACGCCTTCACGCTGGGAGTTGTGGAGGCAACTGAAGGCATTTAGGTACAAATCGGTGTGTGTAGGGTTTCTGTATACACTGTGTTCCAGCTTGCCATCAGTTTTCCGTTTCACCAGGACGTCAAGAAACGGTAGGGCACCATCCTGCTCCACCTCCATCGTGAACTGTATGTTGGGGTGCAGCGAGTTGAGGTGTTCGAGAAATTCATTTAAGCTGTCCCGTCCATGTGGCCAAACAACGAACGTGTCATCCACGTAGCGGAAGAAACAAGTTGGTTTTTGTTTGACTTGTTCTAGTGCCTTCTCCTCGAATTGTTCAAATTGGAAATACGCCGGGAAACTTCAGATCAAATATCCGGATAGTTGGATAAATCATTAAAACACGTCATTTCTTTTAAAAATGGACAAAAACTCATGTAAAGCAAGAAGACGCAGCTCAAATGAAAAGATACACGGATGAACATACCAAATCGAGTCATGTTCCGGTCAAGAAAAGAAAATGGGATGACCCAGCGTTCACAGAAATTTTTCGCTAAGGACG